>NW_020897905.1:224892-258288 GCF_003984885.1 Neopelma chrysocephalum
CCCCCCCCCCCCATGTACAAAAAAAAGCCCAAGGTCTCCAGGAGTCGTTTTCCTTCCGTTCCGTTCCCTCCCCCGCACTGGAGCCTTGTGGAGCTTCCCGCCTCCCAGTCCTTTGCTCCCCCCAAACCCTCAGGGGGAGCTTTTAACCCCCCCCCCCACTCCTCAGGGGTGTCTTTACACCCCAAGCCCCAAGGATGTCTTTTACCCCCCTTCTCTCTCAAAACCCCCCGATGTCTTTTATCTCTGCCCCCCCCCCCCCCAAAAAAAAACCCACCCAAACTTCCTTCAGGGATGTCCTTTACCCCCTAAATCCCAACTGCAAGGCCTCGAGGAATTGGAATTCATCTCCTTCCCCCTCCTTCCAAGAACGAGGCCTCGGGGAGCTCATCCATCCTCCCCCCCACCAAAAAAAAAAAAAAGTGAGGCCTCGTGGGTGGATTTCTCCTTCTCTTCCTTCCCCACCCCCGAATCGAGGCCTTGGGGGTCTCTTCATCCCCTTCTCCCTCCAGAAATGAGGCATTGAGGGCCTTATCCTGCTTCTTCTCCTTCCAAATGCCTCCACGGCCTAAACCCGAGGCCTCCAGCCCCTCTTTTCCCAACCCTCCTCCCCAAAAACGGGGCCTGGAGGAGCTGTTTGTCCCCACCTTCCATCCCTGACGCCTCGAGGAGTTTTATCCCCCCCACCAGGAAAACTTCCATGATTCCCTAAACACCCCCCACCCCACGCCAGATGCCTCCACCTCCCCCATCCCACATGGATCCAGCGCCCTGAGCCACCTTCCCCCTCCCGTGTCCCACCCTGGCTCTGCTCCCCAGCCCTTCCCTGGGCTTCCCCCTCTCCCACAGACACCTTTGTGTCCATTTTTCGTGCCTTCCCTGCACCGTCTCAGCTCTGTCCTTCCTCCCTCACCCCTGTTCCTGCACCTTCCTCCTCCTCTTGTATTCCCAGAACTCCAGCCATGCAGTTGCTCCATCCGATTTTGCTCTTCCTGGTCTCCTTTAATCCCGTTATTCCCCCAGTTTCCCTCCTGAGTGGCTCCTGTTTTGCCCTGGCCCACTCTGGTCTCGACAAAACTTCTGGTTTTGTGTTTGTTGATCTTCCATCATTCTCCTTTTCTGCAATCACCTGCTTTAGGATCCTTCCCTCCTTCAGATTCCTGGGATTCCTGTAAACCACTGGCAGTGCCCTCCATGTAAATTATTCAAGTGGCTTTTCTTTTATTTAAGTGAGGCTCCATATGGTTTTCTTATCTCCCAGCGCTGGGCTTTAGTGGATACAACAAAATGTGGGAGTCAACTCCTTATAAAAATGGGTTTGAATTAGAAGTTTGGCATTTTTTCCTGTGCAAGATCCGAATTAAAGGAGTGGCTGCTGAAGAGAGGGTTGCACTTCCAGCTGGGCTCTGATAGAAATCCCTGGAGTGTGGTTTGGGAGGTGCTGATGCGATTCCAGGCACCAATAACCACAAGTTTCATGGCCAGGTCTGTAATTCTGAGGTATCAAAACCTTCCTTTGTGAGGGCACAGGCTCTAAAAGAACAGTTTGAACCCCCCCAGAGTTGATGTGAGTGGAGAAATGTTTGGTGTGAGGAGGCCAGGAAGGCAGCCAGGATAACTACTGTGTTAAATGACACCTCCCCTGTCTCAGAAGCCAAATTTCTAATATTTTCAAACCCAAAACATGAAGCTTCAGGCCCCGTGGGTGTTGGATCTGATCCAGTGGTGATATTGTCCCTGTTCTTGGAAGCACCCAGAGCACAGGACAGTGCTCTGCAGGTTTTCCAAGTGGGAATCCCCTCACCTGGCTGATGATAAAGGTTCCAGGTTGTATTTGTTGCCTCAAAGAGCTCTTAAACCAAATCCCAAACTTCCCTTTACAGGCAGCGCGAGAACACGGAGCAAGACCTGGGGAACAAGAATGGATTGCAAAGATCTTCCTCCTCAGAATCCACAGACTCAGGTATGGCCTTCCCAGTTAATAATTAACAATCAAGGATTGAAAAGCAGCGTGGTTTTCCGTGGCTCCCACTGCAAGCAGCTGCCAGGGTTTGGATAGAGAGCCTTCCCTGCCTGGGGTGGCTCCTGGATGTTGGTGTGGAAAACAGGGAGAAGGTGTTGGGATCCCATCTCTCCCGTGGAGCTGCTGCCCTTTGGAGGGTGATGAAGGCGAGTCCCCACCATCTGTTTTCTCTCTCTAAACCCAAACTGGGCCAGCCTGCCCCAGTTGAGTGGGTTTGCCTTGTGGTTTGGGGTTGTGGGTGGGTGTTTTTCTTGTTAACAAGAGCTGGTTGTTTATCTGAAACACTTCAGTTCTGATACTTGCCTAGAAAGATTTCCTTTGTTTGAGGTGAGAAGCTTTATCAGTAAAAATGAAACAAGCTCTTACCCCGTAACTTGTAGACACAGAGAAGCTCTGGGACCTCATTGCTCCAGCTCAGGAAAATCAGTGTTTCCACCTGAATTTATGCCCCACTTTGAAGGCACTTTTAGCCTAGAAACGAACTTGATGAACTTCTAAAACAAAAGTCCAGCACACAAAGCACAGAGCAGGATAGAACAACCAACCTTGTTAAATCCTCACTCTCTCCAGCTCCTCAGGAATCTGTGTCTGAGTAACTTTGCAGCATTTTAGTGCAGACAAATGCAACGTTCTGCTTGGCTTGTGCTTATGGAGTGCTTCCTGTTCTTTCCAGTACATTAGGAAGGGCCTTTTGACTGCTTATCTTCTTGGAATAAGCCCAAAATTTCTTCCTGGGAAGAGGTATAACTAAAAACATGGCTTAGGAAAAAAAAAACAAACATAAAGGACTAAACTGTTTGTTTATTAAGGTGTGTAGAAGAGAATAAGCCAAGAGTATTCCATGTGACAGTCTAGGCAGGGCTAGGGGGGCTTTTTTTTAATTACTCCTGGTTTTCCCCAAGCACTTGATTATCCATATCCATGTCCAAATCCAACCTCAGGGAGTGTCTGTAACCCTTACTTGGAGGTGAGGCTGCAGGTGGGACTTTCCACATGAGTTCCCCGGGTCTTTCTGTGTAAATCTGTCACAGTGTCCAATAATCCATGTTTCCTGAGCACTGACCACCAGGAATTCTGTGTGTCCTCTGCAGGTTTGGCTTTGGATTCTCCCGGCCCTGCGACCTCCGGCGACCCCGTGGAGGACACGTATGTAACCACGTGTTGTGGTTGTTGTATCATCAACAAACGTGGCTTGATGAGGCCTGATGAGGCTTTTCCTTTGCTGGCACATGTGGGCTCTTCCCTCATGAGCTGGAGGTGCTGGGAATGGCCCTGCCTGTGTCCCAGGGCACCAAGGTGTTGGCTCTGAGCTGAGGTTGTTGTACCACACACCTTACCAGGAGCCTGAGCCTGCACCAAGTTGCATCTAAATTGCAGTTTCCAACACTTAAATTTATGCTTTTCTGTGCCTTAACTGATCACAGAATCCCAGAATCGTTGGAAAAGACCTCTGAGATCATCAAGTCCAACCTTTGACCCATCACCACCTTGTCAGCTAGGACTGATGCCAGCAGTTACCCTGAGCTTTGAGCTTGCCACTCCCAATTGGATTATTTTTTTTCCCCCCCAATCTCTTCCCAGGGATGGGGACAGATGCCCTTGGTCCCTGATTTACCACGCCCTTCCTCCTTCAGCCTCACTTCTTGTCTGAACAGTGCTGGAAAGAATTTAAGGGAAGGAGGGGAGAAGGAGTCTTTGAGTGTTTCAGAAATCAGGATGGGAGAGCCTGGCTGTAAATAGGGTTTGGGAGAGACAAGTGTCATTAAGAAGCAGGTCGCCCAGAGCAGCTGTGGCTGCCCCACCCCTGGAAGTGTCCAAGGCCAGGTTGGAGCAACCTGGGCTAGTGGAAGGTGTCCCTGCCCGTGGCAAGGAGTGGGAATGGATGCTCCTTAAGATCCCTTCAAACCCAAACCATCCTGGGATTCTGTGTTGGCTTGTGCTTGGCATAACCCCTAAATAAAGGGCTGACTTTTAATGTGCATCTCTCTCGCTTTTAGGTTTGAGAAAGCAATTCTCAAATCCAGCAGACTGAAGTGAGTATAATTCTATTTGAAGCTCTTAGTGTCTGCTGTAGCTTATGGAGTGTGGGGGGGTGAGTTTTGATCATGTCTTTTAAAAAAAAATGTTGAGATAAATCTCTGTTCTTTCTCACTGCAGCCTTCGAATACCTTTCAGGAGAATACACTCCCTGCCAGTAAGTGAGAGTGGGACTGATGGTCTGCAAATGCTAAAGGATTTAGCATGTTCATGGTTGAATACATTGCCTAACTTGTTAATTTTCTGGCTGCCAAAGCAGCTGCTGAGGGTGCTTAATGCAAACTGTCAGAATTGCAGCTTGTACATTCTAAATCTCACTTAAGTTACCGTGAAATCTCTGTGGTGTGCTGCAGTGGGAGCATTTTGGTACCTGTGCTGAGGTGTCAGCAAAGTTTCCTGCCCAAATTCATAGTCAGAGAATTTACAGTCTTTATTAACCCCTTGTGTGCTTAAAATGTGCTTTTTGCACAATACTGAACTGGCGTTTTTGTGTGGTCATTGTAGCAAAATCTGCTGGGATCCAGCCCTGCCCTGAAGAGAAACCATTCAGATTCTCTGGACAGTGATGCTTTTCAGCCATTGGCACAAGATGAAAATAAGGAGAATGTAAGTGATTAGAGAGATTAATAAAAACTGGGAAGACTTTGAATGTGCAGCTCCACCACTAACCCTGACTCCTTTCTGGCTGTGGCAAGGGGGGAGGTATTCTCTCTGCTTGCTCCAGAGAATTCCAAGGGCTGCCTCCAGGAAGCTGTTTAGGTGGATCAACCCCTCTCATCCCACTGCTGCCATGGATTCCTCATGGAATCAATGTCCTTTGGCTACTGGGAACCCCGTGGGTGAGACTCTGACATGTCTGCAGGAGAGAACACAGCCTTGGCTGCCTTCAAAAATGATGTATTTTGCAGAGAAGTTGACTGACAGGGATAGAAAAGCCTTCAGCCTGTAGGTGATGTCAGGAGCATAAATTTTGGATTATGTTAAATGAAACACTTGTAACATCTTTCATTTGAAAACATTCACCTTCAGACTATTCCTGTTGGCAGCAGGGAGCTTAAATCCAAAATGTCAGGTAGTTTGCTGTTAGGATAAAATGATCCAAGCAACCCACACAGTTTGTCATTCTGGTAAAATGATGGTTTTCTTCCTTTTTAATTCAGGAATCATTTGAGTTTAAGAAGCCAACCAAACCAGCTTCTCGTTGCTTCCGTGATGGAAGGGCTGGAGCAAGGCAGAATTCACCTCCAGCTCAGATTGTAAGTTCTTTTCCACTAATTCTCACCTAATTCTTTGCTGCCCACTCTCTGGGAGGAAGACAAATTGTGTCAGGGTTCAAGGGCAGTGCTGTCAATCACCACTGCTCAGGTGCCAGATAGAAAGACTTAATTTATCTGCCAGATAAGAAAATTTTTCTCACCTTTGGCTCCTGAAATGGTCAGAAATTTGAAACGTGGATTGTTCTGGGAAGGATGAGTCAGTGCAGAGCTGAGGTTCTGCTGCAGTAATTGAGGGGAGTGTGGGCATTGATGTGGAATTGGAGTTGATTTCACTATGACTTATGTTGAGGCTGATGCATTTGGAACAACAACCCCAGCTGTGCAGAAAAAGCTGGATTTTGTGTCCAGATGTGACACCCAGGGAGAAAATGTTGCCTTATTCGTGTCCTGTTGCTTAGAAAGAGCAACTGAAAAATCACGATGGGTCCTTGCACAGAAACAGGGTTGGGGGCCAAGTCTTGTCTTCACTCCCTGAGTCTGGCAGCCCTTCATCCTTCCAGTTCCTCTCTGTCCTGTTTGCTCCATGTGAAGGAATAACCACAGTGTTCCCTGGTCATGGCATCAGCTCTGGGAAGGGAAGGAATGTTGTTAAAATGAAAACTGTCTCCTCTCAGATTCCCATGGATGAAACACCCTCGGGTGAGCAGGAGAACTACAGGCCAGCCTTCCTGCAGCAGCATTCCCTGACCTCAGAAAGCGAGGACGACGACGGATTCCTGGAGCTGCTGGATGACCAGGATTTGAAGGTATGTGCAAAGGGAATGGGATGGAGATCCCAAATACGGTTCTGCCTGATGCTGCTGTGTGTGTCTGTGGTGCAGGTGTGTTCTGGCAGAAGTCAGTGTGCTCAGTCAAACTGCAGTAAGTTTAGGGAATCGTGGAATCCCAGAGTGGTTTGGGTTGGAAGGAACCTCAAAGACCATCCACTTCCAGCCCCCTGCCATGTGCAGGGACACCTCCCACTAGGAGATATCATCATCTTTTTCAACTTACACTGTGGTATCCCTATCTTATAAGTGCTTTTTCCTAGTGCAGACAGTGGGATTTGTTTGGTGTGTGAACAAGGGAGTTATTTTTAGTTGGAGAACTGCACTACGAGAGAGAATTATTGGAACAGTTGGCATTTTGCTTTAGAGACTTGCTGGAAAACTCAGAGGTGGTGTTTGCTTTGCAACCACTTAAATAGAGAACAGTTTCCAACTGAATTTGAGATGCTTAAAGCTCTGGAGGATCATCACTGTTGATGCATCAATGAACTGATATAACTCCAGCGTGTCTCAGCTCGGGTCTGTTGTTTCATTGAGCGGAGTTCAATTCCTAAAGCTGCCCTGGCAGCTGAACCCAGCTGGAATGTTTGCCCCAGCTGTACAGGAGCTGTGTTCACAGCCTGTGGTGCAGCAGGTGGGATGACCCTCCTTTCTTTCCCCCCTCAGAACGACGAGGAGGTGCCGTCGGACGTGGCGAGTCTCTGGACCGCGCCGCTGGTCATGAGGAGAGCGGACAATCGGGTGAGTGTCCCCAGCACAGAGGCTGGCCTGTGTCCTGGCACTTCCACTGCCCAGACAAGTGATCCCACTGTCTCCTGTATCCCTAAGGACAACAACAAAACAAGCCCTGGCACGACCCCCTGCAGTATTCCCTTATCTCTGAAGCTGTTTGCCTGGAAGACTTTGTCAGTCTGGAACGTTTGTAGGCATTAAATTTCTTTTTACACTTCACAAGCTGTGAGGAAAACCTTGACTTCCCTTATCAGAATCTTGTTGGCATATCTGGAATTCGGCCCTGCACAGGCTCACCTGGAATGCTGATCCCCTGATAAGAGACTGGGAAGGGAGTTTAGACTCCAGTAAAAAGCTCCTTGATCTGCTGATAGATTGGCTGCTAATTGGTGCAGAGCACTTCATCTTCCTTAGGGTGCTCCAAGCTCCCCCAGTCCCCCCAGTAGCAAGTGTTACTGGAAATGCACAGCCTGAATAATTCAAATTACAGTTGCTATGCAGTGGTGATGTCTTAAACAAGGCAAAACCTGTAACAATCTGTAATCCTGAGGCTTGTTTATTTTCCAAGCTAAACCTTTGCTGGACAACTCAACTCCTCTCCTTCCTCACAGGCCAAACGGTGCCGCTTGTTTGGCTCTTCATCTGTGTCCAGCATTGCAGGAAGAACCACCCAGAAGAGGATGGAGAGATCCCAGGAGGACAATTCCCCTGGGAAAAGCAAGAAGAGGAAAAGCCTGCCTGGAACTTCCGAGGACCCAACGGTTGGTGACTCAGCATCCAGTTTGCAGGAGGGAATTGACTGGGGGGGATCTGGTGTTGGTGCCTGGGTTATGAAGGTCAACGGGAGCTTTCTTGGATGAAAAGTGAGATTTGGGGGAGCTGGGGCAGCACTTGCATATCCTGAACCTGAGCTTTGCCCTAGAACAGCGGGGAAGCTGAGGAGTCGGAATTCAGAGCTCTGGGGTCAAATCTGAGTTGTGTGTTATGGGAAATAGGGAATGGGATGTGTCTGCTGCCAGTGCTGATCTCTGACCTGTGTCCTCCAGAGTGTGAAGCTGGTGAGGACCCAACCCTCCACAGCAGAGATCGAGAGCATTTTGGACAGTGACCAGAGAGACCTGATTGGGGACTTCTCCAAGGTAATTCCAGGGATTCCATGGCCAGGGGTTTACTGGAGTGTTCCAATGGCCTCTCAAACCAGCCCAGCAAAGCCCCTCCCTTTACAGAGGCTTTTCTGCTGCTACATAAATCTGGCTTGGTTGGACTTGGTGATCTTGGAGGTCTTCTCCAACCTTAACCATTCTGTGATCCTCAGATAACTAGGAGAGGCTGTTGGTGAGAAGGGACAGGTTAGACACAAAGTGATTAATTTGTGGTTAAAGACCTACAAAATCCCTCTGGTGCAGGAGCCAAACATTAAATTCTGTCCCTGACTTTAGAATTCTTAGTCTTAACTCCTGAAAAGATTCTTGTCAGCAGAGTATCTGTCAGAGAATGAACTGCTGGATGCTGTGACTCACATCTGGGTTTTCTCCATCCTGTCTGTCTTAGAGCTATTTACTTGACACTGTTGATGGGAAACATCAGGATTTAAAATACATCGACTCAGAAATGGTGAGTGCTCCGAGGAGAGGCAGAAAAATTCTTTACTGGGGTTTAGGGGACAACACAAAAACATCCTGAAACAACTGACCTCTGGTTTTTTGTGTTTGTTTTTTTTTCCTCAGATTGTGTCTGTGCTGACTGGGAAGTTTGAGAGCTTCATCAAGCAATGTGTGATAATGGACTGCAGATACCCCTACGAGTACGAAGGAGGGCACATCAAGGTATGTTGACCCTGTAAGAGCAACCCAGAGGGGTCTGAAGTTGCAGTATGGGGTCACTTGGCCCCACGTGGGGCTGACTGTTATCCAAGGCCATGTGGATGTGTTATTCCTGAGGTGTCCCACTGGGACCCTCTCACACCCACCCACTACCTGGATCTTGGACACTGAGCTCACACTTGGTTCATAAAGTGCCTTTTCCCCTCAGAGGGGAGTGTTCTGCCCTCCTTAAGCACAGGAGGGGGCCTGTGTGGCCATCAGGGAGATGGTTCCAGAGGAAGGATGTAAGACACTCAGTGTGCAACATCCTGGTATCCAGGGAAGCTAAAATTGGAACATTAAACTTAATTTAAATCACAGACTTCAAAGGACAAAGGGCTGTGGAAAACATAACCAGGAACAGATCACCCAGAGAGGATGTGGCCTTGGAGCCCCTTGCAGGGCCTAAAGGGGCTCCAGGAGAGCTGGGGAGGGACTTGGGACAAGGGATGGAGGGACAGGACACAGGGAATGGCTTCCCAGTGCCAGAGGGCAGGGAGAGATGGGATATTGGGAAGGAATTCTTGGCTGTGAGGGTGGGGAGGCCCTGGCACAGGTTGCCCAGAGAAGCTGTGGCTGCCCCTGGATCCCTGGAAGTGTCCAAGGCCAGGTTGGACGGGGCTTGGAGCAACCTGGGCTAGTGGAAGGTGTCCCTGCCCATGGCAGGGGGTGGGAACTGGATGATCCTTAAGGTCCCTTCAGACCCAAACCATTCTGGGATTCTGTAACTGATCCTGGACATTGCTGCATGATCAAAGGCCATCCCAAATACACGAGGTGGGGAGGGAAATCCAAGGAGCCACAACCTACAGGTGCTGAATTGTCCATCTGAACCAGGTCGTGGTCACCCAGAGCCAGGCCCAGGCTCTGTGGTGCGCTGGTGGCGTTTGGAGCTGGGTTTGGAGAGGGTTCCAGAGCTCCTCCAGCAAACCAAGGGGAGGAAACTGCTCTCAAGGGAGTGGGATAAGCTTGTTCAGTTCCCCCCCTGCCCTCACAGGGTGCCATAAACCTGCACATGGAAGAGGACGTGGAGAACTACCTGCTGAAGCGGCCGATCGAGCCGGCGGAGAACAAGCGGGTCATCGTGGTGTTCTACTGCGAGTTCTCCTCGGAGAGGGGCCCTCGGATGTGAGTGCCCAGCCCCTGGAGAAGGACCTGGAGCTGTGGGGGTGGCACCAGCAGGACATGGGGGTTGTCACCTGGCGGGGCTGTGGCACAGCCCGTGGTGGGAGTGGCCGTGGGAGCACTGGTGTGTTGGGAGGGAAAGGGGAAAACCAGTTGACTGTGGCTGTGTGGGTCCTCAGCCCCTTCCTGGCAGGCAGCAGCAGACTCCTGTGGTCCCAGGGACGGGGAGTGTGGGGTGAGAGCTGGCTTGGGGTGTTGTTTGTGGAATGCAGGGTTTACCGGGATCTTCCCTGCTGCAGGTGCCGGTTCGTGCGGGAGCAGGACAGGCTGAGCAACGAGTACCCCAGCCTGCACTACCCAGAGCTCTACGTGCTCAAGGGGGGCTACAAGGATTTCTTCTCCAGATGCAGGGTAAGGAACTTCCTCCCAGACTGTGGATTCCCCGTCCCTGGAAGTGTTCAGGGCCTGGAGCAGCCCAGTCTAGTGGAAGGTGTCCCTGCCCCTGGCGGGAGGGGGGAACAAGATCTTGAAAGTCCTTTCCAACCCAAACCATCCCATGATTGTTCTTTGATCTCTTTCACACTCAGGAGAAGTGGTAGATAAGTATTATTGATTTATTCATGCTCAGACTTGTCATTGGAGCAGAGTGGTTTGGCTGGGATGGCTTCTCTGCTCTCTCTGTGCTCTGTTCCCAGAGCAGCTCAGGTTTGGCTCTCTGAGCCTGTTCCTTCCCTTCCCTCAGAGCTGTTTTCCTGCCATAGCTGAAAGATTTTTCCACTTGTATCAGAGGTAAAATATAAAAGTGGTTTCTGCCCTTTTAGAACAAACTGTCACTGAGGAAAGGGACTGCACAGAGCAGGGGAGAAGACAAGGCTTGACAGCAATTGCTGGATAACAAATGGAAACCTCAGGTCTCCTACAGTCCTGAAAAAGCAAAATTGGAAACCTGAGCTTGGAGTTTACAACCTCTAATTCAGACAAGGAAACTAAGAACGCCCCACAGCTCTTCCCAGCACTTTGAGGGTGGGATTTCTCCTACCCCTTGGCTTTTGCTCCTGCAGCATTTCCATGGCCGGACTCTCTCCAGTGCTCCTGGGGTCTGTCCTGCTGCTCTGGCACAAACAGGCCATGGCCTGACTGTCACCTCAGTCCCTCACACTTCAGAATTATCCCTTAGATTGCCTTCCTGGTGTGTTTTCAGGGAGATGGGAGGTATCTGGCCTGTCTGTGGCCAGTTGGATGGGGTTGTCAGCTCCTTCCTGCTGGGGTGTGGGAGATGCTGGTGCTGGTGGCACCGAGTGCTGCCCGGTTGTTTCTCACCCTCCCTGCGATCTGCTGGCCCCCCTGGGGCGATGGGCACGTGGGATTTGGGTTGTCCCTGTGGGTTTTGGATTGTCCCTGTCCCGGGGAGGGGTGACCGAGGCCTCAAGGTGGCAGCACGGAACAGCCGACGGGGCTCCGCGATCCCGAGGCACAGGGATCCTTCCTTCCAGTCCCTGCCCTTCCAGGGGGAACACCAGCGAAACTCAGCCGTGATGCTGCCTGCCAGAACACTTGGGATGAGAGCCCTGTGCCCAGGGTTTGGTAGCTGCGTTCTGAATATCCCTGGGCTCTGAGTGTGGAGCTCCCATGTGGAGCAGGGGGGGTCTGTCCCTGTTTATTCCGAGGGTGGTTGTTGCAGTGGCTGCTGCCAGGCTCTGTCAGGGGGCTCCTCACCCCTGTGACACCGAGGTGACAGCAGCTCCTCTCTCCCCAGAGCTTCTGTGAGCCCGAGAGCTACCGCCCCATGCACCACAAGGACTTTAAGGAGGACCTGAAGAGGTTCCGCACCAAGAGCCGGACCTGGGCTGGGGAGAAGAGCAAGAGGGAGATGTACAGTCGCCTGAAGAAGCTCTGAGGGCTGCAGGGACCCAGCACGGACTGTCCAGCGTGGGGGGGGCCTGTCCTGCCTCTCTCTCCTCCTCCGTTTGCTCCCTGGGAACTCCTGGAACTCGGGGCTCCGGGCCCGGATCCGGCCGGGAGCTGCCTTTGGTTATTTTTGTTACGTTGCTTCCTGAAAAATGGCTTCTTGTGTTCTGTGCCACCCCCAGAGCGCCCGGGGAGGGGTGGGGGGAGACCCGTGGGGGCAGCAGTGTTGAGGGTGTTTTAGTGCCTGTTATTTTTTTTTTTTTTTAAATGCTCGATTTTATTTAAATACAGTCAAATGAAGCCAATACTGCCGCTGTTGGATCATCTGGGTTCTGCTCAAACCTGGTTTCTGCCCCGGGGCATCCTGCTGGTGGAGGGGTGGGGGTTAATTGTTGTACTCAGCTGCAGCTTTGGTTCTGTGTAGTGTTTGTGGTGAAGGAAAATGGGAAATGTCCTGTTACAGCCCGAGGTTCCCACCTCTGAGCCTTTGAAAGCCCATCTAAGGGGAATTGCTTGTTCATAAATATCATGTTCACCTCGTTTACTTCAAATCGTTTTATTTCGTAGTCTCTTTGTGTAGTTTTAGAGGAAGTTGGTGTTTTAAAGGAGGGAGGATTTCTGGGAGCTGGGGGGGGTCAGCAGTGGGGTGAAAAGCTGTTGATTTACTGTTGCCTCTGAGGGTGTGAGTTGTTATCCTGAAACATTCCCAGAACAGAGTGTGAGGAATCCTAGGAAGCTGCTCCTTCACCCAGGGGTGACTGTGGCCACTTCTCCCTCTGCCAGGAAAGGCAGGAACTGAATTAATCCTTGAAGGAAGAGGAACTTCCTCGGCAGCATTGTGCCCTACAGCTGAGGAAGTTCTGCTGTGCCAGCCCCAAAACTGCTTGGCTGCTGATTTTTGGGGTCACATCAGCCCCAGCTCTTCAGTCCTGCAGCAGCCCAGGGATTTTGGGGTGTGATGGTGCTGGAGCTCATCTTCCTCACACACCAACTTCCTGGAGAAACTGGGGCTCCTTGGGAGCACCACGTGCCTGGGAAGCTCCCAGCTCTCCTCTCGTGTCCTGTTTGTATCCGTGTCAAAAAAGTGTTGAAATGGAGGTGCCTTATGTGGAGTTCTGACTTGATTTTTTTTGAAAATCTGTTTCTTAAAACGTTGTTGTTAATCCTCTTGAGAAGCAAGGAGTTTTTTCTCGTTTAAAAAAAAAAATAAATCGGAATTTGCTGTTTTCCCTCAAAGCTTGAAGCCCTCGAAGGGGGAGGTGAGGAAATGCTGAATCAGGAATGGTGGTTACAAATTTCTCCCCTTGGGAAATTTGGGAGGGCTGAACTCCTGAGTGGGGGATGTGGGGTGGGAGGAGGCCACGGGCAGTGACCTGAGGGACCCAAAGTGCTCTTTGGTCGAGCCCAGGGGGTAAATCATCAGTTCAGCAACACGAGGGCTGGGCAGGATCTCTTGGTACAGCTCCCTGATCCAACAGTTGCTCCATGTGAGAGTTTAACTCCTCAGAAAAAGCAGATGGAGACTTGCTGGGGTCATGATGCTCTTTTCTGAGGACGCTCAGCTGGAGCAAAACTATTGCAGCAATTCCTGCTGTGCAGCTGCACTTCCCCTGGATCTGCTCATCATCCCAAACTTCCTGCTGTTCAGGAAGCTGGATCTGGGGCGGGTGCTGGGGCTGTGGCCCAGCAGTACCGGGGGATGAGCAGAGATTGGGAATGATTGGAGCCCTGTGGGGATGGAAATGAGCCCCTGGTGCCAGACCCCACCTTGCTCTGTGGGTCGGGAGTCCTGAGGTGGGAGAAGGCTGGGAGAGGGCTGCTCCAGGCAGGATCTGCTCTGTGTCATCCCAGAACTTAAGAGATCGTTGTGGGCAAAGGGAATAAGGTCCTAAAAACCCAAACAGTTTGAATCCAACTGTTGCTGCAGCAGAGGCACTGGTGAAGCTGCTCCGTGTCACTGCAGTGTCAGAACAAGCCCAGGGTGGGGGTTGCTGCTTTTCATGTCCTGTGTCTTTGCTTGTTGCTTGCAGGAGAAACACTTCCAGAGAAACTGTGGCTGCCCCTGGATCCCTGGAAGTGTCCAAGGCCAGGTTGGACGGGGCTTGGAGCAACCTGGGCTTGGTGGAAGGTGTCCCTGCCCATGGCAGGGGGTGGCACTGGATGAGCTTTAAGGTCCCTTCCAACCCAAACCGTTCTGGGATTCTGTGAACTCCAGGGCTGCAGCCACCTGAATGTCAAAGCTGGGCATTCCCATCGCTCCATGTTCATTGTGGAGTCTCAGCTGGCTTTGGGATGAGGGTCCTGGGCTGTGCTGGAGGCTTTCCCAGGGCTGGGAAGAGCTTCAGCAGAGCGTGGGGGTGACGAGCAGGTGGCCAACAATGGGGTCAGCATTAAAAGCTTCCCTGAAAACACAGCAATGTGACTCCAAATCCACGGGAGGCTCAAGCAGAGAACTGGGTGGGGTTTTTTTTCCCTTCCCTCCATCTGTCATCCTTAAAACTCGTTTTGAAAGCAGCTTAAACCTTCATCAGCTTTGACCACTGGCTCCTGAATGGTGCGAAGGTTGGGGTTTCCTTGCGTGTTGTGTTACCTTTGGTGGCCTAAAGGGACTCTTGTGCTCTGTCTCTTGTGGCATTTGGGGCTAATAAAGGCCAACTGCAAAGGGCCAGCTGCCCTGCTGGGCCAGCAGCTCCTGGATCCCTTGGATTCCCTTGGGAATTGCCAGCGGGTGTCCGACATCCCTCCAGTGCTGCCCCAACCAGCCAATTCCCTGCTTTTAACTCCTTTTGCAGCTTCTCAAACAAATCTGCCTTTGCCTTTCTGCCTCCTCTGTTTTCTTTGTGTGACAGCTCTTGGAGCCTGTTCCTGCACTCCTGTTCCTGCATCCTGGCTCCTGCAACCGCCCGTGGCCTCTCAGACACTACAAACCCCAAACCTGGCAATTTTCTGGAATTATTTGTTAAGTGAAGCTGCCCCACCTGAGGCTCTGCTGGGCCAGGAGGGATTATCCCAGCTGGAGGTAGGAGCATGGAGTGTGAGAACTCCAGAAGGGCAAAGCAGGATGCTCTGCAGGGCCTGAGGCAGAGAGGTTCAAATCACCGCCTGAAATTCCCTAAAATTCCCCAATAAAGCAAGTTCCTGCAGGTTTGCAAGTAGTGTCGTGTAACCCCTGGGAGTGTTGGTTCCAGGCTTTGGCCAGGCTGCAGTTGGGTCTCACTGAGCTGGGGCTGGGCAGTGGCTGCTCCCACCCGGTGCCCCCCAATCCCCCTCCTGCCGGGGGTGACCCTCCTGTGCCACGACCCTTTGCTCCACGGGGCATCCTGCCATGGCCCAATCCTTCATCCACAGCCCTGTGATCCCTGCTCTGCTCTTGGCTCAGTCCCACCCTGTCACCCAGGAGCTGGGGAGGGTGAGGGGAGGTGGGCAAGGCGGGCGGGAGGCAGGGCTGGCACAGCACCACGACCCCGGGGGATGGATGGGGCACCTCCCTGCTCCCAGGGGTCCATGCTGGAGCTGGGGGGTTCTGGGAAGCTGCTGCCTTTTAAGGCTGCCCTGGGCTGATGGATCTGCTGCCAACCAGCTCAGCACCAGGGTCCTGGGGGCTGGCACAGAGCGTCTGCTCAGCGTTAAGGAGTGATGGGTTCCCCCAGCAGTGCCCCCTTCCCCTTCCCTCACTCCTGGCTCTACTTGGCTTGAATCCACAGCCCAGCTCTGCCCCAGGCACTCCAGTGGCACTGCTCCCACCTGGAAAGGGCCATGGGGACAGGAATGGCACTGCTCCCACCTGGAAAGGGTTATGGGGGCATAAATGGCACTGCTCCCACCTGGAAAGAGCTGTGGGGACAGGAATGGCACTGCTCCCAGCTGGAAAGGGCCGTGGGGACAGGAATGGCACTGCTCCCACCTGGAAAGGGCTGTGGGAACAGGAATGGCACTGCTCCCTCCTGGAAAGGGCTGTGGGGACAGGAATGGCACTGCTCCCACCTGGTAAGGGCTGTGGGGACACAAATGGCACTGCTCCCACCTGGAAAGGGCCGTGGGAGGCTGTGAGGGGACAGGGGCTGCTCCCCTGGTGCTTCCCTCTGCCCACTCTTCACCCCCCCGGGACACTGGATTTTACTGTATCCCAGGTGATGCCCAGACTATTCCTGGGAACCACTGGTGCCATCAGAGCTGTCAGTGGCATCAACCCCGTGCTGCCAGTGCTGATCCCAGGGCACGGGCTGCCCTCGGCTGCTGCCCTTGGGGTGTGAGGCAGCAGGGAATGGGCAGGGGCTGCACCACCAGGGTCTTCCTCACCCAAAATGCTCCCCTTGGGGCGGGCAGCAGGAGGGGAGGAAGGGCAGGTGGGCACAGGGGGGTGGCAGCCCCCAGAGGTGCCTCTGTGTCCCATCCAGGCTTCACTCCTCAGCTTCACCTCCTGCCACGGGGCCACGTGTGTGTTCTTGGAGACCCTCAGGCACTCCTGGAGAAGGGATGTGACCGAGACCCCCACCGGGGTCTGCCTTGGGGTCTCTTGATGTGCTTTTGGGGTCCCAGCCCCAGCCAGGGTGTGCTGGCCCAGGGTGTGTGTGCTGCAGACAGCCCGTGGCTGTTGCTGTTGGATGAACTCTCTGGTGATGTTTGCTGGGGCTCAAGGCTCGAGCAGGGAGCCATAAAAAGGGAGGATAACATCAGAAGAGGAAAGTGGAAGGAAGCCAAGAGGAACGTGGCCAAGTGCCCTTTCCTTCTTTCTCTTTCGCTCTGTGTGGGGAACCCCCGAGGGTGTGGGACGTGTCACATCCCTGTGCCAGCCCGGGCACGGCCCCACCACCGCGGGGACACACGAGAGGAATGTCCCTGGAGGGGGTTTTGGGGGTCCCGGGGAGAGCAGGGAATGCAGGGAGGCTGAGCTGGGGGAGAGGGGCCCAGGGAAAGAGCTCCCGTAGGGATGGAGCTGCAGCTCCCGCTCCACCTCGGGGCACATCCACGTGGGGTGGCTTCTGTCACCGCCTTTGGCGGCACGGGAAGGCGGGTCGGGGTAGGAAGAGCCCCGTGGCTGCATCCCGGGTGTCTCCACGGAAGGAATTAAGCAGGACGGGGCGGGAGACGGCGGCGGGAGGAGCGGAGCGTGTGCGGACACCCCGCGGGCGGCTGGACCGGCCTCTGCCAACCCCTGCCAGGGCCACGGGGAGGGACAATCCTGGCTCCGAGAGGGGACAACCCCGGCTCCGGGAGGGGACAACCCCGGCTCCGGGAGGGGACACCCCCGGCTCCGCGCTGCTTGTCCCCGCAACCCCCTCAGCGGGATTCCCGCCCCGGGAATTCCGTGCCACCGGCTCAGCACACCCCCACGAGCGATCCCCGGCGCTGGCGGAGGGTTGGGAAGCGGGGCTGACCCCGGGGATGCCCCGGCAGCTCCCCCACGGGTGACCCCCGAGGGCCGGGGGAGGCTCCCCAGGGAGATGCTCCCCTTCCCGGGCACGGGCTCCCCGTGCCAGGGGACGGGCCGTGGCACATCCCGAGGGTCCCGTGCCCTGGGGGAGGGCAGCGGGGTGCCGGGTTTTGGGGTGTGCCCTGGGAACAGCCCCGGGGCCGCGCTGGCGGGGGATGATGCAGCAGCACAGTCCCGGGCCGTAATTAGCAGGTGCCAGCACTGCTGGGGTTGGGCCTGGTTCAGCCCTGCTTTGCCTCTGCTTCCTCCCACCATCCTCCTCCTCTGTGGGGCTGAGCAGCCCCGCGGGCACGGCGGAGCCCACGCGGGTCCCCAGGTCAGGCCACCACCCCGTGTCCCGCAGGCTGAGGAGCAGAGCTGTGCTCGGGGAGGCAGCACGGCGAGGCTTTCAAACCCATTGAACCAGTCTGGCGAGTGTGAGGTCCGCGGGGAGCCCTGCGCCCATGGGAACTCTCTGGGCACCGCCACAGTCCCAGGAAACGCGGGGTCTGCCCTTGCAGAGCAACCACAAGCGGATTTGGGGCTGTGTTTGGGGTTTTCCCGGGTGCAGAGCCGGTGTTCTGCATGTGGAGGGGATGAGTTTGGTCCTGGCCGTTCCCCTGTTGCTGCAGGAGGGGAAGTGGTGACTCAAGTTCTGCACTGGGAACAACAGGTCACATCCCCACAAACCTGCAGCCCCCTGGGCTGCTCCTCTCCCCTCCATCAAATGTGGCTGGAATTGGGTAAGAAATCTGAGCATTGTTGGAGTGAGACCAGAGGAGGCCACCAAGATGAACAGAGGGATGGAACCCTTTCCTACGAGGAAAGGTGAGGGAATGCCTCACCACCCTCACAGGGAAGAATCTCGTCCCAACATCTAATCTAAATCCACCCTCCTTTAGCTTAAAGCCATTTCCCCTTGTCCTGTTCCTCCAGGTCCTTGTCCCCAGTCCCTCTCCAGCTCTCCTGGAGCCCCTTCAGGCCCTGCAAGGGGTTCTCAGCTCTCCCTGGAGCCTTCTCTTCTCCAGGGGAACCCCCCCAGCTCTCCCAGCCTGGCTCCAGAGCAGAGGGGCTCTCCTCACTTCCACCTTTTCCTGTCAGAAACCAGCAGGACCTGCTCCTGCCTTGGGCAGGGAAGGAGAGATCCCCAGGGCAGAGGCATCACTTCCAGCACCTCCTGGATGGCCTGGAGTCCTCTGTGGCTGGCAGAGAGCTCCGAGCCTGGTGTGCTCCAGGGGTACGTGCACACACCCACACCCACACACTGCAGCTGTGCACAGATGTCTCTTGGACCCCGCTGAGGGTGTTTATTCCTATTTCCAGCTGCTCCCAGCTGACCCTTTGGCTGGCTCTGGTGCTGGTGGGGCTGTTGGAGTCGTTCACAATCTGGTTTTTGTCAAGAGCCGTGATCCAGCAAACCTCTGCCCCAGCGGTCGGGGGGCACGAGGTGCCGGGATCTCTCCCCTCCCTTCTCCCACTCTGCAGCCAGGGCCCGTTCCCGAGGGATTTCACCCCAAACTCGCATCGGGCAAGACCCGATCTGCCATTTCACCCAACCTTTGTGCCATCAGCGTTGGGAGCGGAGCAGGGACAGCTCCGGGTCCACCTGCTCGGCGGGCGGAGCCGCGACAGGAGCCCGGAGCGGGGCCGGGGAGCGGGGCATTGCCATTGTCTGCGGCAGCGGCAGCTGTTTGCGAAACGAACGTGTGTCCGTGGCCTAGGAGACCGTCTCTTGCCTGGAGAGCTGACAGTGGGAATAAAGACGTTTGGAGAAGGGAGACAAAGGCGCGATTGTTGCGGCCGCGGCTCGGCCGGGGAAGCGGCTGCGGAGCACGGAGGCCGTGGCGGAGCCGCCGGGCCCTGAAGGGGCTCTCCCGCTGCCAAACAGCAGCTGGAGCTCGTGGAAAACAACTCCCCGATGCCCCTCTCAACGCCGGGAAGCTCCTGGCAGCCGGGATCCGCTCCCGAGCGCGGAGCAGGCCGGTGGCACCGGGACTGGGACGGGGGAGCGCATCCCCCGGAGGATGCCGGAGAGGCACATCCCGGGGATCGGGGCCGAGGGTTTGGCTCTCGGGGGCTGGGATTGGAAGAGGAACAACCGGCGGTGTCCCGCAGGGAAAGGCTGCGGGAATTTCCGCGTGGGTTCCGCGGGAGGGACCCGCCGAGCCCGGGCTGTGCCGGCGCTCCGGCCCCCGGGATGGGGAGCGGCCGAAGGCTGTGTCTGATGTATTCCTGTCTCCATGCCCGTCTGTGCGCCGGCTGTGCCAGCCCAGAGCCCCCGCGATGTGCCTGGCACACGGGATGGGCACCACGGCGTGCTCAGGGATGTCCTTTGTGTGAGGGACAGGCTGGGCTGGGGGACAGGGTGGCCTGGGGGACAGGGTGGGCTGCAGGGAGCCTCCAGGCACACACAGACCCTCACCCTGCAGAGTTCTGCAGTGCTCTGTCTCTGGTGGGCTGAGGCCACCTGCCACCTCTGGGTACCGCTGGCACCACACGCCGCAGGTATCCCTGTGCAGCAGTCTGGGAGCACCCTGGTGTTTAGGTGAGTCATGGAACCTCAGGGTCTCTCGGTCACCTTCTCATCAGTGTGTCACTCGCCCCCTCACACACCCACCGCTGTGTCGAGAGCGTGTTGCTTCTGCCTGACAGAGCATCTCCCAGGAGCTCCGCCCGTGCTCCAGCGGGAGCGGCGCAGCCCGGCCCCGGAGCTGCCCTGGGAGGGCTGGGCACAGCGGGGAATCTGCAGCGACCTGGACATTTCCTCCCCGTGAAGCAGGAGCAGGAGCCGGAGCCGGAGCCAGGCGGCTCTTGTGCCGCCTCTTTTCTTCCCCCGGATGGATGCACGAGTCCCATTTGTCAGGAGCGTGTTTGTGCAGCGCGGAGCCGCGAGCCTGGATCCGAGCCTGGATCCGAGCCTGGGCGCTGGCCCAGGGCTGCTCGGCTGCAGTGGGAATGTTCAGGGGCAGGAAGCACTGGCTGCTGCACATTCACACCCTCCTGCGTGTCTGCGACGGGAAAGCCTGAGAAAAACAAGCCCCGTTTGGTGAACGGGCCCTAAAGCAGCTTCTTCTCCCGCTCCGCTTTTGGCTAAAACCGAGGAGGAGCTTCCCTGCCCTGCTGAGCACTTTGATGGCAAAACTGGGCTTCAGATGCTTTTTCTTCCTGCTGGAAGTGATGAGGAGATCCCTGCCAGGCTCTCTCTCCTCCCTCGCCACAGGACGGCCAGAAAAGCCTTTTCTCTCATTCTCTAGAATGATGTTGCTGTTGACACAAGCGTGCAGACACCCACCCACTCGTAAACAACTCGGTGATTTCCAAACAGAGCTGGGCTTTGCCACCGTTCCCTGCAGTCCCTGTGGGCCTGGCTGAGCTGTGGGGAGTGTTGTCCCTCTCTCCAGCAGACCAGGCCCATCCAGAGCTGCCTCTGCAGCAGATCAACTGGAGTTGAGTCACGGTGTTGGGTTGGGGGAGGTGTCCAGGACAGGACGTTTTAATCAGCCCAGGAGGAGAAGCTGTTCCAGTAAAAAAAAGAACAAAATATTTTATCTCCTCACGGTCCAGCTGCGAGCACAGGGACTTTCAGTGTGTAACACTTCAGGAGCCCAAGAGACACAGTTTTCCCACATTCCCTCCCCACCACAACCAATGTCCTGGGGCACGTTCCTGTCTCACCAAACGTCCACAGGGAAGAATTTCAACATTCAAACGACAGCAGCCAAGATTTGTACCAATGGTGTTGTTACCACTGCAGTGTTTGTACATGATCCTTCGTGGGTTTTATGTGGACAAGCTGGGCAAAAGGTACTTTTGGTCAAACCCTGTGCATTTTCTTCCACGAGTGAATCATGGAACATCCCGAGCTGGAAGGGACCCACAAGGGTCTTCGAGTCCAATTCCTGAACGAGGGATGCTCAAGGTGGGGACAAGAGGTGCAGGGATGAAAGCCCTGGTCTTTTTAGGAATGTGGGGTTTGGCAGCATCCTGAATCCCTTCCCTTCTTCCCTTTGGTGTCCCTCTACCCCCTGCTTCCCATGGGACACGGGGCCGTGCCTGCAGTGAGCAGGACCTGCCATGGGCATCTGCAGGTCTTTGCTGGTGACAGAGACCAAAGCAATTGATTAATTTTCAGGAATTATTCCCGTGGCAGGGGGTTGAACGAGCTGATTTTTAAGATCCCTCCCAAACCAAGCCATTCCAGGACTATACAATTCCACGATTCCACGAGGAAACAATAGCAACAACCCACCCTGCACATCATTACATGGATGCATATGCAGAAAATAGCTGTTTTATGCTGTCCCTTTGTTTAGCAACTCTAACTGCTTTAAAATTAATGGGCTGTAAATATTAGAACCAGACACGGTCGCTGGGAGGCTCAGCCCAACCAGCTCTGCTCTGCTCAACATCAGGATGTCATTTCCAGGGTTTTATTCAGTTTCCTCCTCTGCCCTGGCAGGAAAGGCAATATTTTTATTTAACAAACACCAGTGTTTGGAAATATCCCGATTGTTTTCAGCCTGGTGTATTTTCAGCCATAAATAAACAGCGGCGAGCAGCCAAACCCCCCCCCCCGTCTGCCCCTGCCCTTTTTTGGGTTAGAGAAGTCGGTCACGGATACACCAACCTTCCCTTAACAGCAGACTTCCTTTTTTTGACCTATTCTTTCAGTTTTGGCCTGATTTTCCTCTCTGAATAGAGGCTCTCTGTCATCAGCTGCTAGAAGAGAGATTATCTCCCCGCTCTCCGTGCCCAGCGTTCTGACTGGGAAGCCCTGAGGGATTACCACAGGATAATTTGGTAATAAATAGCCATATTTGTAATATTTGGTTACAAATCACGTCCTAATGCTCTTTAATAACAGGGCGTGGTCACCATGCAGACACAAAATTTCTCTTTCATCACAAACCCTCCAAGGTTTCTGCCCATTCATCTTTTAATCTAATCCTGGGAGGGACCCTGGGCACAGTCCTGACACCGATGGTCCTTCATCCTGCTGCCAAGTCGTGTTGTTGGGTCTCTTTTCCCAGCCTAAACCCCAACCCAGCAGCAGCACACGGGGAGTTTGGTGCAGAACCTTGTCAGCAAAGGGAAAAAATGATGTATTTTGCTTGCAAGGCACCATCCCTGCAATGAAACGAGAGGATCTGGAAGCTGTAGGGACTCAGGTGGTCCCGATTCCTCTGCTCTCCCCAGCTCTGGTGGTCCATGGGGTGTTAGAGCTGGAACATGGCCCTACAGCCTTAACCAGACTTGCAGAGTTTGTTTCAGTTTGTAAATAAATCAGGAAAGTTTGTTTCAGGGTTTCTTTGCTTTCTCAGTGCTTGAATCTGCTATTTCATGGTGAAGGTTTGAAGCTGGTGAGAAAGAGGAATGTCCTGCTGCTTCTGTCCCAGCCAAAAGACAGAGGAGTAACCTCTGCTAAGAGACCTGAATGGAACTGTGGAGGGAGTGATTCTTGTCTTTAATTAAGGCAGGGCAGGGCAGCAATAATTACACTCATGGCTTTGAAGAGGGAAATCAGGGGCACTGCAGCCCTTTGCCCACTTTCCCTTTGGGACCATGGCCTCGGTCCCCTCCCACAGCAGCTGGAAGAGCCTCTGTCCAGCAGTTCTCCCCCAAGGCCCCTTTTCTGCTCGTTGTGCTGCATGTCCCCAACCTCAATCCCATTTTTGTTTCCTCTCCTGCCTCTGTGTGGCTGATCTGGAGGAGCTTTAGGGTCCCTTCCCACCCAAACCCTTGCCTGACCAGGAGGGGATGTTGGGGGCAGTGGTGATGGGGCTGCAGGGCTCTGGGACCCACCAAGCTCAGGCTCATCCCATGAGCTTTCCCCATCCCAGGGCTCTGCTCCTCGAGCTCCTGTGGGACTCCCAAGCTCAGGCTCATCCCATGAGCTTTCCCCATCCCACTTTTGCAAGAGCCGTGACCCCATTTGAAACCCTTTGGGCCAGTTCCCCCCATTTCAGGAGCCTCTGTTGCAAACCTACACTCACTCATTAATGCCCAGGCTGCCCTTGTTCCCTCCCCTCTCTAATAACGTTGCATCCTCACCAGTGCTTATTTGGGATGACTGTGGGAAGGTTTTGCAACCAGACACAGCCTTGGCAAAACACTCATTATGGCTGTGGCTCATCTCCTCATCCCCAGAAATTGTGCCTTCCCCCAGTGCCCCAAATCTGCCTCCATTTGCTGAGGCAGCACTTTGACATTTAAGTCATTTGGTTCTTCTCAGTGGTTTCACATTTTACGTCTCAGGTTTCCCGAGGAATTTGTTGCAGACTAATGTTTAATCATGCTCTGGTAGGGTGACAGCTCAACTTTAGCAGAAATACTGCTAATGTTCCAATCTGGAATAATTTAATTCAAAGGCTGATGCTTTCCCAAAGGAGTGGATTTATTTAGATCCTAATTTTAGGGAAGTGTTTGGGCTGGTTACAACCAGCACTACTCTGTCAACATGTAAAGCTCTGTGCAGTGTGTTCCTGACAGTTGTGACAAACTGATTATCCCTTATTTTCCCTTCCAAAGACTCCAAGGCCAAGTAGAGGAGACAACAGGCATTGGAGCCTGTTCTCAGACACAGGAGAATTAATTCATTGACTTTTCAAACTGCTCTGGGGGCAGCTCTGACAGAAGTCAAAATGTGGGAGGGATGTCCACGTGGGACACAACTTCAATCAGAGCTTCCTTCCCAAAACTCTTTGCAGAGAGAGTTTCATCCAGCTAAAATTAAAAGGTTCTTTGCAGGGTGAAATCAAGTGCCATGGAGGGTTTCCAAGTGCTCTCTTAGGAGGATCTGAACGTTGTCCTTGCTTCATCCAGTTCCATTTGGGGTTTACACAAACCACAGGCACAATCTGCAGGGTTTTTTAGCTCATATTTTTGCTAAAAATCTTTTAGCAGTGATTCAGGGATGCTCTGAGCCTTGGAGAGAACTGCACACAGCAAAGGCTCCTCTCAGGGAGAGGAACTCCAGCAGCTTCTTTCATGGACTGTGGACTTTCTCTCATGGACTCTGGAAAGGAATGGCCTCAAGGTCACCCTCAGGGATGTGCTAATGACACCTTAAATACCTTGTGCCATTTGTCTGGGCATTATCTGACCCCACAGCTTCTCCAACTCCCTCTTTTATTCCCTCTCTCCCTTTACAGCCCCTTCTCTTGCCTAAAATGTCAGGTTTAATCCATCCCTGTACCTTCAGTGAGTCTGGTGCTCACAGGTCTTGAGCAGCTCCAGGACTTGGGCCAGCTGAGGACTGGAGGATTTTCTGCTGAGCAGCAACAGCAAAATGTGTCTCATTGTGATGTGTAACGACCTCTGGGGATTGTTTTTAATTTGGGAAGGAATCCTTGAGTCATCCAGGCCTCCAAACCACTGTCTCCCCCACTTTCATATGGCATCTTTATGCTCCTGTCTGTCACCAACATGTTCATCTCTGCTCTTGAGTGAGTTAATTGTGGCAGAGCTTTCTGATCTTGTGTCTTCACGACTCTCCTGTGATCTTTTCCACCCCTTCTCCAGGAGCTTTTCCCAAGCCCTGCCTGTATGATTCCCTGTTTATTGACTGGTGCTGGCACCAAACACATCTTAGAAGCCTTTATCAATTGCTTCTTTATCACTTCACTTTATGGCATTTTCATGCCCATAATTTTCCCAGTTGCCACAAACCCTCTTCAAGTCAAATAATTCAGGAGTGGTTCAGACAAGGGGGGCTTTGATCCCTTCAGAGTTTGTTTTCTTCCCCTCAAAAGCAGTTTTTAATGCAGCTACCACTCCACAGCTGAGTGCTGCTAACAGGGATTCATTCAGCTTACCAGGGACTTGAGAATAGCTGAGTTGGGCTCTTTGGTTGCCTGGATCCTCGTCTGCTGGATGCTTCCAGTTGCATTCAATTCACAGAGGTGGGGCCCTGAATTTTCCTTAATCCTGCCTGGCTTCTGCCCTGCTGTTTTCTGTGATAAACCCTCCTGGCTGCAAAAATTTAAAATGCCAAAATAACACCTGAAATCAGCTGCCAACAGCCTCCTTTGCTGGGCCCTCAGACCTGCCTGCTCTCCCCAGAGCATCTTTTACTCTCTCAGAATGCCAGGGGGCTTCTGCCTCTCAGCCTTTTTGCTTCTGCCATTGCTCAGACTTTCTAGTTTTGTCCTTTTCTCTCCCCTCCTCCCTTTTCTGAATTTCAGAGCCTGCCAAGATTTTTTTTTTCCTTCGGATTATCATCATTTTCCATGCTTTGTATGAACGAGTTTTATTTCTACTCCAAGCAACTGCAGTGAATTCTCTGCCCCCTCCACCCCCTTCCTTAAAGTCGTTCATTTTTGGAAGATGAATAAGAATTTAAATGGGATTCTCACCCGTAATACTGAGAGCTGCTGTCATTTCCCCCAGCCCTCGTGTCTCTTTAAAGCAAGAGCAGAAAGATACGTGGAAAAAATATGGCAGTTTGTGGCCTTTGAGCAGAAACTTCGGATACTGTCGGCATTTTTTTTCCTCCTGGCAGTGATGGAATTTCACAATCAGATCTCCAGGTCTGTTGTGGAGTCCCAGGGGAAGAAATAGTCTTCTGGAGACTGTGTTTAGGTTGTCTCTTCCAGAAGGCTCGGGTTTAGCAACATGGTGATTAAATTAGATGACAGATTGGGTTTCGTCCTTCGGCGTTTTCGGGCAACTTTTAATTCTCCCGTCATCCACCCTCTGCTCTCTGCACAATTGGAGCAGCTCTGCTGCAGCTGAGCCATGCAGAGTGTGCTGCACTTTCACTGCTCTCCTTTGGACCAGTCTGCAGCAGTTACACCCTCAGCCCAGCCTTTTTTATTCCTGTTCCAGCTTTGGATGTGAGATAATTCCTCGGAGATCACCTCTCTGGCTGTGGCCTCAGGGGTGAGCTGATTTACTCCGCTCTGGTTTGGCAGCCAGGGCTTGGGAGCAGAGTCAGGAAACCTTTCCAAGTGCAGCCTGAAAAACCATCTCGGAGAGGTGACAGGTTTGGATGGTCTGGAAGGGTCACGTTCCAGAACCCCCCATGCCCTGAGCTGATCCCTCAGCAGGGCAGGGGGGGATTCTGCCCCTCTGCCCCCTCAGCTGAGACCCCCCTGCAGAGCTGCTCCAGCCCTGGGAACAGCAGCAGGAGGACGTGGAGCTGCTGGAGAGAGTCCAGAGGAGGCCCTGGAGATGCTCCCAGGGCTGGAGCCCCTCTGCTCTGGAGCCAGGCTGGGAGAGCTGGGGGGGTTCCCCTGGAGAAGAGAAGGATCCAGGGAGAGCTGAGAGCCCCTTGCAGGGCCTGAAGGTGCTCCAGGAGAGCTGGAGAGGGACTGGGGACAAGGGATGGAGGGACAGGACACAGGGAATGGCTTTAATCTGAAGGAGGGTAGATTTAAACTGGATATTGGGAAGGAATTCTTGGCTATGAGAGTGGGGAGGGACTGGAGTGGATTTTCCAGAGAAGCTGTGGCTGCTCCTGGATCCCTGGAAGTGTCCAAGGCCAGGTTGGAGCAACCTGGGCTAGTGGAAGGTGTCCCTGCCCATGGCACGGGGTGGCACAGGATGGGCTTTGATGTCCTTTTCCCACTCAAACCCTTCTGGAATTCTGTGATCAAGAAGGGCTGAGCTCTGTCCTTGCTGCTAAGGTGACACTGCCCTTAATCCACACACAGTCCTTGCTTCTGGCCTGAAAAGATGCTTTTCATGCAATTTTCCTGTGCAGCTCATATTTAAAGCTACAGCACCTACACAAAGGACACCCCCCCTTTATTTGCATGTCTGAACTGCTGAGGAATAAGATGAATGACAAAAATAAGATGAAGAGCAATGAAAGTGTTGGAGCAGAGATGAGTGATGCAGGAGATGTGTGTAAATGGTCCAGTCTTTTCAAAGACAATTCCCACAGTGCTGTGTCATCCCACCACTGGCAGGAATCTGGAGATTCAAGAGAGTTCCCCAAGAGCAGGGAGAGCAGTTGTGGAAGAGAAAAGGGGGTGTGGTGGGACACTGGGAGATCAGCCACCTCAGGGAGAAGGAAAGTCAGAACTGATGTGATGGAACCAGAGAAAATTCTGAATGGTCAGGAGAATGAAGAAGGAAGGAGCTTCCAGCAGGAAGCTTCCATTTCTTTTTTTTCTGTTGTAACACACAGCCAGAGGAATTAGAAAGCATCACTTTCCAAACCATTAACTTGCACATGGACCATTACCCTCTGTCACTTGCAGCCACAAGAAAGTGCTGCCCCCGGCTCGGCAGGACCCAGAGAGGGAGAGGACTGTGGGGTCTGAGGATTGCCCAGAACAGCCCTAATGAGTGGGATGGGAACTGTGTTAAACTCCTGTGCCAGAGCTCCAACCAGCCCAGTAACTGGAGCAGGAGGAAACCCAGCGGGAGGAGATCAGCCCTGGTTTGGCCTGGCCTTACCTGTGCCTGGCACAGCACACGTGGCACAGCTGCCCCAGGCACGAGGCACCTCACTAAACACTCCTTTGCCCTTCACAGCTCCCTTGTTCTGTCCAAGCTGTGACAGCATGGAAATGCTCCAGACACCCGTGTCCTTCATCTCCTTCAGTGCTCTCCTCCCAGCTCCAGACGAGCGACCAGAACTTTCCCCTCTGCTGCTCCCTCTGCCTTATCTGCTACCTGGTCATGTGAGGAAGGAAGAGAGCAGGGAAATTAAAACAAACCAGACCCCGATCCCGGAGACACTGTCCTTGTTGGTGAGGGACATGACTTGCAGAAAACTTCTTGCAGAGCTGCAGGGCCTGATGGATCCAGGCTCTCTGCAGATGGCTCTTCCCCAGAACAGTCGTCTTGTGTCTCATCAGGCAGCTTTTGTCAGTCCTGGTTACATGCTCCGTCTAGTTCGGGCTGGGAGCTCCCCAGGGCCCAGGGACCTCTCACCCTCTCCTGTCCCCCGAGTGTCCTGTGCACCAGAAGCAGGACAGAAATAGCAAATCACCACCAGAGTGATCAGGAGTAATTTGGGAGCTGCGTGTTGTGCACGGCGAGGGAGGAAAACGTCCGTGGCCGCACCAGGGAGAGCTGCACCGAGCGGAGAACATCGAAATCCCCCCTCTCCCCCACTTGGTGCTTTGAGGAGAATAATTTGATTGAAAGGCAAATCCTTTAATCTGCAGATGTAAATCAGCAGAGTGGCAGAATTGCTTAGGATGGAACATATCATATAGGGCATGTCCTGTATGTCTTTTCCCTTTAAACAACCCCGGCCCTCCAGCTGTTAACCTATTTATAAAAGGTAACTTAAGGCTACGCGCAAGCTCCTCGGGACATTTCATCCTGTCATTACGGCACACGCTCAATTTTTCCGCCTCAGAATAATTGGGCTCGGTTTATGAAGGCCCAGGCTAGAGCAGGGATCAGCTCTGAGGCTAAAAGCCCTCCCCAGAGGAGCGGGATGAAGCCCTCCAGAAGGCCAGGCTGCCCTCTGCTTCCCAGGACACGGCTCTGCTGGGATGAAGGACCAGGCAGATATCGGCCACTGAGCAGGACAAGCCTCTGCAGGTCCTCCTCTGCCCACAGGTGGGACCCCAAGCTCTGGTTCCTGTGCTGTGTGTGGGAGGTGTCCCACACCCCGGGTCACTCACAGTGGGACCTTTGGTACAGGGGAGCAGCAGGAGACGTGTTTCTGCCGGTGGTCCCGGGACCACAGAGCCCTTGGCACTGTCCCAGTATCAGTGCAGCCCTGCAGCCACCCTCCTCCTGCTCTTCCTCCTCCTCCTCCTCCTCCTCCTCCTCCTCTGCAGCCCCACACAGCCGGTTAGAGCCGAGGGAGAGCTCCCAGATCAGGAGATCACGGGGTGTGCCAGCTGCAAGGCAAATCCCATGACCCGCCAGAGAGACTCGACAGGTCTCTGGGATGGCAGGGATCCCTGGCCAAAATTCCATGCCTTCCATTGTGCTGGAGTCAGCTTTGATGAGCAGAACAGCCCTGGCTGGCTGGCGAGTATCTGCCAGTGGCCCACGATCCTTCTGTGTTGTTGGAGCAGAGTCCTGCCCTCACTGATTATCTTCTCCTTGCACCCCTGATCCAGGACAGGGGAGGGATGAGAAGTGGAGACTGTGGGATGGGAGGTTGGTTTCATAGAGTATTCAAACTCCAAGATGCTCACAGGCCTTCCATGTCAAAAATAAATACACTGACATTTCCTGACAGTGGGAGTTGTTGGGTGCTGCTCCAAGTGTGGAGGCAACTCCCTGCTCCGGAGTCAGGGAAAGGGAAAACCCTTTAGTTTTCCTTCTTTGTAGGGACTTCAGGTTCATTGCTTACCAACTGCACTCATTTTTGGAAATGACCCCTCCCCGGGCTCAGTGAGGGATCAGGGGGGTGACAGGAGCCCTCGGCAGCACCGGTGTCCCTGCACAGGCAGCGCAGACCCCGCAGCTCTGTCCCCCCAGCACTTCCCATGCTGGGCACCCACCTTTGGCTGTCCCGTCATGTGCTCCGGGGAGGGAATGACAAGCCCTTGACAAGTGGGCGGGAGAGCTGCTCATCACAGCTCGTCTCCAGCACCATCCCTGCCCTGGGAGCAGCGGAGCCGAGCGCTGCCGCATCCTTCATGCGCGGCGGCTCCGCCAAAACGGTGAGGAAGGAGCTCTCACCGGGCTCGGGCTTTCCCTTTGGAGCACTCCCCGGGCCCGGGCTTTCCCTTTGGAGCATTCCCCGGGCTCGAGCTTTCCCTTTCCAGCTCCCTCGATGCCCACAGGTGACTCACCCTGAGTGCCGTCCTGCCTTACCTGCCGGGCTAATGGAGCGACTCGTTAGGGAGATGAGCCGGTCCCCTTCCCTCGGCCCCAGCTCCACTTTCACTGTCTGGCCTGATGAAAGGGCAGAGCCATCGCCTGAACACCTCCCGTCCCTCCATCATCAGCCCCACCAGGCAAAACAACCCCCCCTTTGCTCGGGCAAGGACGGACACACCTGCAGCGTCTCGGAGATTTTTGTCTGCCAGAGCCCAAGCGGTTCCTCCTGCCCTGCCTTTCAGGCCAAATGCAGATGGAGAGGGCTCGGGGAGTCCGGAAAAGCAGCTGGAAAAGCAAGTGAGAGAAGTAGGTTGTGTTCTTTTGAGGGGTAAACAGAGATAAATGAGACGCTTTGAATTTTTTGCATAGGGGAAATACGCGAGGAGGCAACGAATGGAGTGTGACCTGAAATTGCTCCCAGAAAGCAAAGGACAGGCTTCAGATTTTAAACTAAAACAAGGAAGTCTCGTATCAGCAGTGCCCCAGGAAGCCATGCTAAGCTTGGGTGGAATAATAAAGGAGCCATGAGATCTTCTGGGCAAGATAGGCTTGTAAGCACAGTAACAGCTTAGAGGACACATCAATTGGTTGTTCACTTGGGAACCAGCCCTTTCTGTCTTTATATTGGTGATTTTTGAAGAGTTATAGGAATTCATCTGTGTGGAGGGTAGAGGTGCAGCTCATATAATATACTGCCTTTCATTCCTTCTGGTCAGGAACAAGTTATTTGCTCCTCAGATACAAACTGAGGTATAAAACTCTCTTCCACCCTGCTTCTTCCAGTGGAAATGATGAAAATTCCACTGGCTAAGGCTGGGGCAGGGCAGGATCTAAGAAATTCAGGAATCCCAGTTCTCAGTGTAAGGAGAAGCTACACTTAATGGGGTAGAAAAAATAACAGCTGAAGATGTGCAAGGAGGATGTCATATGTCACAGAGGAAGAAAGAGATCATAGAATTAGAGAATCATAGAAGGGTTTGGGTTGGAAGGGACCTTAAGGATCATTCAGTTCCCATCCTTTGCCATGGGCAGGGACACCTTCCACTAGCCCAGGTTGCTCCAAGCCCCATCCAACCTGGCCTGGAACACTTCCAGGGATCCAGGGGCAGCCACAGCTTCTCTGGGCAACCTGTGCCAGGGCCTCCCCACCCTCCCAGCCAAGGATTTCTTCTGTACATCTCACCTATATTTCCTGTCTTCCAGTTTGAGCCCTTTGCTCCTCATTCTATCACTACAGGTCCTGGTGAAGAGCCCCTCTCTGAAAATGCGGATGAGAGAACCAGAAGAAGCTGCTCTCAGCTGGCAGCGTGGGTGGGAGAGCAGTGATTGGACTAGATGGTCCTTAAGGTCCTTCCCAACTCAAACCATCCCACGATTTACTTGGTTTCAATGGAAGGAAACCCCACAGCTGCTGGGCTGCTGGTAGCCCATTCCCAGGGTCACAGAGCCAGGTTTGGTAAAGCCAGAAGGCCCTTGTGCAATGCCAGAGGGATGTTTGGGTTAAGGTGGACAGTTGCTGCTGCAACACACAGTTTACAAGGGACACACCTGTGGCATTAAGGGTGTATCATATCCCTGTGCTGGGTTATGATGCCCAGGTGTGCCAGGCTGGGATTTGGGTGAGGTATCAGAGCTGTGTGACAGGGTGAACCTGGACACACCGTGTCCTTAATCCACCAAAGAACCTCCTGTGTGACGCTGTGCAGTGAAGGCCTGGCTTTGGGCTCTCAGGTTTTTCTTTCGGGGAATAAATCCCAGGCTTGGAATTTAGAAGAAAAGAGCCAGAGGTTCTCTTTGAAGCCAAAAGCAGGTCAGCCCTGTGGTCACACGTACTCCCTGATGGAACCCACTTCTTTTTGTTGTACTGGTGTGTTGTAACCCACCACTTTTTGCTGCATCAGTGTGTTGTAACCCACTAGTTTCTGCTGTAGCGCTGTGTTGTAACCCAATAGTTTTTGTTGCACTAATACATCCACTCTACAGACCCATCAATTACCATCCTGCAGCAGAAACAGAGCCTACCCCATCTCAGAGACACTTAACAGAGAGGCTCTGGAGAAGAAGAGAGGTGGATTTCCCAAGGAGAGAGGGGGATCTTTAAGCCTCTGATGTTCAGGGTAGGCTGGGACAGCCCTGACATTCAAACCCTCGCCCGACCCTCCCAAAGAAAGCCATTAGGATGCTATTTTATCTCGGAGCTTAAAAATAGCACATGGTCTAAGCAGTTATAGATATGCCTTTCATCAGGACACGGGATTTCCCCGCTCCCTTCCCGGCTCCGGCCCTGCAAATGTGCCCACGCTCAGAGGGTTGGGAGGAGGAGGGTGGGCAGAAGCTGCAGCACAACCTGGATGGGGTGTGGGCCCTTCCACGCCTGATGCAAAGGGTGTTTCCTCCCTCCAGTGACCAGACATGAGACACACCTATTTTTGTTTTAATTCGGTCACCACGCTTTGATTTTCTTATCTAGCAGGCCAATGTATCACGGATTTTCATAGGATTTAGTAGCTCTGGAGCTCCCTCTGGGCAATGGGTGACACATACAGCCCCAGGGCACACGCAGGAGCCTGGCTGTCAACAAGACAGGGGACAGCGTCCCTCCCTCCCTCCCTCCCTCCCTCCTGCCCGGATTAACTTGCAAAATAGGTTGCGATGGTTCATCCACAAAAAGCGAGGCTGAATATTCCTCCTGTGTGGTTGGTGTTGCTATATCAAGAGTGGACAGTCTCACCTCTCTCTTGTCTGAGGGAGTTTCAGCCACACGCACGTGGAAATGGTTCCACCAAGGGCAAATTGTGCCGGACAAAATTCGGTTCATGAGTGATGGTGGGTGAGGGAAGAGCGACCAATATAACCCACCTGGACTTGTGCACAGTGTTTGACGCTGTCCCACATGACACCCTTGTCTCTAAAGTGGAGAGACATGGATTTGATGGATGGGACACTCAGGGATAAGGGATGGGCTGGATGGTCACACTCAGGGCTGTGGTCAATGGCTCGGTGTCCAAGTGCAGACCAGTGAGGAGTGGGGTCCTCAGGGGCTGGGACTGGGACCAGGACTGTCCAACAGCTCTGTCAGTGACAGGGACAGTGGGACTGAGGCCCCCTGGGCCAGTGTGCTGAGGACACCGAGCTGTGGGGCCGTCACACACCGGGGACAAGGGATGGGGCATCCAGAGGGACCTGGACAGGCTGGACAGGTGGGGCCGTGCCAACCTCAGGGGGATCAACGAGGGCAAGGGCAAAGCCCTGCACAGGGGTCAGGGCACAAACAGGCTGTGTGGGGAGTGGACGGAAAGGAGCCCTGAGAAGGATTTGGGGGTGCCGATGAACGAGAAGCTCCATGTGCTCCGGCCGTGTGCGCCGGGACCCAGAAACCCGGGTCTTCCTGCCCTGGGCTTCCCCAGCTGGGGAGGAGCCCCTCTCTCTGTGTCCATGTCCCCTCCACCCCTCTCTCCTCATCCCCTCATCTGTGTCCATGTCCCCTTACCCCCTCTCTCCTCATCCCCTC
>NW_020897905.1:263288-272806 GCF_003984885.1 Neopelma chrysocephalum
TCAGGAGCCGCGGGGATTACACGGGTGTTCGCTGCGGGGCTGCCGGGAGGAAGTTTAAACTGAAAACGGTGAAGTTTGTTGGTGCTGAAGATGCTGCTCTGCTGCCAAGAGCCGTTTCTGAGTGAATCCTGGGAGTAGGCTGCGTGTAAGCTCTCCCTGTCCTACAGGGGTGTGTTCAAAGCCTGGTCTGGGAAAATATCAAAAGCCTGATCTGGGAACGTTATTAAACCCGAATTTAGATGTTGGGGTCTCTTTTCTTTAGGTGCTTCTTGATCTCTCTTACTTGGTTGCTCCCTTTCTTCTCTCTTTCTTTCCCCTGATTGCTGCGTGGATTTAACAAATAAACTCATTTATTTTAGCTTTTTTCTTAATTCTCTTTTCTTAAAGCTGCGCTCCCCTATTCAAGGAACCACGTTCTTCCCAGCTCACAGTTTCAGCTGAGAGGCTTCTTGAATAACATAATAGACATGCAAGTCCTGCTCAGTATTTCAGGGGTGGAGTAACAAGCCTTGCTCGGGGCCTCCTGCCCTGCGTGTGATGCTGCTGTAGCTTCATTTTGTAAACTGAAAGGGGCTGGGCTGGGCTGGAGTTTTACAACTTTAAAGCTTGAGTCCTCCCTGCCAGGCCTTGGTTATTCCATCTGGTGTGGTTTTACTGTGTCATGTCTACAAGGTGCTGCTGCAGTTTGATTAACTCCTCCTTTCATTGAGAAGGGAGTAATTCAATTGAGAATTGTAACTCAAAAACATTCAGTTTCACGGTGGAATTACCATGAGGGTGATATTGACCTGTCTGGTAATTTCACTGCGTGTCTTGTTTGTTTATTTTCCTTGCAATTGATTATTATCTTTCCAGATGCTCTTCTTAACTTTTTTATTTTTTTGTCCTTTTTGGCCTTCTTGCATCAGAAGAGATGGGCTTTCTCAGTTTGAAAAAGAAGCTTCACTGAGTTGCTGTTGCGACAGCAGCAATATCCTGTGCCTTTTGTTTTCTTTGGTGATAATTACATGTTAGTGACAAATAATAAGCTTGAAGGCAGAATAGCTGATCTGTTTGTGTGCTGTGATTGTTGACTCTGAAGCTGAAGGCCGTGGATATTAAATCTGTTTTTTGTGTGTCTCTGCAGCAATGACATCAGGGAAATATCAGATAATACAAAGAAGTGTCAGTGGCCTGAAGATCCCGGCCCTGCGAGTCCAGCTCGAGCCCAGTGTTGCCATGGGGACAGTTTGTGGGTCACCCCTCGTTCCCCCCCAGCCCTCAGAGGGTGTTAGGAGGGGATTATGTCACTCCTGTCCTTAAAGAACAAACGGGAAGCCTGTTGGTAGGAGGCTTGTGCTGGCAGAGCCTCGCTGGGGCTTTAATATCTGACTTTATCAGCTTGTTTGTGAAAAGCCAGTGGCTGTCGGGCAGTGCCCGTGGTCCTGGGGCAGCTCCCAGGGGTGTGGGGGCAGCAGGACCCGGCTCTGGGAGCTGCAGGACCTCACCCTTGCAGCATATCTGGAGATCTGTTTTAACAAGCTGCCTCATTTGTCTTGTGGGGAGCTTTGAAGGTGGTGAGTGGGGTGCTGGGGTGGGTAAATCATCCCCGGAGCCCTCGCCCCCGCTGCTCTGTGTGAGCTGGCTCTGGGCACTGTGGGGAGTGGAGCAGAGGGACCAGGAGGGCAGTGATCACACAGCAGCCTCCCAGGGGCTGCTGAAACCACCTTGGACTCACCCTGCTAGCAGGGTGTGCTGGTGAGGGCCGTTTCAAGATGGAAATACTAATTCTGAAGTATTTGGGCTTAGTGCACTCGTACCTCCCCTCCCAAGGACACAGGCAGTTAAGGTTTTAATCACCAAAGCATTGCTTAAACTCCTGTCATGATATTAAACACCCCTACACCTCCAGCAGCCTGAGCAAGAGAATCAAATTGGGTTTTTGGTGGGGCTGTGTGGAGGCTGGGATGTGATTGGATTTCCAGTCTTAAGCTGGTTATGCGAAGTCTGATGAGTGCTCAGTTTAAACAAATGAGTTGCATGTTCTTTCTGGTAAAAGGGCTGACACAGCCCTTATTTTAGGGAATGGAGCTCTAATTATATTTGAGGTCCCAACCCCTGTAGTATTTTAGTGGTTGCCTTACTTCCCTAGAAATAAATCCTGTTTAATGGCTCAGATTTGTTTGAGTTCTTGCAGAGTTCAGGTCTGGTTTAGACCTATTGCTGTTAGCACAGGTCTTGCTCTCCTGTGCCTCCAGCTTAAACTCACCTCCTGTTTGCTAAACTAGTGATCTCTTCAGCTGAGAACTCAGTACTTGGACTAAGTTTGCCTCTCTGCATCATGTGTTGATGTGCAGACTTCCAAATTCTGGTCCACACCAAACTTATGACTAAGGGAAACCACTGGTCAGACAAGGTCCGGGTCTGTCAGGGTGAATTCAAGCTACTTGCAATTCAAATGAAAGTGATGGTTACTTAAAAGCCAAGTAACGTGTAACTATACCTTGGTTTGGCCCAGAAAAGTCCCAATTCATTTATTTTGCTAGTCCAGACGCAGATTGGGAGATAAAATTCCAGCCTCCTGCGCTGAGGATGAAGAGTTCAAGGCGCGTTAATCATCGCGTTGTTGCCAGTCTGATTGTAGACAACAAGATGATACTTTGTTCGTGTGCTTCTGGAGTTTCAAAGGCAAAATTGCAGAAGCTGATACTGCTCTGGAAGGCAGGGAGTTATTTCCTGGAGCTTGGTGTTTATTCTTCCTGTCCCAACTAAAACAGATGAATCTCCTGCTTAGCCAAACGTCTGTGTCCAGAGCAACTGAACTGATTATCTCTGGGCTTTGTTTCTCCTTGGAGGCAAGTGAAGTGATCCTCAGCTGGGGAGGAGGGAAGCTGAGGGCTCTGATTGCAGCCTGTGGGATGGAGCACTGCCCTCATCTGCTCCTGGAGGAAGGGTGGATGTCCCTTGGATCTGAACTCCCAGAGAAAGAGTGGGTGTCCTTTGCATCAGGCTCCTGAGGAGGCGGCGTAAAAGCAGAGCTCAGCCCATGGGAATAACTCCAGCAGGTAGGCTGGGGCAGCACACCCCTGTGGGGTGGATTTCTGCAGCCTCCCACAGCTCAGGAACCAGTTTCGTGGCTCAGTGTTCTGCTCGTGTAAAAGAATTTCTTGTGGGACGGAAAGGTCAGTGAAATCAGCTGCCGTGGATGTTATGCAGATTCGAACTTGGTGGCGAGAAGAATGAAGTGCTTGTGGCTCACACAGTGCTCTGTGTTGCTTCTTAATCGAGTTTTATGTTAGAAATTATTAAATATCAAAGTTATTTGAAGTTACTGGGAAATCTGACCCCAAAGGATTATGAACAGACATTGGTGTGATGCTCTGGCGCTCTTAAAAAACACATCAGGGTGGTGCTAAGGGTTTGTCCCAAACAAGATTAGTCTTAGACCCTCTGATTAAGTTATTCAATTAGGTGTGTTGCCACACAAGGCCGTACTTAAGAATGCTTGAGAGCAGAATATTTGCAGTTGTTGCCGTAGAACACATGGGAGACACCGTGTTAATGGGAAATGTGAGTTCCTCCCTGGGTGAAAAATGGCTCTGTATGTAAATGATGCTGCATTCAAACTCCATAATGCACATTCCTCCCTGGAAATGCCTGCTGGAAGGTGGGAGGATGCTGGGTTATTTATTCTGTTCTCCCCTGGAGACAGTGAGGGAAGGGTCTGATTTCTTCCCTCGCTCTTACAAAAGGGCTACTCCTTGTTGCTCTTTTAACCCTCGCCTTATTTTACTCCTATTTTGTGTGACAACTGCTGAATTAGTGGCTCCTCCAGGGAGTAGCAAGATACTAAGGTTGAGATAAAGCTCCCAATGTCCCTGTGATTTGGACTAAACCAGCAAATAAAAAAAAAAAAGAGTGGTAGTGTCATTATTGAGGGAGGTTTGTGTAATGCAATAGGCCCTGGATTGGCTTTCCTTGGCCGAGGTTGGATTTCCAGCTGAAGAGAGTTCAGTGCAGACAAACACAGGGCTGGAGTCCATTCCCTGCCCCAAGTGGCTGTGCTGGCAGGGTGGCAGGTTTGCTCTGTGGGTGGGAGGGAGGTTAAGGATCAGGTGTATCCCCATGCCCGGGGTGACGTGACACACGCGGTGTAGCCGCGGATTAACGTGGGATGAGCAGCTCGCTCCTGCTATCGGGCTACTCATGTGGGGCTGCGGGGAGAAGTATGCAGTTAATCACATCCATTAGCATGATTAAAATCCTGATTAGCCCGTGTCACTCACTCCCATTCTCCACCTACACTTTGCCCCCTTTTTACCCGGAGTATTTGCAAGTATGAGCAGAGGAGAGGCTGAGACGGCACAGGGCCCGACTCAGGGGGTGGTCACTGGCATTTTAAACACAGCAAATCATTTTGGGCTCTGTGTCATTCTACCAGAGCTCTTCAGAAAGCTGTAGAGCTGCTGTCTGAACAGAACATCTGAAAAACCAGCCCTTCAGAGCTGGAGGATCCTCAGCAGGGCTGTTGGGAATCCAGCTGAGCATGAAGTCGGCTTGTCGTGCTCGTCAGTCAGGTGCTCAGGGCTTGCTGATGTCTCATATCTGCTGTGTACTAAAGCTTGAATTTAGCACCTCCATCCCCCTTTGCTGCTGAACTCTTCGTGCTGCCTTGGCACGTTGGAGCAGGGCTCTCCTTCCCTCCAAGGGCCTGGGCTGGGGAGCCAGTCCAGTGATGGAATTCCAGGGAGAAATGACCAGTCCGAGGTTTGAAATTGGGGTGGGGAAGTTGGTGGATCGGCTGGTTGGATTTTGACAAGAAGTAAAAAAAAAAAAAAGCCACAGAAGAGGTAATTTTGTGAATTCCCTTGTGCAAAAGCTCTCCCTTTTAACAGCTTTACTGGTTGGGGAGATACTGTACAGATTAAAACTGGATCTTTTTGGAAAAGCAAACTTCTCCCGAGTATTAGGTCATGCACTTCCAACACATTCCCGCCTGGGAGTGAGTCATTGTTCCTTTTGTAAAATTGCATTAGAGCTACATCATCCCCAAAAGCTGTTTTTTTCGGCTGAATTTAGGGTGTTGACACTTGCTTTAAACAAAGTAAAACTATGGGAGCATTTATCAGGGAGTTTCAAAGTGTGTTTACATACTCTGGAGCTGCGACTCCCGAAGTGCTCCAACCCCGGGCTCAATTCAGCCTTGGGAGTGCAAACCCTCGGCTCTCACACTGAGGGTTGGAGCAAATATATCCATGTGATTGCACTGGTGCTTGTGAAACACTTAAAATCCTCTGAAAGGGGCCGAAAAACATCCACGTGCTTTTACCTGGTCTTATCTCTTCCCCCTCCCACTTGTTCCTTGTGCTGACTGTGGTGTGTGTGTGTTACTCCAGCTCTTTGCTGGAGACACTCTGGCAGTTTGTCCTTCCAGGAGTTGATCCTGAGGGTTTGTTTCCGTATTATGGCTTTTTTTTTTTTCCTACAACAAAGCTGGTTTGAGGCTCCATCCTTCCTCCAGGTTTTTATGAGGTTGTTGTGCCGGGACTTGCAGTGCTGAGAAATGGGTTGGTGCTCAGGTGGGATTTCTGCAATTATTTTTGGAAGCTGCATCAGTTCTGTTAAAGGGGAAATAGGAAGAACTGCTTGGAGAAGAGGATGCCAAGCACTCATGAAAGAATGAGATGGAGAAACAGTGTCAGTGGGGTGAGTAAGAGCAGTGCAGAGCATTAAGGCTTGGGATGAAAAACGCCACCCCAAAGCATCCAGACCTTCACTGGAAAGGCTTAAACCAGGATCATGGAATGGTTGGGATTGGAAGGGACACCTGGAGATCATCCAACCCCCTGCCAAGGCAGGGTCACCTGGAGCAGGTGACACAGGGACGTGTCCAGGTGGGATTGGGATGTCTCCAGAGAGGAGACTCCACACCCTCCCTGGGCAGCTGTTCCAGGCTCTCCACCCTCGTGAAATTCTGCCTCAGGTTGAGGTGGAACTTGTGGTTTGGTTTGTGGCCATTGCTCCTCATCCTGTCCGTGGGCACCTGAGCAGAGTGTGGGACCATCCTTGGGGATATTTGTGTGGATTGATGGATCCCCTCTCAGTTTTCTCTCCTCCAGGCTAACCAGGCCCAGCTCCTGCAGTCTCTGCTCATCAGGGGGATGCTCCAGACCCCAAATCAAAATCAGACCCCTAATCCAAAGTCCGTGTTCTTGTGTTTGATGGTTCCACCATTTCAGTTCCCCAAAAAGGGAACCTGAGTGCAGACAGTAATTAGGGTACAGGCAGGAATTAAGCACTTGGAACTTCCTCTCAGTGTGTCTGAAACCCAGGCAAATTAAAACTACTAATGGTTAGGTGCTTAAAAAATGCATGGGGATTACAGGAAAAGTGTCAGTGAAGCACAACTTTCAGATTCCCATTAGCATCCTGTTCGTAGCAGTTCCAAGTATTTAATTCCTGCCTGTCTGCAGGAATTAATTAATTAATAATTAAGTCCTACAAAATATCTGTCTGCACTCAGGTTCCCTTTCTGGGGAACTGGAATGGTGTTATCACCAAACACAAGAACGTGGAATCTGAAATGTTTCATTTTCCTAGAATCCAAGAATGGTCTGGGTTGGAAGGGACCTTAAAGCTCATCCAGTGCCACCCCCTGCTGTGGGACACCTTCCACTCTCCCAGGTTGCTCCAAGCCCTGTCCAGCCTGGCCTTGGACATTCCCGGGATTGGGGAGTTTTTGGTGTTGCTGATGGGGTTTTTTCCTCTCCTTCCTCTTTTTGGTGCTTTTTTTGTGTTTGACCTCAATTTCTGACTCTGTCAAGGCCATTTCTCTGTTGCTGTTTTATTAAGTGTGTGCTCTTTTAAAAGATGCTCCTGTGCTTATCTGCGCTGGTCTTAAGGAATCTCAGAGGATTTTTTCTGCTGTCCGTGGATACTTTTTCTCCACTATTAATTAGGTAATTGGACACTTCAGAACTGGGAGAGCAAAGACAAAACTCCCCCAGCAGCCCCAGCAGAGGCTCTAAATGAGGCAAAGAATGAGACAAAGCACTGAGTCACTCGCTCTTCCTTCCTTTGGGCTTCTGTGGTGGGAGTGAATCGGTCGTGAATCAGAGCGGTTATAAAAAGGGTTCTAGATGTTAAGAACTGGATGTTTTGGACCTCTTAGCAGGAGCTGTGGATTTAAGTGATGTAAATGTGCAGTAGTAAATGAAATACATTGTGTTGGGACCTGCTGTTGGGTTCCCAGTGTCGGGTTCCTGATGTGCAGCTTCACAAGTGTTGCTTTGCTCATAACTCTGAGTGCTGCCTCCAGCTCCAGGGTCACAGCACAGGGAGGACATGGAGCTGCTGGAGAGAGTCCAGGGGAGGCACCAAGGGGATCAGAGGGATGGAGCAGCTCTGCTGGGAGGAAAGGCTGAGAGAGCTGGGATTGTTCAGCCTGGAGAGGAGAAGCTCTGGGGTGACCTGATTGTGGCCTTGCAGGACGTGGAGGAGCTGCAAGAAATATAGAGAGAAACTATTGATGAGGGATGGAGTGACAGGACAAGAGGGAATGGCTTCAAACTGCCAGAGAGCAGGGTTAGATGGGATATTGGGAAGGAATTGTTGGCTGGGAGGGTGGAGAGGGACTGGAATGGATTTGCCAGAGAAGCTGTGGCTGCCCCTGGATCCCTGGAAGTGTCCAAGGCCAGGTTGGACAGGGCTTGGAGCAACCTGGGCTAGTGGAAGGTGTCCCTGCCCATGGCAGGGGGTGGCACTGGATGGACTTTAAGGCCTCTTCCACCCAAACCATCCTGGAATTCTGGATCCTGTGAATGTTTGGTGGCTCAGCACTTGCTGGGTGTGATTTCAACGTGCTCCTGCCCAGGTTTGCAGGGAGCAGCTCCCGAGGGTGGGAGTTTGTTCCACCTCCAGCAGCACAACTGGGCAAAGCTCTGGGATGGGATCACCAGGATGAGTCGTCACTGAGGTTTAAATCTTGCATTAAATGCTTTTGGGGTGATTTGCCATGACCTTTGTCACCCCAGTACATGTGTCCAGTGGTCCTGCTGGGGACTCTGCAGGATGCTGTGGGTGGCTCAAGCTCTGTTTTATGCAATGAATTTGCATTTCTATATGAAACTACAACGGGTGTAACCTGCAGGGTTAATTTCTGCACGATATCTTTATGCTTAAAGCACACATATATATATTTTATTTTCCTTAGGCTGTATTTTAACCTATTTAAGCACTTAGGACACGAGAATTAAAGGATATTTCCATCTCGTGTTCTGAGGACTGTATTTTTTTTTTAATTGTTGGTTTTTTTTTTTTAGGTAAAATGTACTTTTTTTTTGCATTGGGATTTGGACAGAGCATGTAGGGCAATAGGATCAAGTGTCACATTGGGGATTACATATTTGTCCTGGAGTGACCCTCTTAGGAGCTTGCCCTGGTGTAATTGGTGAATGACTGGATTTATAGGGATGTATATCTGCATTAGCACTGGGTTGATGTAACTCGAGCTGATTTGCTTTCTGTCCAATCTATTTTCAGCTTGGGAATTCACTTTTAAGCAGAGATGCTATAATTTGCCTAAAACTACCATTTTCAGGCTCGTACTTCCCCCTAACAGCAGTGGTGGTTTTACTAGGAATTAAGAGCTCTGCATCTGAGTGCAGAGGAGTGTTGTAAGGCATTGCCTGCTTGCTGAACCCCAAATTTCATCCAAAAAGCTGCATATTTATTTGAGACCTCTGGGTATTAATTGTGTTTTAAAAAACCCTAAAATACCAACTTTTTGAGATTGATTTGTTGCATCAGTCATTATCTTGTTCTTAAAACTGTAACAACTCACGGTATTCTGTGTTATTTTGATGCTTTGTGCTCCTTTGCTGGCAGCTTCCACGACGTTTCCCTCTCCCAGCAGGAATAAACACTCAGCTGAGTTGGGGAGCACAAGGAAACTCCTTTCCCCTTCCAGCTCAATTTTCTGCAGCGAAGGTTTTTAACGTGCCAAATTAGCAGTAATTGCTGGTCCTGCTGACAGACTTTCCCTGTGGGCACACCCTCCCGTGCTTGTCTCTCAACGCAGCTCTTGGAGGCTCCTCTGCACCCTGGTTTTTATCTGGAGACTGGAATTCCTGCAGGATTTTCCCGCTTTTCTGCAGTGGGGTCCCTGCCCGCTGCTCTCTGCCGGCAGCAGCTCCTGGAATCCCCTTCAGGTAGTGATGGATTAGGAAAGGGTTGGGATTCACAAAGGCCTTTAGTTCTAAAGTATTGATTTGTTATATTTCCTTAATTACCTAACTAATGAGCTGGTTTTGTGCCACAGGTTTTACTCCTACTTCTTGTTCCTCCCTTTCCTTCTTTCTTCTGCTTGTTCCTTCTCCTTCCTCCTCTTCCTGTTCCTTCCTCTCCTTGCCCCTTCCTCCCCTTTTTCCTTTTTTATTCCTTCTCCTCCTTCCTTCTCCCTGTTCCTCCCTCTCCTCCTTCCCTCTCCCTGTTCCTCCCTCTCCTCCTTCCCTCTCCCTGTTCCTCCCTCTCCTCCTTCC
>NW_020897905.1:272816-278652 GCF_003984885.1 Neopelma chrysocephalum
CCTCCCTCTCCTCCTTCCCTCTCCCTGTTCCTCCCTCTCCTCCTTCCTTCTCTCTATCCCAACTCCCGTCCATCCTACACTGTTGTTTTCCTCCCTTATTCCTGTCCCTCGCTTCCCAAATCCCGTTTAAGGCCATCTGAATGTATTCAATGCAGGGTAATTTTCTTTTTTTTGCTACAAAGCCCTTCCAAAAAGGCTGTTGGAGGGTTGGTTGTAGATCCACTGCTCCCAGAAATCCCGACTCTGGCTGGCATCAGCTGACGGTGTCTTGTTTAAACATACCACAGACTTGATGTTTTTTTCCCCTTGGGGGATTGACTTCCTGTGATAAAAGGAGATTCCCTTTTAAAGCAGAGCTCCCTGGTTATATAATGAGAGGAGGAAATGGTCCAGAGGTGACACTGGGAGAATAGAGGAGTTATTTTGGGAACTGACTGTTGAACGGCAGGACAGAAAATAACGCTCGGGAGGGTCCTGGTAACTCGAGTCCTCTTGGGAAAGTGAGAGCAACACATTTATGGAATTAAATGAGGGAGTGACCAGGGCAGAGCAGCAGAAGGGAGGTTACAGTAAGGACAGAGTTGTCCAGGATTCCTCTTAAAGATTTAACTCTTTCCAGGCTACTTCTAATCTCCTCCATAAGCTGCTGTGTCATTCCCAAACATTTGTGTCTTCAAGTCTGAACCTTCAAGAGCTGTTCTGGCCTTTGCTTTTTCAACTGAAGCCAGGAATATGTGTTATTTTTGAAGTTCTGTGTGTGATTTTCTGTGTGTGGCTTTGTCTGTGTGTGTGTCCCCAGCAATGCCTGACCAGGGGATTCCTTTCTTCCACCTGCACTTTCTGTCCCCTCCTTACCAGGATGGCAAACTTGCCACGGGCTGTGCAGTGGTCGGAGTGAAAACTGGCTTTTTATGCTCCTGATAGGGCAAAATTGAGGTTTCTAAAGCAGTTTGCAGTTCCTCAGCAGGGCTTGGACACAAACTCACAGGGAATCCAACTGGATTCTGGCAGGGGAGTCACTGAACCCTCTGAGCCTCCCTGGTCTGCCCTTAGAGTTCAGATCAGCACGGGCTGTTCTTGGGAGTCTGATGTAAATATGGATTTCAAATGGAATATTGGTTGGGGGGGTTTACTTTAAACTGGAATATTGGCCTGTTTTCTTGATCATTGGGTTTTGGGATGGTGGTGATGCTTTGGAGTGTCATCCTCAGGAAAATAAATGGGGGAATCTGCTTCTGATTTAGGTGTGAAAAATCATTTGTGTTGGAAAGGACCTTAAAGCCCATCCAGTGCCACCCCCTGCCATGGGCAGGGACACCTTCCACCAGCCCAGGTTGCTCCAAGCCCTGTCTAACCTGGCCTTGGACACTTCCAGGGATCCAGGGGCAACCACAGCTTCTCTGGGCAACCTTTTCTTTGTCACCTTTTCTGTTCAGGAAGTGGCACGTGGGGGGAGTGGGAGGAACACGAATTGTCCAAGAGAAATAGTCTTGGTGTAGTTGGTCTGTGATCTTGAAGTAGGACCTAAATGCCCATTTATTATCCCAGAACTCTAGAGGGTGTAGGTGCCAAGACCAGATTCCCTGGTTTCCCTTGGATCCCACAGACAAGGTGTCCTCTGGCAACGGGTAGTGCCAGCTGCCTTCCTGGAATTCTGATTCTGGCTGCCCTTCATCTGGGATATGCCTGTAAAAACCATGGAAAATGCCCACAGTTGATCAAAATTAAACTGCTTTTCTTCCTTCGAGTCCGGGGTGTGTTTATTTTCTCTAGTATGTAATTTATCTGTAGACTTAATTTTCAGCAGCCAAAAATGCTGACTGTGCCTGTTGTGTTTCCCAGATGAAATTCCCTGGCAAGCTTCACATCTTCCAAGATCACTGTGAGGTGCTGATGTAATCAGATGGTTGAATGTGAGCTCAACAGGAAATTATATAGTGCAAAACTTGCTCTTAAAAATCTGTGTGGAGTTAAAGCGCGTTTGTTATTTGATGTGTTTTTACAGGAGGGATTTGTGGTGTTCAGTAACTCTCTGCTTTTGCTCATTTTTTTTAATTGAAGGGGTGGCAGCTGATGCCCGAGGAGGGTGGAGGGAAGCAGGGCTGATGGTTATAGATCTTTAACATCTCATCAAAGTTTCAGTGGGAGTTATTTTGTCACCTCTATGTGAATAATTCAGCGTTGTGCTGAAATAATTTTGTTTGGGGGAGCACAACAAGTGCATGAAAATAGTTAATCCAAGTTGAAATGCATTAGAGCATCGTGATTGTACAGCTGTAGAACCTTGCTTTACTCTAAGCAGTTGTTGTGTTGCTCAAAAGAAACTTCACAGCTTAGAAATTGAGGAATAAAATATAAACATAGGTTAGGAACTGCCCCCTGAAAGAGAGAAGTAAATAGAGGTGGGCTCTGGTGATGAATATCGTGTCTCACACAGGGATCATCTTGAAAAGTATCGTTTTCCACCCTGAATTTTTAACCTTTCAAAGCAAGGTCACTTACAAAGTGCCTTGGAGGACCTGCATTTTGTCCTTAAATTAGTTTAATTTTCAATTTAAAGATTGTAGGATCTTGTTATTTATGAAACAAGCTCTGGATTAACCTGAAAGATGTTCCTGTGATATTAGATAGGTCAGACTACAAGGGAAGCTGAGTATCCACCAGCTGCACTTATTGACTGATAACAGGATTTTTCAAAGCAGTTTTCTTTCAGCAATCCTGTTAATGCTATAAATTCAAGCCTAAACTTACTTTTTTTTTTTTTTTGTGGGATCAGAGGAATAAATACAAATAATTTAGCATGAGCAGCAGAGTGATGTGAGTCAGTTATTTTGATCTGTCTTTTAAGTCAGTGGGACAGAATTGCACTCCCCACTCTAGAGCATATTAGAAGAAATTAAAATGTAAGAACCACAAGAACAGGCCAGGCAGAAGGTTCATTTATATGGATTTGTGCAGGGACAGGATTTTTGCTTTGTCCTTCACTGATCATTTCAGTTGATGCTCAGCTGGTGGGGGGGGTGGGCTGTGTCCTCTGGGCTTTGGCACTGGAGCCTCAGGGGTCCCTCAGGAGCTTTTGTGCTGCAGCCTCTGAGCCCTGTGGGGTTGTGTGGGAGGATCACAGAATCCCACAAGGGTTTGGGTGGGAGGGACATTAAAGCTCACCCAGTTCCACCCCCTGCCATGGCCAGGGACACCTTCCACCAGCCCAGGTTGCTCCAAGCCCCGTCCAACCTGGCCTTGGACACTTCCAGGGATCCAGGGGCAGCCACAGCTTCTCTGGGCAACCTGTGCCAGGGCCTCCCCACCCTCCCAGCCAAGAATTCCTTCCCAATATCCCATCTAAATCTACCCTCCTTCAGCTTAAAGCCATTCCCTGTGTCCTGTCCCTCCATCCCTTGTCCCCAGTCCCTCTCCAGCTCTCCTGGAGCCCCTTCAGGCCCTGCAAGGGGCTCTCAGCTCTCCCTGGATCCTTCTCTTCTCCAGGGGAACCCCCCCAGCTCTCCCAGCCTGGCTCCAGAGCAGAGGGGCTCCAGCCCTGGCAGCATCTCTGTGGCCTCCTCTGGACTCTCTCCAGCAGCTCCACGTCTTCCTGCTGTTGTTCCCAGAGCTGGAGCAGCTCTGCAGGGGGGTCTCAGCTGAGGGGGGAGAGGGGCAGAATCCCCCCTGCCCTGCTGTGGGATCAGCCCAGGGCACGGGGAGGGTTCTGTGCTGGGGCGGGTCCAGCCTCTCACCCACCGACAGGGCTGTTCTCCATTGATCCATCACTCCCTTCATCCCCAGCCTGTGCTGATACCAGGAGTTGTCCCAGCCCAGGTTCAGGGCTTTGCCCTTGGCCTCATTGACCCCCCTGAGGTTGGCACGGCCCCACCTGCCCAGCCTGTCCAGGTCCCTCTGGATGCCCCATCCCTTCCCTCTCGTGTGTGATGGACCCACAGCTCGGTGTCCTCAGCAAACTGGCCCAGGGTGTGCTCAGTCCTAAGTGCAGAATTTGGCTTCTTCCGAGTCTCTTCACCTTCCCCACACCAGAAAATGCCTTTCCCTCCTCGAAGGCTGGTGCCCTGTGCCCAGGGGAGTGCTGGTGCTGGTGGTGTGGAGGAAACAACCCAGCTCAGAAGTCTCAATAAGTGCAAATAAAAAAGATTTATCTTTGCTTACCCGTGTTACCTTTGCCCTCTGAGTGTCACACCTGAGGCATTCAGGTCACACCAAACACTCTCCTCTCCCTGCTTATCTCCTGTGAGGGTTTTTCTGAGAATCTTTCAAAGTACAGGAGCTGTAATTTCTAGATGATTTGCTTTATATTGCACTTTTCAGAAGCATAATACCAAAGGAGGGGGTTGTGTACTGGGAGGAGAGTTTTCATCCACTAAACAGGGATGTAGGCTGTGTTTTATGACTAAAATCTTATGTTTTTAATCTGGAGATTGCCTTGTGGGTTGTTCTCTCTCTCATCTAGTTTTTACTAAATTACTTCTGTCAGTCTGCTAATTGGTTTTTAAAATATATTCAAGAAAAAAAAGACAAATTTGAGTGTTTTCCAGGTGCTCAGTGGGTTGATTGGATTCAAGGCAGGCTCTTGCTCTCACGTGTCCTTTGTGTAAACTGGGGGTTAATGAAGTGACTCATTCATTCAGTCTGGCTGAGGCTGCACATCCTTGGGTGAAGGGAAGAACAAACCAACCACGGGGTGAAACTCTCTGAAGGCCCCGAGTTTCCCTCTGGACAGTGAGCTGGGAACGCACAGCCCGTGCTTCCCTGGAGATCTGCGGGATTGGTCATGTCTCAGAAGATAATCAGAGGTTCCTTTGATTCCCAAACACTGCAAGGCTTCTGGGTTTTGTCTTTGTTCTTTGTTTCTCTGGTTTGGCCACCAAGAAAAGCCCCTGTGCTGGGCTTGGTTTCAGTTCTGTACAGTGGCAGATCTCAACTCTGCAGCCATTTAAACAGGGTTAGGTGGGATATTGGGAAGGAATTCTTGTCTGGGAGGGTGGGGAGGCCCTGGCACAGGTTGCCCAGAGAAGCTGTGGCTGCCCCTGGATCCCTGGAAGTGTCCAAGGCCAGGTTGGACAGGGTTGGAGCAACCTGGGCTAGTGGAAGGTGTCCCTGCCCGTGGCAGGGGGTGGGACTGGATGGGATTTAAGGTCCCTTCCAACCCAAACCATTCTGGGATTATTTTTGGGTTTATCCAGCAAGTTTCTTGCATGAAACACAGAAGCAATTCCTGAAACAAGCCCAAGCCTGGAATGCCTGGTTAGGAGAGAGTGGACAGACCCCATCTTGCTGCTCTTCCAGGGTTTGTAGCTCGTGCCTTCAGCCCTTCCTGAAGTGCAGAATTTGCCCCCCTGTGGCTGAGGGAAGTGTTTGGGTGGTGATGCACCTCCCAAAGGTGGGGTGGATTGGTGTGAGTGCTTTCTGCATTGAGGAGGGAAAAGAACTGGGATCTCCAGCTCCTGAGGTGTGGAGCCACCACTGAAAACGGGGACTCTGCAGATGCTTTGGTGTTCTTTGAGCTTGATGCTGCCTGTGCTTGTTGCATATTCTTGAGTGTGTCTGTGGGATCAGCTTCTTTGGAGGCCTGTGAGCATGGTGGATTTACCTGGAATACTCTGGATTTTTGGCTTAATCCATTGCCAGTCCCCTCAGACAGGTGGAGCTTCAGAACCTCAAATGCTGAGTGATGTTCAGGGTGGAGGACTTGGCTGTCTGGAGCCCAGGAACAGTATTTGGATTTTATTGGGGGGAAAAATAAAATTAAAAAATAAAATTAAAAAATAAAATTAAAAAATAAAATTAAAAAAGAAAATTAAAAAAGAAAATTAAAAAAGAAAATTAA
>NW_020897905.1:278662-349385 GCF_003984885.1 Neopelma chrysocephalum
AGAAAATTAAAAAAGAAAATTAAAAAAGAAAATTAAAAAAGAAAATTTTAAAAAAGAAAATTTTAAAAAATTTTTAAAAAAATGTACTATATCCTCTACTTTACATATAATTCCCCCCCCTCATTCTTCAGCAGTGCCTTGTCCTGTAACAACCTTCTCTCCCATCCTGCCTTATTTGTCTTTTGTGTTCAGCCTGAGGCCAGGTAGGGGCGGTTCAGAATATGTTCTTGTCACTTGTGGAATAAATGCAAAGTATAACTCAAGTGGTGCTGGAGAATCTGGAAGTATTTCTTCTTTCAGACACTGATGGGAAAAAAAACCCACCCTCAAACAGAAAACCCCTCCAGAATTCTTCCCCTCGTGATTGTAATAATTTGGCTCAAAAATTTAAAAGTGTCTTATAAATATTGTAAATCTGAAGAGGTAGAAATGGAGGAGAAAACAGGGGAAGTACTGGATGTTTTCGGAATAATAAAGCAGATTTTTTCTGTAAAACATCTTCTTTACTAATTAATCTGAAAAATGGAGCAAACTCAAGTAGAGCAGCCTGCAACAAAAAGCTTTTTGCTGGAGTTTGCTGCTGGGAATGATCTCATCAGCTGGGCACTGCGCAGGGCTCCCAGTGTTTGCTGGAACAAAAGGGTCCTGCCTGGGTCCTGTGGGAAGGAGCTGGCAGTGCTGGGTGCCCTGGGAGCAGGTGGAGGTGCCATCCAGGGCTTCCCTCCTCCACCTTCCAGGTGGGTTCTGTGACAACTGCTGCTTGTGGGTTTGGATATAGTTGTTTTTCTGACAAATACATTGATTTTGAGTACCTAAAAAGGGCCTGCAAGAGAGCTGGGGATGGACCATGGACAAGGGATGGAGGGACAGGACACAGGGAATGGCTTTAACTGCCAGAGGGCAGGGAGAGATGGGATATTGGGAAGGAATTCCTGGCTGGGAGGGTGGGGAGGCCCTGGCACAGGTTGCCCAGAGAAGCTGTGGCTGCCCCTGGATCCCTGGAAGTGTCCAAGGCCAGGTTGGAGCAACCTGGGCTGGTGGAAGGTGACAGGGCGTGGCACTGGATGATCCTTAAGGTCCTTCCCACCCAACCCATTCTAACGATGAGCTGTTACAGAAGAGTGAAAAAATGTGGTCCCAGTCTTCACTGAGAAACATCATTTTGGTCTTCAGGTGGAGCCAAGCAAGACTGAAATGAAAAATGACTTAACAGTGATCCTTGGCTTCAGGGTTTTGTTTTCTGTTTAAAAACTTATTACAGTGAATTCATGTCCCCTGTGTTTAACTCACCTGGCTCCACTTCCAGGGAGTTTCTGCCTTGCCACAGTAGGAGGTGAAGGCATTGGAGCCTTTATTTAACATTCCCTGAGGGTGACTGTGTCATGGACACAAGAAAAACCTTCACTGTCTCCCGTGTGGGGATATTTGGAGTAAACCCCCATGAGTTCCCTACTGCCTGTTGGTAACTGGTGTATTTATGCTTTGTGCTCCTGTCTCTGTGTCCTCTGGCCTTTCAAAAAGCCATGAGAGGAGAACCCTTCTCACACCATCACTGCAGTTTGGGTGTGAGATTATTGACTCTCAGCAAAAATTCTGGAAGCAATTTTATTTAGTCGTGTGTGGGGAAATGCCACGTGTAAATGCCACGTGTTTTCTACCTGTCTCCATTTTTAAGACTGTAAAATCCTTGCTTTAAAATCAGCAATTGATTGGAGAAACTGCTTTATAGTAAGAGCAAACCCCGGATATTCAACTGGTGTGATGGTTGTGGGGGTTGACACTCGTATCTCTCTCTTGCTGGGTGAGAATTCAGTGATGTGCCAGAAACACAGCGAGTTTGATTCATTCTAAGTCAACTTTCTCCACCAACAGTTGTGTTGTTCATTGTTCTTTCACAGTTCTCACCCTGATAAGCTGCTCTGTTGTCCTTGGAGGCGTCGGGAGCCTCGTGCTGGTTCCAGCTTAAATTGCAATATCTGTGTGGAGGGGGGGCCAAAAGCTTTGGGGGCTGCTGAAGCTCCAGCACAAATGTTTTACTTCTGTCAATTAATGAAATGCTGAGAACTGTAAAAACAAGGGAATTGCATGTGAGACCGTGTGTTATACTTGTCTTCCTTGTGGTTGGAATTAGTCTTTAAAATGATGGGAGCATTAATTAGTCACTTTTAGAGTCGTAGCAGCTCCTGCAGGTGAAGGCAGCAGGAGTGGCTGAATTCATCCTGGTGGGGTTGGCTGAGGAATCCCCAGCCCTGGTGGCACAGGAAGAGCTGTTTGCACAGTTTTTTGTTTCCTCAGACGTGAACAGGCCCCTGTCCTGTGTTCCTACCTCCCAGATGGATTTTCTTGCTGGTATTTGGGAGTGGAGCCTGTCAGTGCAGGGCTGCTGTTCACACAGGGAGGGCAGCAGGGAAAGAGCTTTTTTGGAATCCCAGGATGGTTTGGGTGGGAAGGGACATTAAAACCCATCTTGTTCCACCCCCTGCCGTGGGCAGGGACACCTTCCACTAGTCCAGGTTGCTCCAAGCCCCATCCAACCTGGCCTTGGGACTTCCAAGGATGGGGCAGCCACAGCTTCTCTGGGCAACCTGTGCCAGGGCATCCCCACCCTCCCAGCCAGGAATTCCTTCCCAATATCCCATCTATCCCTGCCCTCTGGCAGTGGGAAGCCATTCCCTGTGTCCTGTCCCTCCATCCCTTGTCCCCAGTCCCTCTCCAGCTCTCCTGGAGCCCCTTCAGGCCCTGCAAGGGGCTCAGCTCTCCCTGGAGCCTTCTCTTCTCCAGGGGAACCCCCCCAGCTCTCCCAGCCTGGCTCCAGAGCAGAGGGGCTCCAGCCCTGGGAGCAGCTCCGGGGCCTCCTCTGGACTCTCTCCAGCAGCTCCAGGGCCTGATGTGGGGGATCCCAGCTCTGCAGGGGGGTCTCACACATCCCCATCTCTGATGGCCTCGTCACTCCTGGTTTTGTTTGGATCTGGTTTAAGGAGCAGTCTCAGAACTTCCCTTGTGTGTCTTTGCCAGGAACAAGTGAAAGTGTGGATAAACATGGGAACAGCTGGTTCTTTTTTTTTTTTTTTCCCCTTAATGAATCTGAGCTGAACAGTTTTTAAGTCCAGATTAAAAGTGGGGTGGTGTAATTATTTTTTAATTGGTCTGTGCAGTAAGGAGCCGTGCACTAAACTGCAGAACTCTGCGAATTGCAGTCGCTGCAAGAAATAGAAATCAGGTGGAATAAGTGTAGTGCTGGAAATCAGTTTTATTGGCATGTCTGAAGCATTTTGACAGGGGAATTTTTTTCATTCGGTTATAATGCAATCTTTTATTAATGCAGCTTTTGATTTCTGAATGTTACTTGAGGTTTTTAAGGCAGTGAGTCTGCACTGATTTAGTTGATTGTGATGTGAAGTAACACATGTTGTACTGCTTCCAGTCCTGATGGGCAAAGTGCTGCTGCTCTCGCTGCATTTTCAGAGCAGGAATCACTTTCCTTGATAAGCACAGAACAAGGATCTGAGAAAACAGTTCCAGCAGCTCCCTTAGTTTAGGCTGTCATTGCTCTGATAACACAGACAGGATAATTCTGCTCCTCTGCTTTCCTAAAATAGAACAGGGTCTGTGGGGACGGAATCTTGGGAGATGCTGAGTCTCTCCCTTCTTTTTTATTTTCCCTGTAGCTCCTCTCCGCTCTGCTTTTTATTTACTGTGATTGAAGCTGCAAAAATTGCAGCAAAGTAAAAGTGCACAACTCTCAGGGGGAGCTTCTCACTCTCTGCAACCACTTGAAAAGAGGGGGGAGCCGGAGGGGGGGTCGGGCTCTGCTCCCAGGGAATGAGGGACAGGAGGAGAGGAAGGGTCAGGTTGGACATCAGGAGGAATTTCTCCCTGGAAAGGGTGGTCAGGCACTGGAAGGGTTTGGATAAACACCCTGGGGGTGTCCCAGGAAGGCCTGGCCGTGGCACTCAGTGCTCTGGGCTGGGGGACAAGGGGGGCATCGGGCACAGGGGGGATTCCATGGGCTGGGAGGGCTTTTCCAACCTCAGCGATTGTGGGATTTTTATGTCCCCCACACCTTTGGCTGTTTATGTCATGACTATAACTACTCACAGTTCTAAAAGGCTTTAACTAAATATCATGTTTAGCAGTGCCTTGCAGTGTCTGGGGGCAGGGAGGGGGGAGCACGGGCTGGTCAGTCCCACCCCTGGAGCTCTGCGGGGAATATTTGGGAGCCCGTGTGTGTGTGTGTCAAACACCCCAGCCCGGCTCTCGTGTCTCAGATCTCGCAGCAATTTGCTCATCTGTTCTGGTTTAATGCAGCTGTCTGCACCTTGTTGTAACCTGTCAGCATCTGAGGGGGTTCTGAGGCTCCAGCCTGGCTTTTCACGCTGGATTGAACAAATCTGCCTTTGGAGGCGGTTGCATAACGGGAAGTGAGTGTGTGTCTTCTGTTCCAGTTAATTTTCTGTTTGCTTCGGGAACTTGTTGTCTTTAGAAACCTTAATTACTCGTCTAGGGTTGTAAATAAACATCCGAGGGGTTTATTGGTCACTTTTGCCCTGAATTTTCTCAGCGGTGACACCGTGTTTTAAAATCCCCGAAAGCCGTGGTTTTGCTGCAGAACATCTGAACGTGTTCCAGCTCAAACCAAATGTGTTTATCCACAAAATGCCTTTGGGTCTTGTTCTCACTGGTTGGGTTTTCAACCCACCCTTAAAAAAGGGGAAACTCAGCCCTTACAGACCGACCTCTTTTTTTGTCTGGGGGTTTGTTTTCCGACCCGAGTCCCAAAACCTCGGGTGAGGTGCGTTTCTTTGTGCCTTGGAAATGTGATCCACCAGCTAAAAGACGAGTAACTAAATGTTAATGATCTGAAGCCTATCTGGCTGCACTGTTCTGACCTTTCTCTCCCGTGTCCCCTTTCCCCAGGTACAGGTATCGCTTTCTGCTGACACCTGGCAGAACAAATCCACTCGCAGGTGCTCTGATTTTAGCTGGAGGCCTGAAATGTTGGTGCTGGGTGATAAATAATGGGAGAATGTTTGCTCTCTTTTGTTCCCCTGCTCCCTGTTAGTGCCCAAATCCTTGTTTCCTGGGTGGGGGGAGGTTGGTCTGTGCTGGAGATCGCTCAGACCTGACCTAACAAAGCTCTGCCTAAGCCCAGGTCCCAGCTCTGCGAGGTCGTGCCTGCAAAGGGGAGGTCAAAGGACATTTTGAGGCTTCTCCTGAATTTATCAGGAGGATGTGGGATGTTCCACAGGTGACTTCTGCCCAGCTGGGATGGCAGTGAGGTCCTGACAGAGCCTGTGTGTAATCAGGAGTTTAATATTTCAGTAGATTTGGTATCTCAGGACACAGATAGTGCTGAATTGTTGCTAATCCGGGCTGTTCCACGTAAAACCTTTGGGCAGCAAGTCCTCTGGAAACTTCTGGAATGTAGCTGTGTTCTGAATGGATTTGGTTTTAATTGATTCTGATGCTTCATAGTGTGTCTGTCATGATTTTGAGTGTCATTAACTTTTGTGTTAGAGGATATCCTCTAGTCTAGAAGCCTCCAAAAGTGCTGGAGAGGGAACTGGACAAGGGCTGGAGGGACAGGACAAGGGGGAATGGCTTCCCACTGCCAGAGGGCAGGGATAGATGGGATACTGGGGAGAAATTCCTCCCTGTGAGGGTGGTGAGGGACTGAAATGGGTTTCCTGAAGAAGCTGTGGCTGCCCCTGGATCCCTGGAAGTGTCCAAGGTCTGGTGGAAGATGTCCCTGCCCATGGCAGGGGGTGGGATGAGATGAGCCTTAAGGTCCCTTCCAACCCAAACCATTCCATGGCTCTGTGGTTCTGTGACTCAAATATTCTGATACCAGACAAAATATATTCTCTCTGTGCTGCTGGCCAGCCATGACTCCTGGAAAGGCTTCTTAGCTGGAAGAAGGAGGGGGAAAAAAAAATCCAAGCCACCAACCAAGGGCCGTGCCAGGGTTGTGTTACAGTGCCCATTACAGCGGGGGCTCGTGTTTGCTCCAGTGAGGAGCTGTCACTCTTCCCTGTGCAACCCAGGCTCTAAAATAGCAGGATGTGAAATATTCAGCTGTCCAACATAGCAGGTCACTGAAGCCCTGGGCAGCTTTAACTTTGCTGTGTCTGTGCAGTTGCACTGGCACAGGACAAGCCTTGGCTCCCGCCGGGCAGGATGGCGGGGAAGGGTCTTGTGTGGGAAGAGATAAAGGGGGTTTGGTGCTCAGTGCAGCTCTGTGCTCACTGACATTTCAGATGTGCAGGGCAGCAGCTGGTTTAGTAGTGGGAGATTCCAGGAAATAAGTAGGGAATGTCAGTGATTTCCAGCGCTGAGGCAGCAGCGGTCGCGTGTCTGCGCAGGGGGCAAAGGCTTCTTTTGCCTTTCTTCTGGTCCATGTTCGTGTGTTTGCTCTTGAGAATTCAGAGAGGAGTGTATTGATGATGCAGAGGCTCTAAACCTGCTGGGTTTTTGCAGTGGAGAGCCAGGGCTGCTGTTTGGTTTTGCTGTGTTCCTCGGTGTGCTGGTTGTGCCGCCGCCTGGCATCGTTTGAAAAGCAAGACTTGCAACCCTTTTGGTGACTTCTGGTGGCTCTGTGTTGGTTTATCTCAGAATATCTCCCCTTGCAGTCTGTGGCTGAGGGTGGAAACCCTCTCCCAGACACTGGTGGATGCTGTTCCAGAGCTGGCGTGGGCTGGGACCACTCCCAAGATCCACTTGCACGTGGCCATCAGGGTGTGAGGAGTAAGACTTGACACGTGGCATTGCAGCCCTTTCTTACTCACTGGAACTCAGCTGTGGCACTGAAGCTCCAGGAGGAGCTGCCTTCCTCTCCCTTCCTGACCCATGAAGGCCATCAGTTGGTCTAGCAGCCTTTCATTAGCAATCAAGTGACATTTGAATAATGAGAGCTGCTTTTTCTCCTTGCTCTCATCAAAGGGTTCATTAGTGTTCAGCCCCAGCTAAGGCAAAACAGCCACTGGAAGAGCTTCACTCAATGATTTCAGTCATAGCTGAGACTTGACTCGGGTTCTTTCTGCTCCTTGTTGTGATGTGTGTGCAACTGGATTTCTATAAATCTCAGTTAGGTCTCAAATCATTAAAAATGCCAATTTGTGGCCTGTGCTGTCCCAGAAGCCGCAGGTTTCTGGATAACACTGGCTGAGTGTGGGTGCAGGATGTGCTCTGACAAAGAAAGCATCTGACAGGAGTCACAGTGGATCTGTATTGATCAGACAGAACAGTAGGAAGAATTCCTGAATTCTGAAACCCTTTATTTTTAGATGTAACTCTGCTGGGCTGAAGGCTTTCTGTTCCCCTGAATTGTTCCAAAAATAAATATTTCAGACGAGGATTAAACTTGAATGTGAAAGACTGTTTTTTCTGCATCAGTGTTCACGGAAGGAGCTGGTCAGAAATCACTGTTCTCCTGAAATTTGCATGTTCTGCCTCCAAATGAGAGCTGCTTTCACCAAAATTACTCATCCACACGGGAAGCTCGGGGTGCTGGTGGGAATGCAACTGGGAGAGCTAATTTTAGCTAATTCAGTCCTGTGAGCAGCAGCTCTTCAACTGTGAAAAGAGAGACACTTCGGTCTTGCTTAAATCACTTTCTTTTTTTATTGAGCTCCTGCTGAACGTGCTTTGCTGTTTCTCACCAAGGGCATTTGCAGCCTTGGGTTTTCATGTTGGGGTTTTTTTTTTTGTGTGTGTGAATCTGGATGTCTGTGTTAAGTTTTTTTCTCTGTTTAGACACTTCTGAAAGATCTTTGAATCGTTTTACGCATCGCTCCTGTCGGAGTCTTTGATCTCGGCCTTCCCTGGGTGTTTCCAGGCTCTTGTCTCGTGTGCTGGGGGTGTTGAGTGCCCTCTCCCACCCTCCTCTGTGGGGTACATTAATCAGCCAGAGGGCTCTGGCTGCTCAAACTCACACCAACAGGTGAGTTCCAGCCCTGGCACTGTCCAGCCTTTCAGAACCCTCCAGGAAGGTCCTTGGCTGGTCCTTGACACCGGTGATTTGGCAATCCATGAGTCACTCCTCCAACTTTCCAGAGTCATTGCATGTTGTTTCCTTTTTGCCAATTGCTCCTGACATCCCAAAATCCGTGGTGCTGTAAAAACAGCTCTGCCTGTGCAGCTGCTGCTCCCCTGTCTGCTTGGATGAACCTCACTGGATTTTGGCTTTGTCAGCCTCGATCGCTGCAGAGAAGAGCTTTCTAAAGTCTGTCCTCTCTGATAAGGATTAAATGTGGATGTTGCCAAAGAGTATCTGCTTGGCTTTGCAGTAGAAGACCTTCGTTTTTCCATGTGCTACCTGGGATTGGGAAGTATCATCTCTCCCTACCAGCAGCAGGACCTGCGTGACTGCCGTGAAACTCTGACTGGAGCTCATGAATATTTCCCTAGAAAATTCCTCACTCTTAAAGTGCAGCTTGTGTTTTGAAGGCTCTTTTTAAATTATTAGTCTAACTTCTCTTGGGAGAAGCTCTGCTCAAAAGCCTGGAATGAAATCTAAAAGCAGTTTCTTTCAAATCCCACAATCACTGAGGCTGGAAAAGAGCTCCAAGATCGAGTCCCCCCCCCTGTGCCCGATGCCCCCCTTGTCCCCCAGCCCAGAGCACTGAGTGCCACATCCAAGCCTTCCTGGGACACCTCCAGGGCTGGGCACTCCAAACCTCCCTGGGCAGCCCCTGCCAGGGCCTGACCACCCTTTCCAGGGAGAAATTCCTCCTGATTTCCAAGCTGACCCTTCCTCTCCTCCTGTCCCTTGTTCCCTGGGAGCAGAGCCCGACACCCCCCCCCCCCCGGCTCCCCTCTCCTGTCAGGGGGTTGCAGAGCCAGAAGGTCCCCCCTGAGCCTCCTTTTCTCCAGGCTGAGCCCCCCCAGCTCCCTCAGCCTCTTCTCTTATTGTCAGCTCTATCTGAGGTGCCTCATGCAGGTGTGGGAACAGGAATTTGATCCTGAACAAAAATTCCTTGATTTTTTTTTTTCCCCCCCCGTGGTACCCATGAAGAAAAACAGTCCATCATAGATTTGTGAATAAACTCTTGGTTTAGGATCTTGGGGAGTTCCTAAGGCAAGAAGACAATGTAGGGTTTGTGCCTGTAAAGACAATTTTCCTTCCAGTGGGAGATGTCCCTGCCCACAGCAGGGTTTGGAACAGGATGGTCCTTAAGGCCCCTTCCAACCCAAACCGTCCTGTGACTCTGTGATTCCTTGTGTCAGGTCGTAGTTTATTTTCTCCTAACATTATTCCTCTAGGAGAGGACTGGGCTGGAAAGGAGAGATGCCTTAATCTGGAGTTTTCATGGCCACCATGTAAATATAGCTCAGGGTTCACCAGCCTTTGCATTCGACACCCTGGGACTGCTTTGCATGTGGAATGTTGGGAGCTGCCGTGGGCACCTCCCCTCCTGGCTCTTCATATCAAGTGATCTCCATGCCCCGTGCTGCTGGAGATAGGAGCTATTTAAAGGAAGCTGTTTATCCAGAGCTCTGGAAACAAAAGTCTGAAGGGTGAGAGAACAGGAAACTCGAAGAAGATCGAGTGGCTTTTCTCTCGTGGGGTGCGGGGAATGACCTCGTGGGTTTGGGATGAGAAAACCCAGAGTGCTGCTTGTTTAGGGAGCTCGAGGGAGCTGATAAGGGTTTCTGAGCTGGAGACTGGAACATTCTTTCTGTTATAAACTCTGAAGTGCATTCCAGCTGCTTGGGGTAAGAGTGGTAATGGGAACGGAGCCGGGGGCTCGCTCTGCTCTCCCTGTCTGGTGCTGCAGAAACACAAACACAGACTGAGACAGTCACTGCTCATGCAGAAAGTTCTGGATCGTTGGAACCATCCAGTCACCATAATTCTGTGAGGTGGGTGTAGGGGCATTGCTGTCCTGCATCCTTTTTTGGGTGCCTTACCTCTGCTTTTCTCAGGGGTTGTGGTTCACTCCATCCTCCCAAGGGCTCTCACTGGGAGCTGGTAGAGACAAGCAGCTGCCACTGAAGGTAGTAAGAACCTTCAAAATTACAAAAAAACCAGGAAAGAGTTGTTAATGTTTGCCCTGAGATGTGGATATGCTTTTGGGACTGTTTGGAGTAACTGTTGTATTCCAGATGGGGTGTACCTGGGGAACTCTCAGGGGACACACTGGAAGTAGTCAGTGTATTAGTGGGATGCAGGGGAGTCAGTTTTGGAGGGGGGAATCTGTGTGGAAAGCTGGCTGGAGTTAGAGAAGCCCTTGGAATGTTCCATACCGAGAGTGTGAGGAGCTCGGGAGCCGGAGGAGCTGAGGAACAGGAACTGCTGGTGCAGGGTGGGAAACTGGATCCTGCAGGGATGGCAAACACCACAGGACAGTCTGGGTGCCAGGCAGGACCTGCTCCCCGCTCGTGCAGGCAAGGGAAAAGGAGGAGTGGGAGTGGCACGGGGTGTGAGTGAGATCCCAGATCCCAGGCTGCCTTCCCTGCTCCCGCTGCTTTTCCACGTCACTGGTGGAAAAACAGTGTTGGGGAGGAAGAAAGTTGGGAGCTTGGAGTCAGGGTTGCAATGCATGGGCAGGTGTCTCTTAAAATAGTTCTCAGGAAAGTTTCTCAAGGTTGGAAAACAATTCCAGTCAATCATGGACCACAGGAGTGGGGATTTGCTGGATATAGGACTTCTTCCTGCTGCTCACCAGCTCTTCTGTAAGGTCAAGTCTTCCTCAATTTATTATGTGAGGGGACAAGGTGAAGTCCATCTCTTAGGCTGCTGTAAGACCCAACACTCAAGAAATCTTTGCAGCCACACCTGGAATTTTAACAAATCTGCCAGTTTGGGGTAAGAAAGACAGATATTTAACCTTTCTGCTTGTCAGTCAAGAACACTCCATATTTAAAAAGCAGCAATTTTACAACTGGGAGCAGTTAATCCCACTTTGGTAGTACAGGAATTCTGTCCTTCAGGGATTGTTTTGGGAGAGGGGCAGCTTTACCAAAGGCAGAAGTGGTTTTGCCCAGGCTGAGAACCTGTGGGAGATTCTCCTTCCCTGTTCCCAGGAGCAGCAGCAAAAATGAGCTCATGCTTTTTTCATTTTCTTCAACTCTGCCCCAAAAGAGAGGGCTGTGGATTGGTTTCCTTAACAAATGAGGTGAAGTTGAATGTTTTCAATGCAAAGAGTTGGGAATGTCGTGTGTGAGAGTGGCTCACAGCAGTGGATGTGGGATGGGCTTTAATGAGCAGCCTTGGAGCTTCAATGCCTCTGGGTGTGATGTGGGTGTTCATCCTCGGGGAGCAGCTGGAGAGAAGGACCTCGATGGCCCAATTTATCACAGGGTGGCTTAAACTGCAAATAATGATGGGGAGGAGGAAAATGTGGGTTTATTATGTGTGTCAGCAGAGTTTGCTTCTGTGGGGAAGGGGAACATCAGTGTTACCACTCAACCAAGAGCTGGCACTGAATTCCTCCTGTATCTGAATTCTACACAAGGTATTTCTCCTTTCTTTAGTGTAGTCACTCTCCTCCCAGCCCTTCTGAAGGGAGCAGGACTCTTCCAGAAGGTTTTACCTCTTACTAGAGCTAAAATGACACCCTTTTCACTGGGCTGTTTCGTCGTTTATCTAAAAGCTCTGGCATTTTACTTCCCTGGAACATGAAATGTGCCTCTGTAGGGAGAGAAACATGGATCAGTGTTTCTGTCTGCCCACTGAGCAGGTGCTGAGAGGATATTTTGCTGGACATTGCCCTCGTGGCTTGCTGTGGTGAAGAACAGGTTGGACATTTCTCCACCTGGATTCAAATACTTGAACTCTGTGTCTTGGTTTATGTTCTTATGAAGAGTAATTATTTTGAGAGAATCTTATTTTCTTTTTAAAAAGAGATAAGTTTGCTTTGCAATAAAGAAACATTACCAACAGAATGTAAAATATTGGATAGAAAAATCTGGGACACAGCACCCAGTGGGTGAGGAGATGGTTCCCTGGGGAAAGCTGGTGGGTGCAGTTCCACTGGAATCATGGAAAACTACAGCAAACGGGCGGCTGGGGATAACCAGGGGCTCGTGACTCAGGCGTGGCTGCCGCAGGTGGCTGGGCAGGTGTGGCCCTGGCAGTGACTTTGTGAGCTCTTAAGCCCCTCATTGAGCACCTGAAATGCTGCTTAGGGCAGGGCTGTCCTGCTGAGCCCGGATTACTGCAGCTTTAACGGGGGCTTGGGGGAAACCGGGTACGGCGACGCGGAATGGGGGGAGAAGTTGCTGAGGGTTTTCATGGAATGTCCTGAATGGGTTCAGCAAGTGTTGGTGGGAAACAGCGATTCCAGAATGGCTGGGGTTGGGAGGGACCTCTGGAGATCAGCCAGTCCAAGGCAGGGTCACCTGGAGCAGGTGACACAGGGACGTGTCCGGGTGGGATTGGGATGTCTCCAGAGAGGAGACTCCACACCCTCCCTGGGCAGCTGTTCCAGGCTCTTCACCCTCGTGGAGAGAAGTTGTGCCTCGGGTTGAGGTGGAACTTGCTGTGGTTTGGTTTGTGGCCATTGCTCCTCATCCTGTCCCTGGGCACCTGAGCAGAGTGTGGGACCATCCTGACAGCCCTTGGGGATATTTGTGTGGATTGATGGATCCCCTCTTGAGTTTTCTCTCCTCCAGACTAACCAGGCCCAGCTCCTGCATTCTCTGCTCATCAGGGAGATGCTCCAGACCCCAGATCATGTCTGTGGCCCTCCTGGACTCTCTCCAGTAGCATCTTGTCTTTCTTGAGCTGTGGAGCCCAGAACTGAACCCAGCACTCCAGAAGTGCCTCCCCGGGACAGCAGAGGGGCAGGATCCCCTCCCTGACCCTTCCTGAATCCCCCCAGGATCCCACCGGCCTCCTGATCCCAACAATGGCATGTTCCTGCTGAGGAGAGAGCACTCAGGAGAGCTGCCTGGATCACTGGAGGGGACCTGCAGCAAAATTTTCCTGGTTTCAGTGACTCAGATTTAACACATCTCGTTTCCCAGCCATCCCCAATTAACTCCCGTCCCAGACTCCACAATCACATTCCTTCTGCCTTGTGTTTTGCAGATAAGGAGCTTCTGAGGACTGAAGTACCTGCAAAGGGACACCTGCTTTTGAGGTAGGAACTGTTTTTCTAATGACCCAACGCTAAATCTTTAATTAAAGAGCAAAGGTTTGATACAGCTGGGTGTGCACGTGGGAACCTCACCCATGCTGGGAATGAATGACCATCCAGGGATCTGAATTGGCAGTTCTGGGAACTTCTGTGGAGCAGACATGTCTGGAATCCACTCACCTTTCCCCTGTTTGTGTTTGGGATAACAGGGCTGGTGTGGGACTCAGGGATTGTCCTTTCTGGCCAGTTGGACCTTCCTTTTCTTGCCTTTTCTGCTGCAAAGGGCACACATTTAACTTGGTCACTCCAATCTTCTTTTTATCAGAGTAAGAGGACTACAAAAGATTAAAATGGGTAAACGAGGCTAAGGAAAACAAGTCTGATTTGATTTGTTAGGAATTGGGAGCAGCGGATCATCCACGTTTCTGATCCTCACTGTCCTTTGGGGGAGGCTCCAGAAAGCTCCACTTCCACTGGGGTCTGCAGTCAGGGGATGTTTGAGGTGCTGGTGTTCATGTGACACGTTTTGGTGAAGGAACTACAATTCATTCATGATATTTGTGTGGACTGAGAGACTCGGGATCTTCTGCAGTGCAGTTTGTGATTGTTCTCAAGTGCTGTGTGTGTGTGTGTTTGACTCCTGAGAGGAACATCAGCCATTTTCTCCACTGTTTGATCCTTTCTTTTGCCTTTTCCCCGACAAAATGGGCTGAGTTCAGAGTGCTGGTGCCATCCCGTGGGTTTGGCAGTGAGGAATGCCAAGGATGCAGTTCATAACACCTTGTTCTTGCATCACCAGCTGTCTCTGCTGGGATTTATGGAGGTGACTGCAGCCTCACGTGTCTCCTAAAACTTAGATCAAGACAAAAAAAGGGCATCTGAGGACCAATTTTGTCTCCTTAAGTGGCAGATGCAGAGAGGACACTGTGGGTGCAGAGTCCTTTATTGTCAGTGGGGTTCACACTCCTGTGTGTCCCCGTTCACGGTGTGACTGGAAGATGCTCCTCTGTGTCCATCCCTGGTGTGACTGGAGGAGGCTCCCGTGTGTCCCTGTTCCTGGTGTGACTGAAAGAGGCTCCTGTTGATGCTGTGACAGGGCCCAGGCCCAGCTGGGGCAGCCCCTCCACTGTTTTTGGCAGCCCAATCACCTGAAGTGGTGCTGTAGGAGCCACTCGAGCACCAGCCCGGTGAGGTGGCTGATCTCCCTGGGGGTGGGATGGAGGGAGGGGACGTGCCCAGAGTGCCGTGCATGCCTTTCCCCGTGGCCTCAGTGGACCTGAGGAGGTCACAGGAGGTGTCTGTCACCTCCTGCTGCAGGGAGGGAGCGTGAGGGGACGGGGGAGGTGATGTAGGAATGTGAGAGCGCCGTGTTTGCCTTCCTTCACCTTCCAGCCTGGAGTGGTTTTTATTTTTCCTCCTTTCTACTTCACTGAGCTTGGACCAACTGGTCTGAATGTCTGCCAGGCTCCTTGGGTGTCTGGACTCGCTCTCAGACTTCACTTCACTCAGTCACAGAATATCTCCAGTTGGAAGGGACTCAGGGATCATCGAGTCCAACTCCCTGCTCCTTGCAGGACCACCTAAAAATAATGATATGACAAAGGGTGTTGTCCAGGCACCCCTTTAGGTGTGACAGGTGATGTTGTTACCTCCCAGCTTGGGGGTTTGCTGGTGTGATTTTCCTGCTTCCTTTCCCTGTTGTCCAAAAATGGCAGTTCCAGTGTGAGCTGCAGTCCTGGGGATCCATGTACCTCTCCACACTTGTTGTTCATGATTTCAGGACATGGAAACCAAACAGGTGCTTCCCACAGACTCTATTCAGCAGCTAAAAGTGCTTCCTGAAGTAATTTATCCTGGAACATTTAATCCCCCACTCATTGACTGCTCGGATGAATAAAGGCAACTTCCTCCCAACATCCCCTGGAGAAGCTGGGAGAGAGGCAGGAAGGAGGAGGTGTTGGTGGGAGTTGGGCACTGCCTGGTTTTGAGGAGTGTCCTGATTGTGGCCTTCCAGGAACCCGAGGGAACCCCCAGGAAAGATGGGAGAGAGACTTAGGACAAGGGATGGAGGGACAGGACACAGGGAGTGGCTTCCCACTGCCAGAGGGCAGGGATAGATGGGATATTGGGAAGGAATTCTTGGCTGTGGGGGTGGGGAGGGGCTGGAATGGATTTTCCAGGGAAGCTGTGGCTGCCCCTGGATCCCTGGAAGAGTCCAAGGCCAGGCTGGACAGGGCTTGGAGCAACCTGGGCTGGTGGAAGGTGTCCCTGCCCATGGCAGGAGGTGGCACTGGGTGGGTGTTTGGTCCCTTCCCACCCAAACCATTCTGGGATTTGAGGATTCTACTTTACCATGAGTGGTTTTACTTCCTTAAAGCAATGTGGGAAGAACCATAAATTAAAATAAAAAGAGGTGTTTTTTTTCCCAGTACTGCACTGAATAGCTACTTACCTGGTCCGTCCTCCTGCTCCTTTTTTTGGGAGGGAGCTGCCTGTGTCCCAGGGCACAGCAGTGGCACCCTGGGTGCTGCAGCCCTGCCTGTGATAAGACAGTAAATCATTCCCTAAGGGAACTCCAGGGCACCTGGAATTTCTTCTATTGCTCTTCCTTTCATGAAATCTCAGCTTTTGTTTTCTTGCCCCTGCCTTGTTTTTCAGCCACCCTCGAGTGTGTTTGTTATCAAGAGCACGGAAATGTAAATACAATGGTGGCTGAGCAGCTACTCCCTTCCTCCTCCACTGGCTTCCTGCACTCAAGAAGGTGGAAAACTGTTCTGCATTTATTCGTGTCAGAAATGGCTGTTCTTCCCCCTGGTGCCACCCCATCAGATCCCAAACCCTAGAGGGTCAGAGCAAAGAGAGGTTTTTGCTCTCACAGGCTGTTCCTTGGGAGGGAATTACCCTCCTGCTGCAGCTCCTCCCAGTGTCCTCCCATCCTCCTGCCTGGCAGGACATCCCATTGTTTAACCAGATAAGGCACCTTTCTAGTTGAACTAAGCCTGCATTCTTCTGCTTGCAATATCTGAGCAATATTTCTTGAAGAAAAACTGAAAGTGTTGGAGCAGTGCCTTCTCTGACTTGAGAGCATTTCTCCCAGACCTCAAATTTTCAGTTATTTTTGAGAGTTGTTGCCTAAATGTGGTTCTTCTGCTCGTTGTAGTTGGGTAGCTGATGATGATTGATTTCTGTGTCAGGCAAGGACTTTGTCATTAAAATTGGGTTAAGATAAGGGAAAGGCTCAAATGTAGAATTTGTTCTTTTGACTTAAAGAGTTGGACTTGTGGGTCCCTTCCAGCTCAGAATATTCATAGAATCAGCTGGGTTGGAAGGGACCTCCGAGATCATCAAGTCCAACCCTTAAAATAAAAAAAAAAAATTACAATCCATAATACAAACAATAAGTTAAACACAGTAAAAATATTCTGTGACTATCTCAGGAGGAGCTGGGTGAGAGCATCAGGCCACCCTCAACCTGGGCCTGTCATCTGCTTTTTTCACTGGGTTTGTCATGAGCTTTGTGTGGCAGGAACAGTGTCCTGGGAGGGTTATTTACCTCCAGCTCCCCAGCCCTTCCTTGCCCAACCTGCCACGTGTTAAATGCCATTAATGTGTTTGTGCTGCACCGGCAGGGCTGGGGAGTTCTTTGATGCTCTGCTGGCCCTGGGCCAGCTGTGGGGCTGAACTGAGCTCAGGAAAAATCCCCGGGATCCTCTCTAAGAACACCCATCACGTGAGAGCAGGAGTGTTCCCCCTGCTTGGAGGGAATTAAGATGCCCTGTTGGGAAGGAAGAACAGCAGCAGCTTAAGGGCTGGGCTGGCATCCCTCTGCTGAAGGGATGAGCTGCAGGGCCAGAGGAGGCAGGAGGGTCTGGCTGTAACCTTTAGCTTTCCTTGCTGCCCAGGATGACACAGGGCTTTCAGAATACTCTGGTTTCTAAATAAAAATCTATTCAATACCACGTGAAGGAGAAGGGGAACGGACTTGCTGAGCTCCTGGTCCAGTAGAGTTCCCTGCTGGGCCTTGGCCTGCAGATTAAATACCGATTAATGTGCTATTGAACTCATTTCTGAGCACTTGGCTGTAGCTGTATTTTTAATTTTACCCCCCTTGGCGGCACGGGAGGTGCTGGGACTCGTGTAGGGGTCTGGTGATGCTGCTGGAGAGGGGCTGCACATGGGTCATGTTGTGGCACAGGCAGGGATGGATCCATCGGCACTGGTGATGGAGCTGGGAATGTGCCCCATGTCCCCCCTGAACAGCCAATGTTCCCCCTCTGGGAGGCTTGGTTTGACTCACTGGACCTTTCCCCACCTCTCATCCTGTTCTGAAGCTGAATTATCCTTCTACCTGTCTTTGGTTCCATTAGAACCAGCAGTGCCTCTTTCCCTTGGATCACAGGCAGGCAGAATTCCCAGGTTTCCAGCAAATCCTTCCATGAGCTCTTGTAGCCAAAGGCTTCAGCTCTGCTTGCAGAGGTGCCCAAGCGTGCTCAGTTTTCAAAGCTAAAGGCTTCTGCCTTCATTTAAAAGGATTTCTGAGGTTTGTCTTTCTCCCTTGTTATGTAGGCACAACTCTCCCTACTGAGGAGTAATTCCCAGTGACATGGAATTTGTTAAATCTCCGTTATATTTGTTGTGGAGTTGCCCCGAGATGAAAACAAAATCCACACGTTGAGTTAAAAGATGGTGCAGAGCCCCCTCCTGAGTGTGTTCTGGTGACACACCAGTGTGTGAGGGCAGGTTTGGGTATTCCAAAGCTGCTCTTAACCAGGGTAGGGAGCAGGGTAAGGAGCAGGATAAGGAGCACAGCTTGGAGCCCTCGAGGTGTGCTCTGCTCCCACCCCAAATGCGCTCAGGGACTTGAATTCCCCATGAATTTCAGGGAAACACAGGGGCTGAGTTCTGTTCCTGGCCTGCAAGTGTGACCCACGTGGAGCAGGCTGAGCTGCCTGTGGGTGCTGAGTGGGCACGTTCCCCCTGAACCAGTTTTCCTGGTGGTCCCGGGTTCTGCTCCGGCAGGAACCCGGGCTGGGCACTCACAGAGCAGCTGCTTTTCCTTGCTGAACCTCTGCTGCCACAAGGCTTTGGTGTGGTTTCCACGTGGCAACCCCCGACCTCTGCACCAGTTCAGTGTGTCTCTGTTCCACTTCCAGGTTCCTTTTGGGGCATCTCTGGAGTTCACCCTGAGGGGAGGGCACGAGGCAGCTGCTGAGTCCACAAACTCACTCACCTGCTGTAGCCGGAATTTGCAAATGGCCAAAACTCACTTCTTAGCATAGAAGTGGTTTGTTTCATTCTCCCAAAGCTTTTTGACCTTCCACTGGTGTTGGAAAGCTTCAAAGTATTGTTTTCTCTTTACAAATCTGCTTGAAAAAGCATTGCCAGGCTTTGCTGTTCCACTCCTCTGGCTCCGAAACATCAAGTGATGCTGAGTTGTCGTGGGTGAAAATAGTTCTGCAGTCAAGTTTCTCATTTGGAAGCTTCCAGTCCCGTGTCCTGATGGGCAGGTTCTTGTGCTCTGTAATTACATTGTCAGGAGAAGGGCTTATTTTAATTAACAGTAAAGTAGCTGCTCTAATGCAGTCACTGACACAACTGGAATTATTCCGTGCAGGGAAAGGAGTGGAGCCTGTTGGAAATGGAGTTGCTGGGAGCAGTGATGGTGTGTCCTGGTTGCCAAATGAGCTCAAAGTTTATCTTGTTTTTTGACACTGGCAAACTTGTTGATTTTGGGGCACTTCTCTGGGGAGTCAGTTTGCCTGTCAGAACACCTCCAGGGGTGGGACTCCACCACCTCCCTGGGCAGCCCCTGCCAGTGCCTGACCACCCTTTCCAGGGAGAAATTCCTCCTGATGTCCAACCTGACCCTGTCTTACCATGAGGGGCCTCTTTTCCAACCCGTTTCCACAAGCTTGGATTGTTTCTGCTGTTCCACAGGAAGTGTAACTTGGAATTTTCAAGGCTTGATCCAATGAACTTCTTGATGAGGTACAATATGGATGTAGGACATTAGATGCTAATTAATAGCTGCTTATTTTACTCTTCAGTGAGAGCTTTTTTGCTTAACTTCATTTCAGAATTTGTCCTCTCTGGTCTTACTTCCCCTCCCACGCTCTCAGGTGTCTATATATACATATTTATATATTATTTTATATACATAAGGCAATGTTGTGAGTTCATGAAGCCACTGAGGGCCTGCACAGTGGTATTAAAGCTATAATTAAGCTGGACTAAACCTAGAGGGATGAACTTAGAGGGGCTGGCACGAGGATTGTTTGGCTGAGGGGAACTTTGGTAGTGAAATTTCTCCCTCTCTATGCACTCTTGATGAAACTTCTCCCTCTCTGTGCACTCTTGGTGAAACTTCTCCCTCTCTGTGCACTGTTGGTGAAACTTCTCCCTCTCTGTGCACTCAGCTGCCGTTACCAGCCCGTGGCAGGGAGAGGATCTTGCAGGAGGAACAGCGAGGAGGTACAAAATAAAGATAATTGTTGGGTGTATGAGCCCTGTGCCATCCTTGCCTTGGTTCCCAGAGAAGGAGCTCTCTGGCCAGGGCCAGAAGGCCCTCCTCACTTTGTGGGTTTGCTCTGGGGGAGGTGGGAGCCTCTCTGCTGCCCATGCTATTAAAGGAAAGCAGCTGACGGAGCAGCTGGGCCGGGTTGTGGCTCAGCCTCAACATCCACCGTAGAAAGTGCTCTGCAAACAGCCCGGCTTTCCCTACCCTGCCCCCACTTTGGCTTCCCCTCTGCCAAGAGAAAAGAGAGGAGGCTCTTCCCCCCCATGATTAATGAAACTCTCCTTATTTGGTGCTGCCTCTCCCGTGCACAAAATCCCGTCCCGAAAACCAGCACACGGGCTTTGCCCCGGGGAGTTGGGAGCTCTAAAGCTGTTAAGGAATAGGTCATTTTGGGGCTAAAACTTCCAGGTCTGTACAGAAGGTGGGCAAGACTCCTCTCTTTTCCTGAGATAAGCATTTATGATTTTTGGAGTCTTTTTTTTAGGTCTCTTATTTCAATGCTTGTGGGACTGGGCAGAGCTCGGCCCTTGAAAGCCCCTCACAGTTATTATCTATGAACTCATCTTCCATGTGGCTTTTTTGAAGGCCAGCCAAGACCATTAATCCCCACCTTCTAGAGTCCCTAATCCCTGCTTGGGGCTTAGAGGAAAGTTATTCTTGTCCTCCCAGCGAAGCCGCTCTGGCAGAGCATCTCCTGCTGTAACTCAAGGCAAGTTTATTAATGTGACTTTTTATCAGCTTGGAAAAGGTACAACTCTGGCTGGAGCAATCCAAGTGGGACAGTCTTACCCCATCCTGCTGAGTGGTTCATGGCAGGGAGGTTGCCCAAAGGGAGGGAATCATGCAGGAGGTTGGTGTGCTCTTATCTCATCTCGGGCGTAATTAACAGCAGTAAAATGCTCTTTGGTGCCACGGGGTTTTTTTGGGAATGGGTGCAGCTGAAGTGAAGTCAGGGTTGGAAATGGGCTGCTGGGTGATTCTTTGGAGCTGTATCACTCTTCCTCCTCCCAGCCTGACACTCCTAAATCCTCCTGGCTCTGGTTTTTGTCCAGTCGTGGCTCTGCTGGCTTCAGTCCCTCTTCCTACACGAGCCTCCCCCTTCCCACCACCCTTCCTTACTCCAAGACTTTGCTTTGGATCCAAGTGCGCTTCTCCAAGCACTCCAGACTGGTTCAGATGGGCTTCCTTCCATTTATTGTCCTTCTTAGGGTTTGGCCAGGAGGGAAGTCTGGACAGTTTTGCCTCCAGTTGATCACTCACTCTGGTCACTTTGGCACTGGGAGCTCTGACTGATCACTCTTGTGTCACGTGAAGTGCTTCAGGAGGTGGCTCAGGGCCCTGTCACAGGGGGCTGTGCTGCCTCTCCGGTGCTGCATTCCACAGGGGAATTGCAAAATTCCCTTCAGGCTCTTGGAGCAGCGCAGAGCAATTGCGGCGCAATTCCCGGGAATGCGGGAGAGCGACTCCTTTGGGTGTCTGGAGTTTTGTGTCTCCGAGTTCCAGGACCAGGATTTGGCTCTTCAGAGCCTGGGAGCAGGAGGAGTCGCTGCCTTGGCTCTGATAAAGCAGGCACGTGCTCCGGGCCCGAGTTCCCTGCAGCCCCTCCGGAGCCCTTGGGTGTCCTGCAGAACCTAAATCCTCACCCTGAGCAGAGAAGAGCCTGAAATAAGGCCAGAAATTTTAGTATGAGTGAATGTCCACGTCTAGAAAGAGCAGGGAGAAACTGCCTCAGGAAAGCTGAGAAATGCTGACCTGACATTTAGTTATGGCTTTGGAGCTGACTACAAGTAGGAGTTCCATGCGTGGAGAGAGGAGGTTGTGCCTCAACTTCTTCCCTCGGCTGGTGAGGGATTTCTGCCCCGTTGTCCTCGTGGCCTTTGTCATCCCGTGAGGTGTGAGCTCTCCAAGTGATGAGTGGCTGCTGGGAGGCAGGAAGAAAACAGAAGTTGTCTCAAATCTCCAGAAATCAAGAGAACCTTTGTGATGTTCCTGGCAGGGCGGGAATTCTGGGAGACTTTGTGCTGCCTCCCTGGGCTGGTTCACGTGGCGTGGGAATAATTGACCGTGGGGAGAGCACGGCTCGTTGGCTTTGTCAGGGCTTTCTTGAGGGAAGTCGAGTTGATGAAAATTGTTTCTGCTTATGGAGCAGAAATCTTCATTAAAGACTCGAGCACAGTGAGTTGGGTTTGTTTGCAGTGCCAATAACAGCAAAATAATCCTTGAAACGGGGGGGAAGTGGCTCGTGTCCTGACTGATGAAACCCTACAATTCATGGACACTCTGGAAAAACAGAATAAACCCCAGGATTCTGTGGACTCTTGCAAGACATCATGAAATCAAACAAACTGCACTTTAAGCCATCTGAAGTTCTGAATTTGTGACTTAGGAAAGTGGAAGGTTTGGCTTTAACAAAACAGCGACCTTGGTCAGCCAGAGCTTGGTTTGTTCAGGTGACTTTCCCCGTCTCAGATTTGGCCTCCCTGTGGCCATTCCTGCCCTGCTCCCACAGTTGCTCTTTGTTTGTTGGGAATCTGACCATTCCCATGGAAGTGGGTTCAGTCACCCAGCCCGAGCATCCCTTGCAGAGCCTCAGATGTTCCCCCCTCCAGTGCAGGTCCCAGCTGGGGCTGGAACTGCTGCCCAGCTTGTCTCCTGGCCACTGCCTGGAGAAGTTTGTGATCCCACCTGGAACACAGCTGGGCTGGTTTTCTTTGTGTCATCTGTGAGTGGATCATTGTGCAGCTTCCACTTCTCCCAGTGGGAAGGTGACCGGCAACTGTGCTGTGCTCCAGCTCCCGCCCAGCCCTCCGTGACTCCTGTATCCATTGCCACTCATCCCCTTCTAATTCCATAAGCTGGTTTCTTTCCCAGCACAGGCTTTTTTCCCTATCCAAAGTGCACACCTGCTCCAGTTCCCCCCAGACTCTCCTGACTCCAGTGGGTTTGCTCATGTTCATCCCTCCTCTCCCAGGTGGGAGACTTGGAGCGCTCGTTCCATGTCCTGCTTGGATCTGCCTGGTGTGCAGGTCCAGCTGCCCACAGCTGGACAGGCCATGGAGAGCTTGGGAGTCTCCAGGAGTGTTTTGGTGTGTGGGCAGTGTCACTCAAAGCTGCTCTGACCCGGGTTTGGGGTGTAGCTTTTTGAAGGCTCGAGCGGGAAGAGCCGTCGGGGTCAAAAGCTGAGGGAGAGGTTGTTGGTGACCCGAGAAGTGGAAGTTGGGAGGTGTCAGACATGGAAGAGGAAATGACAGTCATGAGGAAGCAATAGTGGCTGGAGCTCTGCCTTGGTTTTGAAATCCTGAGTTCAACAGGCTGAGTTCAACTTCATTAAACCATCTGGAGGGAGAAGTTCAAACACTGTGTTTGGTATTTATGGCTGTGAAGGGATTGTGGAAGTGACCCGAGGTTTGCATCAAGCCTTTGGAGTATTTCAGGGTTAGAATCCCTGAATCCCAGAATGGTCTGGGTTGGAGGGACCTTGGGAATCATTCAGTCCCACCCTGCCATGGGCAGGGACACCTTCCACTAGCCCAGGTTGCTCCAAGCCCTGTCCAAGTTGGCTTTGGACACTTCCAAGGATCCAGGGGCAGCCACAGCTTCTCTGGGCAACCTGTGCCAGGGCCTCCCCACCCTCACAGGGAAGGATTTCTGCCAAATCTGCCTCCTCTGCACCCAAATCTGCCTCCTCTGTTCCCACCACATCTCTTGTCCCTCACACAGGAGGGCAGGAATTACTTAACCCGTATAAATAATAGCTGGAAACTCTCTTACTGGATTTGTGGATTGAGGGAGAACGTGGCTGTTTGTGACACGACCCTTCCTGAAATCCTGGTTTGCTGAAAGCCCAAACAAGCATTAGAAATTAATAATATTTGATGTGCTGCTTTTCATAAGAGGAGCTGGAAACTCTTCTCTGCTCTCCCAGGAGCTCCGAGGGAACTACTGACTGCACTTTGGTTTAAACAGTGCCCCAGAGTTGGAATTTGATGCTGGATTTTCCTATGAAAATATCCATAATCTTCTAATTAACTCGTGGTTCGATGATGTGGTGTCAGGTACTTGGGCTGGTCCCGCAGGTCTTGAGCATCTGGCCTGGACTCCTCTCTGTCAGTGGGGAGGTACCTGCACATCATGGCAATTCCTGAATGTAATCCTGGGATTCAGGACATTTGGAGGCTGGTTTTTCTAGCAGTTGAGTTGAACATGAATTTGAATGTTGTTGGAAAGATTTCATTAACGATCTCTTGACCTCCATCTCTTTAGCTCTGAGAAGCTTCTGGTGATTTGAGGGATCTCCTGTGACTCCAAACAACTGCAGGAGCAAAGCAGAACTTTTGCTGTGTTTGACTTTAGAAAAAAAAAAATAAAAAAATCCCAGTGTTTTAGATCGTGCCAAAAAAATGATCAGAAATTAAATTGGGTCATAGATCTGTTGTGCCCGGCCGTGGAATGTGAGGAACGTCGCCGTGTCCTCTCCTTCTGAAGGGCGGCTGCAGGAATCCTCTCCATGGATTCCAGGGCTCTGGAAGGAGGAGATGACACAGCAGATCTCTGCTCTCCTGTTCCCCTCACGCCTCAGCAGCCCCGGCTAAGAAAAGCAGCCTGACTTAGCCCAGAGAAATGGGAATTATGGCCCAGCCGGCCCCGTTCCCGCAGCAGGGATTCTGTTCTGTGTGCAGTGAGCAGCTAATTTTAAAGGAGCAGGTGGATCTCCCGGAGGAATGGACTCGTGCTTCTTGGAAATGTGGGATTCAGAGTCTCCTCTGAACCGACAAAAGCGGGGAAAGGTTGCTTTGTTATTCCCTGTGGGTGTGATTCCCTCACCCCTTTGGCATGAGGGTGGCTCAGGGAGCGAGTGCAGCTCGTTTGGAGCAGGAGAGAGCTGTGGATTCCCGTTGGGATCCAGGCAGCTCGTTTGGAGCAGGAGAGGGCTGTGGATTCCCGTTGGGATCCGGGCAGCTCGTTTGGAGCAGGAGGGAGCTGTGGATTCCCGTTGGGATCCGGGCAGCCTGGCAGGGCTGAAGTGCTGTGTCATTGTCACTGCAGGGCTGGCAGCGACTCTGCCTTGTGTAACTGGCACCTGTGTGGGCTCCTCTGGGAAAAACCATCCTTCCCTCAACCAGAATTCCCGGGGAAGTAAGTCAGTGTCTCACACCCAGTGTGATTCTGTTTAAACACCTCACGGGTTTTCAAGTGTCGGGTTTTTTTTGGGCACCCCCTGCCCACTCTCCCCTTTCTCCATCTCCAGACGGTTCACACCGAATCTGGGTCAGGCTGCTCATAACTCTGAATTCCAAGGCTGTGCGTGCCCGGAGGCAGGAACACAACAGCACAGTCATGGAAGCTACAAGATGGAAACACAAAGTTCAGGAAGCAGATCCCACTGTTCCCTGGATGGGAGGCTGGAGGCAGTGGCTCATGGGAGTGCTGTTTGATTCGTCTCCGCTTCCAGAGGGTGAGAGGATGGTTCTGGAAGTTGCTCCATTGGGCCACTTAGAGTAAAACTTGGGCAAGGAATTCTTGGCAGTTTGAGAAGTTGACAGCCCATCCCTGGAAGTGTCCAAGGCTGGGTTGGACAGGGCTTGGAGCAACCTGGGAGAGAGGAAGGTGTCCCTGCCCACGGCAGGCGTGGGACCCCTAAAGCTCATCCAGTGCCACCCCCTGCCATGGGCAGGGACACCTTCCTCTCTCCCAGGTTGCTCCAACCAGGCCTTGGACAACTTCCAGGGATGGGGCAGCCACAGCTGAAACCTGGTAAATAGCAGGAGCTCTTTGGAACAAGACTCCAGGATAGGGGAGTCTGTGATATGGGTGAGAGATTAAAAGAACCCTGCTGGACCTTCCAGAGGAGCTGCCAGGAAGATGGATTCTATTTTTCCCAACAAACAGGTTCCTCCCTGCGTGCACAAGGATTCTGAGCACGGAAAGGAACAGATGGGGCAAACCCTGAGTGTGACAGATCAGCTGTGCCTGGAACACCGAGAGATCCAAACAACCCTTTTATAGAAAAATAATGTGGGAATTAAAGGAACACGACTGATTTGCTGTGGGATGGTTTGAAGGTCTCCTGGGGTGTCCAGCTCCAGGAAAACCCTTTTTCCTTGGCTGTAGTGCAGCTGTGGGGTTGGTGAGGCTGTGACCTGCTCCTTCCACACCTTCCTTGGAGCAAACTGCTCACCTTGGTGAGTCCTCCGAGGCTCTTCCAGGGATGCAATATATTCATTTTCCTTTTGTCTTTGTTAACTCTACGGGCCCTGGGAATCTGGGAATTTGTGTAGTTTGGCTTCTCTAATAGCAAAGATGGAAAGGGAGAGATTCCCAGGGGTGTTCTGGCCCCCCTGGGCTGTGGGGGATTCCTGCAGCCTCTGGGTGAGGGTGGTTTGTACCAGGTGCTTGTCTGAGACACCAGTTCCGTGTTTGCTGCAAAAATGCAGATTGGCTTTTCTTAGTTACACTGATTTATTTTTGTACATAGTTCCTGCATTCCCTATTTAGCTAAATATGGACAAGGAAATGTCCTGCTGATAAGGCTGCATGACCTCATTATTATTTTTCCTCAGAAAGTGGATCACTTCAGTGTCCTGGTTCCCGTGTGGGTCTGGAATAGCAGCACTGTCAATGCCATCAACCCCCTAAAATGCCATATATTTTATGGCAAGCAGTTTCATCAGGTGCTGCCACAGTAACGTGGACACAGAAACCCCCAAAATTTGGACCCAGAAAAGCACGATGTGAATCCATCATTTGCTTGTGGTGGAATATTCACATGGTAGAGGATGTTCTGGGTGGGATTAGCCTTGATTTGGGTTTAAGAATTCCTAACTGCTTCCTCCTCCCATGGAATAAAGGAAGCAGCTCCTGCTGCCACGGGGGCTCTGGAGGCATTTACTCCATTAATTATAGTGCAGTTAATCATGGAATCATTAAGGTTGGCAAAGACCTCTGAGATCATCGAGTCCAACTGTTGTTTAGGGCTGGACAGAAAGTGCCTGGATATCTCAGGACTGAATAATTTCTGGGCCCCCTCAACACTGCACCCTGAGTCAGGCTGGGTGAGGTGTGTTCACTGCAGCCTTTGCTGCTTTATTCCCCAGGTTTCTGGATGTTCAGGATTTTCTGACTGTAGTTTTGATTCCTGTGTGTTCTAGCAGCAGCATGGGGCTGTGGGGCAATGCTGGGGGACAGCTGGACTCAGTGATGAGAATTGGCCATTTCTGAGCCCCATTTCTTCCTTGGAAGAGCCTTTGCAGTGCACAGATAAAACTCCTGGCAGTGGCTTCCCTGGCTGATGCTCCCTGCAGGGTAACGTGGCCAGCTGTGGGCACATCTGGCTGATGGTTTGTCTTGAAAACAGTCAAGAGCTCGAAAAGAAACTTTTTTTTCATAAGGCTCTATCATTTAAGTCTAAACCCAGCATTTTTACCAACCATAATTCACTCAGCTGTGACCCCGCACGGGGGGGGGGGAGATTAAAAACTCCAAACCTTTCACCTCTGAAAAATTCCAAGTGGTGATTCAAGGCCTTTTCTCTAAACCAACAAAAAGTGCAGTTGCTGCCTGAAGTGTGATCTGGCTGCAAGTCTGACCTTTTATTGTTCTAAGAACGAAAAAGGAGAGTTTTAACTGAATTAGTTTCCATAATACACTTGCCTGGAATGACAGAGACAGCCCTGTCAGTGGGATCCCATTGTCCCTGAGGAATGTGAGTGCCCTGGAGGGGCTGGAGCTGTAGGTATGTGTTCTGTGTGTCAGTGGCCCTGTACTGCTGACAAAGAATTTCCTGGAGTTCAAGGAGTAGGAGCCTTTGTTCCTGTGGAACAAGAGGGTCTGTGTTCTGCCACCCCATGGGAGTCAGTGACCCTGGGCTGCTGCACAGTGGCCACTTGGGTCACCCCTCATTAACCAACACACAAGTGCCCCTTGTGTTTCCTTGGGCTGTGGCCGTGCCTTGTCCTGGCTCCAGGGCTCTGTCCTCAGCTCCAGGTTCCTCCTGAGGAGAGGCTGGAGCCCCTCTGCTCTGGAGCCAGGCTGGGAGAGCTGGGGGGGTTCCCCTGGAGAAGAGAAGGATCCAGGGAGAGCTGAGAGCCCCTTGCAGGGCCTGAAGGGGCTCCAGGAGAGCTGGAGAGGGACTGGGGACAAGGGATGGGGGGACAGGACACAGGGAATGGCTTCAAGCTGAAAGAGGATAAGTTTAGATGGGATGTTGGGAAGGAATTCCTGGCTGGAAGGGTGGGGAGGGACTGGAATGGATTTCCCAGAGAAGCTGTGGCTGCCCCTGGATCCCTGGAAGTGTCCAAGGCCAGGTTGGAGCAACCTGGGATAGTGGAAGGTGTCCTGCCCATGGCAGGGAGTGGGACTGGATGATCCTTAAGGTCCCTTCCCACCCAAACCATTCTGGAATTCTAGTGTGGCTTGGTGGTTCTTGTCTCAGTGTAGTGAGAATTGATTCTGAGGTGCTGAATCACTTTCCCTGAGCTCCTTCATATCTTTCTTTTTTGTTGTTGGAACTCTAAACTTCACTTCCATGTTCCTGTTCCCTAATAATTCCCAGCCAGGCACTGCTGCATTGGCTCACTGGGCTCCTAAGGGAGAGTCATTCATTCCAGGGAGAGTCTCTGCACAGTTTGTGCATCAGTGAGAGCAGCATCAAATCCCTTCGCACTTCCAAACCTCGACCAAAATCCAAGGAGGCTGAACTCCCACAGTAGGAGCTGGAAACGCCCCAGTTTGGATACCCTTGGCCCTTTCTGGTTTGGGGTTTTTCCAGTTTGCAGCAGGCAGTTTCTGCAGATGGAGCTGTTGATCCCTTTGCTCTTCAGCAGCTCTGACTGACTCTGCTCTGAGAGAACGTGGCAAAATGGGCCTCTTCTCACTCCAGGGTGATGGCTTTGCTCCCTTAGACAGCTCTCCTTAAATTCCCAGCAGTTTTTGCTGGCTGTTGTTCCCAAGAATAACTTCAAAAGGACGAAACATGAAAAAAAATAAGTGCTTGGTGATGGGTGTGTGTTGTGCCAACCTGGAGGGTTGAGATGAGTCAGCTCAGGTGCATTTTTTGTTGGCTGCCAGGAATTAAATCAGATGCAGAGATGCAAATCAGGGAGGGAGAGAGAAATGGTGATTATTTCTCCTTCATTTCCAATTCATAGCTGTGGCTATAATGCCTACGTGTGCTCTTTGCTGTGTTTTTTCATGTAAACATTATTAAAATGCCGTTTTCGAGCCCAAATCCCGGGGCTGGAGGGAGTTTGTTGGTATTAGCGAGGTTTGCTGAGGACATAAACATGCTGCAGGACCCTCTCAGGGGGGTCAGAAGCCTCACTGCAGTATATATACATCAGGGATTATGGAAAATCCTAATCTCCATAGGGGAGGCTGGGTGGAGTCAGCCCCAGAACTAAATTCCCTTGCGTGTGTAATTAACTCTGAGCTCTGGGGCAGGGCACAAACCAAGGTCACACCAGGGTTATCCTGACCAGGTTTGAGTTTTTAGCAGTTTTTATTGAAGGTTACTCTGATAAAACACCCCGTGAAATGGAGCTAAACCCTGATTTGGGTGATCCAGCTGTTCCTTTCTGTGCCGGTGTGGGGGGTTTATGAACATCTGGGAGATATTGAGCACTGAAGCAAAGGTTCAGAGCACAGAGTGGTCAGCACCAAACTGGGTAGCCATGAAAGGTCTCTCATCAAGGTGTTTGTTTCTCTCCCTCCCTCCCCACGTGGTTTTGCAGGTCGCAGAGGTGCTGCAATGGCTGAGCTGGAGCACAACCTCAGCCTGGCCGACGCTCTGACGGAGCCGCCCCACGAGATCGAGGAGGAGGTGAAAAGGGACTTCATTGCCACGCTGGAGGCAGAGAAATTCGATGATGTGGTTGGAGAGACAGTGGATAAAACAGACTATGTGCCACTGCTGGATGATGAGGATGAGGCCAAGCCCGGGAGCCAGGAGCCCAAGGGCAAAGCCCACCCGGATGGGATTCAGGTGGAACGTAAGTGCCCAAAGCAGCAGAGCAAAACCCCTCAGGGAACACTCCTGCTGGCTGGGACAGTGCTGGGACAGGCCTTTGGCTCTTGCTGGGTTGGGTCTGAACAGCTTGCTTTGAAAGCAGAGGTTGAGATCAAATCCTGTTTGTTGCTTCTCTGCTCTTCAGCCCTTCAGCCCCTGAAATAAGCTCTCGTTGCTGGGCCGCAGGAGATGCTGGCGTAAAACATCCTGTAAATATTATTAAATATTATTAAAATGTTAATCTTTGGGAGTTGGGTTGTCTTGGGGCTCTCAGACAAAGCACTGTCCAGATTTTGTGCTCTGCAAACAGCATTTCCCAAACTGTGAGAGCTGTGCAAGGTGGTGGTGACAAATCCAAGGGGCAAAGGTGGAGGTGGAGCTGCTGCTCTTCATCACCCCTTTGGGAGCTTCAATCTGTGCTGTGTAGAAAACCTCTGCTCTGATAACCTGGTGACTTCTTTCAAAAGAAAGTTTTTCTTTTTTTTTTTGCCTTAATCCTGCTGCTCATCAGTGTTGAGAAAAGTGGGATGTGATTCCTCGGAATAAATAAAAGCTCCAGGATCACAGAGTGGGGGATTCTGGTCTGTTTAAGGCATTTATTTATTTTGTTTGGAGCTGTATCAGGTCCCTTGTAATACAGAAAATGTAACTTTGAATTTTCCATACTGACCTAAGTCATTAAATGGTAACAAAGGAGTGGAAGGATGGAAGTGAGCAAAGAGATCATAAAACGTGGAGCTTTGGGCGGTTCAGATGTGTATTATTATATTCAGTTATATTCTATATAACATATATATTATGTTATATAAATATATTTATATAATATAAATATATTCTATATACTATATATTATGTTATATAAACATATTTATATAATATAAATACAAATTCATACAATACATTATGTTATATAAATATGTAATTTAATATAATATAAATATATATTTTAACATTGCACAAGTGGGAATAACAGGAAAACACGAAGACTTATTAACACTTTGCATATGATTTAAGGATATTTTAAAATGATCCTTTTGTTCTAGAAGCTGCAGATTCTAAACCATCTCAGCACCAGGGTTTCTTGGTGCTAAAATCATTAACAATATTGGTGTAAAATATAATTTCCTCAAATGTGTCCTCCCAGACGTGTATCCCTGGAACTTTGCTCACAATTTCAGATAACCTGAGGATCTTGCAGTGGGTGTGACGAGGCCTTTTGGGTTTCCTTGAGCAGAGCTTGTTTCCCTCCTTCGTGGCAGGGGATGGGGGGGGATGCAATTTCTTCTCCTTGCTTTGGAGATTTGTTTTTTTCCCTTTTTTGGGATGGCTGCAGTGCAGTTCTGGGCGTTATCTAAATCTTTGGCAAGATGCAAACGAGACCCTAAACTGAAGGAACTGGAGAACTTGCTCTGGGTGGGGTTTGTCAGCTCTCCCACCTTGTGCTGGGAGGGGACTGAAGCTCTGCAGCCCCAACCAGGCTCAGTTACCACAGGCCAGTCTTAGGATTTGATCCTGGAACATCCCAATTTGTCTTACCCATTTTTGAGGAGGACTCCTGTGTCTTTCAGGAGGTTTATTCGATGTTTATAACTCTTTAAAAAACATAATAAAGCTGAATGTGCTTTATTTGTTGAGGCAGCAGAATAAATGAGCCCCGGGATGTTCCAGGGGGGTTGCAGAGCAGTGTGTGAGGGTAACACCAAGTTTTTGGGGCAGGGCTCCATGAGTTCCGTGTCCCAGGCTCCAGACAGCTCTGTTTTTCCTGAAGGATGAGCAGCCTGCCCAGATCAGGCTTTTCAGCCTCCGCCTGTTAATTTATTTATGTTAAAAGGCCCCAATGTGCTCCGACAGCACGGGCTGTGCTCCTCAGATTGGCTTTCCCCAGTCAGAAGAGGTTTAATCATCCATCCTGTCAGGCTCTAGCTGGTCCAGCTCTGCCCAAGGGTTTTCTTTCACTTGTTTCCTAAACCCGGGAGCCAAGTTTAGGTGGGTTTGACGTTCAGCTGGGCCCCCGTGGTGGAGCTGGGGGAGCACAGAGAGGTGGAGAGGAGCAGGGAGATGTGATGAGCAGTCCTGTGGTCACCTCCAAATCTGCCCTGGAATAAAGCTTTAATAGCAGTTAACTTGGAAAACACGTAGGAGAGGCATAGCTTAGGGAGAGAGGGGTTTACTCTTCCTTGCACCTGGCTGGACAAAGTAATTTGGCAAATTCTGGGATAATCCCCTCGTGACCCCGTGGGCCTTACGTAACCCCAGGATCGCTTGGGGTGTGTTGCTGCCTGTCTGCAGCTGCCTTTCCTTAGCAATTCCAAGGTTCCAAGGGCTTCAGGACGCTGTGGAGCTCCCAGGGAAAGCCTGGGAGGCTGCAGCAGCAGTTCCATTGAGGCGCTCCCGTGGTGGGATGTGCGAGCTGGAGGGAGGAGATGGGTGGGTGGGAGCAAGTTCCAGGAGAAAGGAAAACTCTGGGCTTCAGTAACTTGCAGCAGAGCTCCTGTGGAATGGTTCAGCTGAAGTGAGGACCAGGACTGTCCCTGGAAGGATTGTTACTGGTGTTACTGGCTGTGCAGAGGCAGGTCTGTGCCTTAGGTCCGTGGCCTTGTGCTCAGTCACTGTGTTTTTCGTTCTTGCACTCGCCCTGTTCACAGACTGTGGTGAGTTTTAACCTTGAATGCAGTTTTTTGTAGGGAACTGCCCTCATCTGGGCTGGGGTAGAGTTAATTTTCTCCTTAGTGTTTGGGGTTTAGTATGAGAATAACGTTGATAACACGCTGATGCTTTAGTTGTTGCCGAGTCCTGCCCCCCCTGAATCAAGGACTTCTTGGTTTCTCACTTCTAATCTAACCCTCCCCTGGCACAGCTTGAGGCCGTTCCCTCTCCTCCTGTCCCCTGTTCCCTGGGAGCAGAGCCCGACCCCCCCCAAACCTCCCCTCCTGTCAGGGAATTGTGGAGAGCTCCAGGTCCCCCCTGAGCCTCCTTTTCTCCAGGCTAAACAATAATTCCTCTCCCTCATTTTCATTGTTATCGTTATATTATTATATTTATTTCAATTATTAAGCTGTTCTTGTCCCACAAGGTTTATTCTTTCCCCAGTTCCCCTGCCCACCAGGGCTGGGACAGTGACTGAGCTGCTCTGGGGTGGTTCCTTTCCAGCTGGGCTTGAACCAGGACAGGACACAAACCCTGACCAGCAATAAGTGCTGAGGTTGCTTCGATTGAACAGACCTGGGCAGTGGCTCTGGGGCTGTTTGGAGCAGATGTGTCACCACGAGATGGCTCTGCTGGTGCTGAGGACGCTGCTGGACAGCCAGTGCTGCCCACCCTGCCCTGCCCTGGAAACACAGCCCCAGAGCCTGAAACCCTCCTTTCCTTTTCCCTCACTTTCCCCATTAATGAGGGATTAATGCCTTTCTTGGAGCAGGATTTGCTTCTGCAAAAGGGAGTTCAGACACCTTGTCACGTATGAAGGTGGGGATGGGGAATGTTCTGTGTACACTGAAGTTTCAGAGGGATCAAAGAAAAATCAGCAAATGATGAGATTTGTGTTTTGGTCTCAGATGATACATGAAACCTTCTCCCCTTCAAAGTCTGTCCAGCCCCATTGCTGCCCCAAAGTTGTTAAGTCAGAGAATCCCAGACTGGTTTGGGCTGGAAGGGACCTAAAGCCCATCCAGAGCCACCCCCTGCCATGGGCAGGGACACCTCCCACTAGCCCAGGTTGCTCCAAGCCCCGTCCAACCTGGCCTTGGACACTTCCAGGGATCCAGGGGCAGCCACAGCTTCTCTGGGAAATCCATTCCAGCCCCTCCCCACTCCCACAGCCAAGAATTCCTTCCCAATATCCCACCTATCCCTGCCCTCTGGCAGTGGGAAGCCATTCCCTGTGTCCTGTCCCCCCATCCCTTGTCCCCAGTCCCTCTCCAGCTCTCCTGGAGCCCCTTCAGGCCCTGCAAGGGGCTCTCAGCTCTCCCTGCAGCCTTCTCTTCTCCAGGGGAACCCCCCCAGCTCTCCCAGCCTGGCTCCAGAGCAGAGGGGCTCCAGCCCTGGCAGCATCTCCGGGGCCTCCTCTGGACTCTCTCCAGCAGCTCCACGTCCTCCTGCTGCTGTTCCCAGAGCTGGAGGCAGCTCTGCAGGTGATTTTGAGACAGAACATTTAAACCTATAAATTGAAATAGATTAAGCTCCTGGTTTAAGAGTGACCAGCTGGATTTGACTCTGTTTAGCAGCATTTTTATTCCCACTCGTTTTTTTTTGTCAGAGTTTCCTGTCAGTGGCCAATGAAACGTGCTCACACCCAAGTGTGCTGGGGTGATAAAGCTGCAGGATGACTCTCATCCCACACCTCCCACCCCACCTGTGCTGCCCAGAGCTCTCTCTGCCCTCGGGGGTCCCACCCCTGCCCAGGGTGGGCTGTGCCCTGGCCCTGCTGGAGATTAGGGGGTTATGTTGGCACTGGCCATTTGCTTGAGATTATCGGTTTAGCCAGTGCTGCCTTAAATTTGTTTATATAAAAACAATCCTTTGATCCACGAGCCAGATGCAAATACTATCTTGTGATTCTGATGGGGATTAGGTCGTTACAACATCTTGACATGTTTTTGGTTTTATGCAATTTAGAATATGAGGGGAGGAGAGACCCGGCCCCGGGGAGGTTCTGGGTGCTTTGCACTTGTGCTGCAGCAAACTCAGATCAGATTGATTTGCTCCAAAGGCACTGACCTTCAGAGACATAAAAATAACAACCGCTCCTGCTGCCCGGAGTTGGTTTGATTTGACCTGATTTTTCTGGAAGCTCGTCTTCCAAAAAAAGCTGAAGCTATAAAGGAAGCAATTTTACCTGCTCTTTATCCTTCCCAGGGAAAGACATGGCATTTCTGAGTCTTTTGCTCGTTTAGGAGCCAAAAATCTCCTTTAGCTTTCTCCTGGTCGAGGGTTTGATGTGCTGATCCTGCTCTGTGGAACTTGTGGAACTCTGAGCTGCCCCTGTTTCCATCTACCACAGGGTTTGGGCAGCTTGGCTGATGTTTTGGCAGGGTTTTCTTGTTCCAAGTGTGCAGAGCCCTGTCAGTAGGACAGGTGGGGGTGTCCTGGCTTTTCTTTTTGTGCCTGGAGATCAGCCTCTACGTGAAACCTGCTCAGGGAATTCAGGGACTGCCAGTGCTTCTCCCAGTTCCTGGTTAGGACCATCCCACTGTTCCAGTGAACACCAGCCCTTGTAAAGCCTGGCAGCAGGAGGAGCTGGTGTGTGGAACTGCTGAGAAGCAGGTCCAGGGATCCCTGGAGTATTTTCAGCTCCTTCAGGAGGGTGTAGGTGTATGTTTTTCTGTAAACTGGCAAGTTCATGCAGAATTTTCCTAAAACACCACAGTGAGCCACTGATGTAGCTGGGAAGGCTTTTCCATGTGCTCCCCTGAGGGTTGGATTAAGCTGTGCCTGAAGGACACTGGTGCCATGGCTTTGTTAAAAAATGAGCTCAGGGAAGGGGCAGCAGCAGCTCCAGGTGACTGAGTGTGTGTCACTCTGGGAATGAGCTTTTGTGATTTATTTACAGGATGTTTGAAGCCAGGGCTGAGTGTTCCTGGCCCGGGGAGCTGAGCTGCTCTGGGGGCTCGTGCTGCTTTTTATGCTCAGCTAAAACTACTCAGTGTCATAAAATCAGAGAGTCCCAGATGGGTTGGGTTGGAAGGGACCTGAAAGCTCATCTCATTGTGGGGAAAAACCAAACCTTATTTGTGGTAAGGAGAGGGACTGTTTAGGAGGGCCTGGAGGGACGGGACAAGGGGGAATGGCTTTGAGCTGAAAGAGGATAAATTTAGATGGGATATTGGGAAGGAATTCTTGGCTGTGAGGGTGGGGAGGGGGCTGGAATGGATTTCCCAGAGAAGCTGTGGCTGCCCCTGGATCCCTGGGAGTGTCCAAGGCCAGGTTGGAGCAACCTGGGCTAGTGGAAGGTGTCCCAGCCCATGGCAGGGGGTGGCACTGGACGAGCTTTAAGGTCCCTTCCAACCCAAACCATTCCATTGAGTCCTCACAGTGTTGGGTTTGGGTTCTGGGTTTAAGATTGGCTGCATCCAGTGCTAACAGCTGCTTTGGTTCCCTGCAGACTCCTCAGCCTGTGGCCCCACAGTGGTGGAGAACGGTGACCATGGCCTGGGAGATCATCGCTCAGGTACGTGTTGGGTGTCCTGAGGAGACACAGCAACTTCTGTGTTTGTTGTCGGAGCACTGAAGCTTCACCCTGGCCAAATGCATCTTCTTTTTGAGTCTGATTCCCTCCCAGGGGATTGTGTTTGGTTTAATGATCTTTTCAGGGAATTTCTGGCAGAGCAAAGCTTCGTTTTCTTTGGAGTTTGAAGCAACTCATTTGGACAGAACCTTGCTCTGAAGGTGTTATATTTTTATCCATGGTCAGTGCTGGGAAGGCAACGTCCAGGGCTGTGATAAAAATGGTTTTCCAGTCCATAACATCCAGAGCTGAGCTCTCCCTGACCCGTGACTTCTGCTGTTCCCTGTGAACTGACAGTGATTTTTGTCCAGCCCCACCATCCTTTGGTGCAGTTTTTCTTCACTGCCACGACCCTGCTGAATTCTGCAGCTTCTCCTCCCACCCCAAACTCCCCTGCTGGAAAACATCTCCCACACCTCCTTTAGCTTGTCCCAGGTGCCATCCAGGCCTTCTGGACCCTGTTCTGTAGCATTAGGATGGTTTTGACTGCAAGAAACTCGTGACTGAAGTGGAGAAATATTTCCGACTTGTGAGGAACCTGGAAAATTATTGATCTTTCCAATCAGCCTGATGTGCTGAGGTTGGTCTTCTCTTAGTTAGAGTTAAACACTGCTTCCCTTTGAGTTTTCTTTGCTGTGACTTCCAAAATTCCAGCCCATCTGTTTCCTTCCGTGGTGAGGACTCTTGACTGTGGGATCTCTCTTTTCTTGAGGATAAAATATTCCAAAGGCAGTTGTCATCCTGGCATTGGGAAGAACTATTTATTTGGTCTCTCTTGTCATGCCCTGCAGCTCATCTCTAGTACAGATCATTGCTAAGACTGTTTGGGTGCTCCCAGCATTACACCCCTCCTGATCCATGGGCGTGGCCCCGAGGGGAAAAAAGTAATCAGGAAATAATAATGAATGTTTGGGAGATGGGGATGAATTAAAACATCTCTCTGTTATAATTCCCTTTAGAATATTAGAGTTTGATTTAGAGTGTGAGTGAGTTTCGTGTCCTTACTGAGGATGGGAATATGAAAATTGATCTCTGTGCTTAATTTGACGTTGTAAATTCAGTCAAGATGAAGTTGTGCATCTTTTGTCGTTTAAACTGAAATTAAGAACACTTCTGAACCTTCCTGAGGATACTTCCTCCCTCTTTTTTAATACTTTATAACTAAAAGGACACAGAAATATAATCGGATTTATGATACTCTGGGTCTGACTAATTAAATGCATCGTGATTTTTCTACTGAACTTCTGACTTGTGTTTAAAAAAAAATCCTTTATTTGCTTCGCTCTTGCTTTGTGGGGGTTTTAACTCTTCACACACTAAATGTTAAACAACTTTGATCAAAGATACTTTTATGTGTCTGAGGCTTTTTAATTTATTAATACGTTCCCTCTTTGTGGGGCAGAGCTGGATCTCTTTTCCTCTTGTTAAAGCCTTGTCTAAAAGCGACATCAAAGCGGTGGGAGCAGCACGTCAGGGCTGAGGAGTCGTGGGCATCAAGTTAATGAGGCTTTCCAGAACAACAGAGGGTTGACACGACACAATTCCTTCACAGCCTCTCCCCCCTGCCCCCCTTCTTGGTGGAATATTGAAATATCCCTTGGTTATCCAGCGGAGAGAAGGAGGAATGCTGGGTTTCCATCCGGGTTTTCGGGGCTGAGCAGCAGCTGATGCTCTGCAGGAATACCCAGGCTGGGTTCTGCCATAGGTGGTGCTGCCCAAAGCAGCCCTGGAGGCCCTGGCCCTAAGCCACCTCCGAGTCGTGGCTGGCTTATTTCCAGCTGGATCTATTCCCTAAGCTGTATCTGAAAGCTGGAATGGTTTTTAGGGATGTGGGACGTGAGCCCAGTGCAGAGGTGGGAAGTGGAGCGGCCGAGGGAGGACTGAGGAAGGTGATGCTCAAGGAAACCAGCATTTTGCTACAAACCCCAGTGTTGAAAGCTACAGAGAGAGCTTTTAAAAAGCAGAATTGGGTTGGAGTTGGATTGTGGAACAGACTCCAAGGAAAAGGTGCTGTTTGATGGCACAAACGTGCATCTCTCTGGGCTGGAGCACAGGAAGCTTTGCTGCACTTCTTTGTTCACTAATCAAATAAACAAGGTGATGACTTGATATTATGACTTGCAACATTATCTACAACATGTGGGGGGTGTGTGCAGAGCTTGGAATTAGTCAGGACTGAAATCTTGGCAGCCTGTGCTGCCTCCAGACCAATGCCCTGCTCCAACATCCCCTTAATGCAGCACATGGCAGAAACCCAAACCTCCTGGAACTGGGGGGCAAACCCTCCGTTGGTGTTGAATTCTGTTGGCTCTGACAGTGCTGTTGAAACCATTCCTGCAGGGATGTGCACAGGTCAGGATTTGGGGAAGGGAGGCAGCGGCTCCAGGGGGGGTTCAGTTCTTGGCAGTGCTGAGCTTTACGTGACCATCCGTGTCTGGCTTGGGGGGGGTGTTTTTTTGGGAATTTGAGAGCTGCATCTGGCTTTGGGTGCTCGGCACATCCACTGCAAGTCTTGCTGTTAATCCAGTTCTTCCTTATAAGGATAAATAGAGCAGTTGGAGCAGCATTCCGAGGGAAGGCAAGCGCAGAGCTGAGGGAACCAGCAAGGGAAATCATTAATAGTGTATAATTCCAGATGGCATAAGGTGGTGAAGGAGGGACCTCGCTGCTCCCCTTCACCATGCAGAGATTAGGCAGGGCTTAGTAAAACTCCTGACAGAAGTTTTAAAACAAAAAAATAACCTGGGTAATTTTCGATTTGCAACTCCTCGTTGCAGGATATTTGCCTAGAGTTCAAAGGAATTCTGTATTTAAAAATTAAAAAACAACCAAATTTCTGGCCACAAATCCATCCAGGATGATCACATGGTTTAATCTGGGTGCCTCTTGCCCGAGGTGCTGCTCATCCTCTTGCTGGCAGGTGAGAAGTGCCCAGGGGAAGTATCCCAACGTTCATACTCCCCTTAGCTGGGCTTCCCCTCCAGCCAGCCCGGCTTGGAATTCTCCTATCCACGATTGGGTCACAGAAATACTTTGTTTTCAGTGCAAATTGTGCCTCTAGGCAGCATCCTGAGCTCTCCTGGGTGTCACTGACCCTGGCCGAGCCCGGCCCAGCGTCGAGCGTGGCCCCATTCCCAGACACTCCTAAAAGCAAAATTCCACCTGTCTCCAAAGTGGCTTTCGGCAAATCTCCTGGCTGCACTAAATGAAGTATTGCTTGTTGAGCAGTGTGTGCTACCTGGATGTTCATGTTTACTAACGACTTGCGCTTTCTTGCCCCTCTCCCCATCCCCTTTCCCTCTCCTCCTTCTTCTCCTCTCTTCTATTTTCTCCTCCTAGAAGCCTAGACTGTCTCCTAACACTGGGGCTGCCACTGACACAAGACCAGTGTCCTTTTCTACCTGCCATTACACTTCTAAAATCTTCAGCATTTTACAGAGCTCTTGCTTTGCCTCCTTGGAAGAAGCCAAAGGGTGGCCGTGCTGGCGGCGCTCCATCCTCCTCCTCCTCCCTGTGCTCTGCAGTGCTTGTTGAAACCTTCCTCTCCTTGTGTAAGCACAAACGTGCATGATGGTCTGAACTTGCACCATTCGGGTTTTTAAGTCACGACCACGGCTCCATTTTCAGTTTGGTCACTTTTTAAATTTTAATTTCTCTCCGTTTTCATGGGTGCTCGGCGACAGAAGGTTGGAGATCCCAAGTTGTGCTTTCCCAGCGGATGGGTGCACCATGACTGCAGCTCCTTCCCCTCCTCCCCACACTCACCACGGCCTTGTAGAGTTCCTGCCTCTATCCCTGCTGCTTTAAAACCTTCTCAGTTCAGGTTTTTATCTGTAATAACGTCGTTTTCTTCAAAAGGGGCGTTTCCAGATCGTAGCACTTGCTAGACTTGAGAAACAGATTAGGGAAAACCACGTTTCCTGAGGTACAGGTGGATCATCTCTGGGGTGGATTATGGGGTTTGAGCACTTGCCATCAGCTGGGAGTGTAAAGGAAAACAACCAACCCCAAATTCCTGCCTTAGGAAGCTCCTTTGCAGTTGTGCTCCTCCCCAAAAGCCCTGCAAGTTAAGAAAGGGAATTGCCTTTCTTTAACTTCACCCCTCAGGCTTCCTTTGGGGAATGACAGCCTTGGATGGAATTTTACCTGCCACGAGGAATAATCTGAGAGAAACTAAAGGACCAAATTGTAAAATCTGCACTGAAAATTTCCAGCAGCAGCAGAAGGAAGGGGCCTGTTTTAATCTAAAACAGAGCCACAGGAGCTCAGCAAGTGCAGTGAGACTCCTGCTGTGTCCATAGCAGTGCAAAGCTTTCCAAACACAAACCAGACCAACAGAATGTGAAAGGAGGAGATAATTTAGAGAGACAAGGCAGTATTTTACCCTGAGACAGGCTCAGCTGGGGTTTGTGTAAGTGAGGGAACGTTCTGGGTGGGGGTAGTTGTGTTGTGAAAGGTCCTTTGCCAACAACACCTGATAATAAGGGTTTATTGAACCCAAAGCCAGTCTAAGGTAGGACCTGATTTTCCAAACTGCACAAAATAAGTGCACTAAGACCTTCACTTGCCTAAAAATATTTTTTTCTTGCTGTGAAGAGGGCAGGTTACCCCTGACTGCCCCTGGTACCCTCCAGTGCCCATTGCTGTGCCATGATGCTGCTCCACTCATGGTTTATGGGCTGGGCATCTCCCCCTGAGTGGATCCTACTGCTCTTAGTGCCCCCAGAGGGTTTGCTTTGAGGAGTCCCCTCCATTAGAGACCCAGCCAGTTTGGATTTATTGAAATTACCATTTTTCTCCCCGTGAGAGCTCCCACAGTCCCCACCCAGGGTGGCAGTGCCCAGAGCTGGCACTCCCTGTCCTGTTCAGTGATGTGCAGCAGGACCTGACCCTTTTCTCCTCTCGTTTGATGCCAATTTGTTGCTTTACCCACCACTCAGGGCCTTGTTTAGTGGCTGTGACATCCTTGTGGTGCCAGTTTCCCAACAAGTAGCACCAGTGGCTTCTCCTCTGAGGTCAATAGCTGTTGTTTCTGGGAAAACTCCATTGCCTGGAGTTGCCAGCTCCCAAAACTGGGCTGTTCCCTTCCTAGTCCCATGTGCCAACCTGGCCAGGACACCACGCAGTTCACCAAGTCATTTAGGCTGGAAAAGACCTCCAGGAGATCCTGGAGTCCAATCCCTGAACCCTTCATGTTGTTCTTTCCTCTCGGGGGATTTTTGGTGTCTGTGGCCGTGCAAGGAGATTGTTGCATTCTTGGTTTTATTTCTAAAGGCCTTTCCACAGCTACTTTTTTTTTTGTAAATGAGGTTGATTTTGGAGCAAGGCAGCATCCCTTTAACCTGGTTCCTCAGCCATCCTTTCTCACCTTTTGCCTTAACTCTCTGTGCCCCAGAAATAAAGAATAGATGATAACTGACAGGGAGAGGTTTTCAGGTTGAATTGTGGAAGGCTTCAGGTTATCTGAACACTTTATTGAAGTGCAATAATGCTTTAAATCTTGGCTGGAGGGGGGTGTGTGGCCCCTGGAGCTGCAGAGCAGGGTGGGCAGGGGGGTTGTGCCCCCCTGGCTGGGTGGGATGGGGCTGGATGGGGCTCCCCAGGCCCAGCAGAGCCTCCAGCATTCCAAGGGCTGCTCCTCCAGCCCCGGGTTCAGTCACTGCTTCAGCTGCAAACACGGACAGCTCATCCCATCTCACCCCCACTTTGTTTTCCACCCCCACGTTTGCATCCCTGTTTATTTTATGATTTGAAATGCCATCAGGTTCGCTGGTGGGCAGAGGGAGAGCTGCTTGTTCTGTGTGCCTGGGGTGGTTCTTCCTCACAGGACTCACCCAAAGCTCTGCCATGTCATGGTTGTGCTTTTCCCCGGGGGCTGGATGGGACCTGGGGGATGGTGGAGGGTCCGTGTGGGGTCTTTTGTCCCCCCCCAGAAACTGTATCTCACTGAGGACTCAGTGCAGTGCCTGAATGTGCAGCAGTGGGTCTGTCCCCTGGGGCAGCTTCTCTTTTCAGGGAGCCAGGCAGCCACCAAAAGTGTTGCTCTGTTTAATTCCCTGTTATCCATACTTTTCTCCAGCCCTTGGAGATGATCTCTGCCTCTCCTATACTAAACCTTGCTGTGCTTGCACGCTGTGTGTTGTCACTGCTGGTTCTGAACCAATGGTTGCAATGCTCTGTATGACTGAAGCTGTAACTGCTGTCCAATAAATCACCCTAATAAACATGTCAAACTAACCTGTTCTGTGCTCAGAATCTCTTGGGTTGTGCTGCTTGTCCATGGCTGGTTCCTGCAGGAGCTGCATGTCTGGATTAACTGCTCCTGTGGTGCTGCTGGAAGAGGGAAATGGCTCAAACTGGGATCATTTGCTGCCTGGGCAGAGGTTTGGAAACATGTCCCTCAAAGACAAGGGTGTTGTGCAAAGTGTTTGACACTGTCCCACACGACACCCTTGTCTCTAAAGTGGAGAGACATGGATTTGATGGATGGGACACTCGGGGATAAGGGATGGGCTGGATGGTCACACTCAGGGCTGTGGTCAATGGCTCGGTGTCCAAGTGCAGACCAGTGAGGAGTGGGGTCCTCAGGGGCTGGGACTGGGACCAGGACTGTCCAACAGCTCTGTCAGTGACAGGGACAGTGGGACTGAGGCCCCCTGGGCCAGTGTGCTGAGGACACCGAGCTGTGGGACCATCACACACCGGGGACAAGGGATGGGGCATCCAGAGGGACCTGGACAGGCTGGACAGGTGGGGCCGTGCCAACCTCAGGGGGATCAACGAGGGCAAGGGCAAAGCCCTGCACAGGGGTCAGGGCAATCCCAAGCACAAACAGGCTGGGGGTGAAGGGATGGGGAGCCCTGAGAAGGATTTGGGGGTTTTGGTGAACAAGAAGCTCCCCATGCCCCGGCTGTGTGTGCTGGGACCCAGAACCCACCGTGCCCGGGGCTGATCCCTCTGCCCCCTCAGCTGAGACCCCCCTGCAGAACTGCTCCACCCTCGGGGAACAACACCACAGGGACAAGGGGGAATGGCTTCCCACTGCCAGAGGGCAGGGTTAGGTGAGATATTGGGAAGGAATTCCTGTCTGTGAAGGTGGGGAGGCCCTGGCACAGGTTGCCCAGAGAAGCTGTGGCTGCCCCTGGATCCCTGGAAGTGTCCAAGGCCAGGTTGGAGCAACCTGGGCTAGTGGAAGGTGTCCCTGCCCATGGCAGGGGATGGGATTGGATGGGCTCTAAGGTCCCTTCCCACACAAACCATCCTGGGATTCTAAAGAATCAGTTTGCCTAATTTCCATTTTAATGTATTATTTCCACAAACCATGTGATTTTGTTGTTGGGGGGGGATGGATGAGGTGGATGCTCATTTCCATGCTGGACTCACAAGGTACTTAAAAATCTGCCTGATTTTGTGAGGATTCATGGAATATTGACATCTGGGGGAATCCACACTTCAGTATTCCTGAGGAGATGATGTATCCAATGGGAGCATTTAGCTGCCACCTCAGCTGAGGTCCAGCCTTTGCTGCTTGTTATCAAACCCCCTTTTGCTGGTGAGTTGGGAGTGCACAAAGTTAAAATACCCCAAACAACAACAACAAAAAAAAACAAACAAGAAACTGACAGTTATAAAAAAAAAATACAAAAAAACCCAAAACAAAAACCCCAACAAACCCCTTAAGAAATTCCTTCCTTCTGTTCAGCGTTTTGTAAGTAGGACACTTACAGCTATGCTTTTTTAATTAAAACCATTTTAATTAAAGCTGGTTTTCCTCTTTTACCTGCCTGTGTATTTCCCTCTCGGTGCAAGTTTTTATTTACAGAGACTTTTACATTTTCTGGGCTTAAGGGAGAGCTTTTTTTAGGCTGCTCAGGACGGGGCTGCACCAGCCATGGTCGCCAGCAGGGAGTTCACGTTTCCCGTGGCTTCGCTCTAAAAACAGCAGCAAAGTGAATAATTGAGCAGGTTTGGTGAGTTCTGTGCCGGGGATGACTCAGGTTTGTGTGTGTTTGTGTGTCCCTGATCCGGGGGGGTGAGTGTTTCAGGCCAGGGATGGATGGGGAAGGGAAGTTGGGTGTCTGGAGGAAGGTGAGGTGGAAGCTGGGGGGGATCTGGCCACAGTGAAGGGAGACAGAGACCCTTCCAGGAAATGTGCAGCTCCCCCCCAGCTCCAGGAGGGTGGGTGGGGGGATGAGGGGTTGTCCCTGTGGGGTCCTGGTGCTCTTTCAGCAGAGGAGGTCGTGGGTTCCTGTGGCTGCAGGAGCTGAGAAGCTCCTGAGACCGTGAGAACCATGAGCCAGCAGTTCAGAGAGCCTAAAGAAATGTTCCAGTTGTTGAAGTGCTTATGAACACTGGGAACGTAACACACAGGTTTTCCAGAGAAGCTGTGGCTGCCCCTGGATCCCTGGAAGTGTCCAAGGCCAGGCTGGATGGGGCTTGGAGCACCCTGGGCTGGTGGAAGGTGTCCCTGCCCATGGCAGGGGGTGGCACTGAGTGATCCTTAAGGTCCCTTCCCAACCCAAACCAGTCTGGGATTCTGAGATCAGGTAAATTGTTGTTCAGCACAGGATGTAGCTTTGAAAACCAAGAGCCCCTGCCACGCCCTGGGTTAGAGCAGGGTTGGATCAGGGTTAGATCAGGGTTGGATGAGGGTCTGGAGTGTTCAGTGCAGTGTTGGTGCAGCAGAACGAAGTCACCGAGCCCTCGGATCACAGGGAGATGACTCAGGAGATCACCAGGGCTCAGATCTGCCACTTCAGTGCACATTTATTATCACAGCTCGTCTGTGGTGCCTGGTTTAATGTACCTGAGGGACACTGGAGCTCTTCTGCACTGAGAAGGTGTTTGTGAGGCGCAGACAAAGGCTCTCTAAGTGCTCACGGTGTCTTGCAGCAGCTTGGAGAGAAAACACTGCAGATCTGGGCTAAAAGTGGTGTGTTTAAGAGCTCCCAGTCCTTGAATCCCTCGTGCTCCTCCACGTCTCTGTGAGTCAATAGTCATGTTTTGTGTGGAACTGGTGGAGATGTACACTGACCACGGAGAAGGAATGTGGCCTAAAAGGTGGGAATTTGTGCTCCCAGTTTCCTAAATCCTTCCTTCTGTAAAGGCTTTGGATGTCCTGGGCTGATCCCACAGCGTGGGCAGCAGGGGAGGGGGAAATTGTGCCCCTCTGGCCCCTCAGGTGAGACCCCCCTGCAGAGGGTGGGGAGGCCCTGGCACAGGTTGCCCAGAGAAGCTGTGGCTGCCCCTGGATCCCTGGAAGTGTCCAAGGCCAGGTTGGAGCAACCTGGGCTGGTGGAAGGTGTCCCTGCCCGTGGCAGGGGGTGGCACTGGATGATCCTTAAGGTCCCTTCCCACCCAAACCATTCCATGGGTCAGTGATTCTCCTGCACGAGGCACAGGGGGTGTAAATCAGCCTCCCCTCGGGCTGCCCCGGGGCACTGGTTCCACCCCAAAGTTCAGTGCTGGGCCATAAATCCCTGCCCTGTTTCCATATGTTGAGTGACACACTCAAGGAGCTTTTCCCCGGGCCCTGCTCCTGTTTGTGTCAAAGCAGCTTAAGCTGTTGTGTAACGGGCTGTGTTGTTGGGAAGAAAGTGGAGCGTGGAAGAGCTCCCTGGAACATTCCGTGGCCTCGGCACCAACAGGGCTCTGCCCCTGCAGCTCCTGCCGGGCTGGGACACCAGTGTGGGATGGGGTGGCTGGATGGGGCTTGGAGCAACCTGGGCTGGTGGGAGGTGGGTGATCCTTGAGGTCCCTTCCCACCCAGACCACTCTGGGGTTCCAGGATCCTGGGCTGTGGGAAAGCGGAGCGCTGGGATGAGGAAGGGAAGAGCTGGGAATTAGGATGTGGGTTTTTCAGGAAGCCAGTGCTGACACCCTGGGCCCCCAAAGGGCTGGTACAGCCCTGGGAATGATGGGAAGCTCCTCTCCTGGCTCCAAGGAGAAGGAGGGACCTTTTTTTTGTGTGACAAACCCCGTTGCCATGGCTGTGTCTTTCTCAAACATTGCTTTCCCAGGAACCTGCTCTTTGGCTTTTCGCTTTTTTTGCTTCAAACTTTGCTTCAAAGGTGGGACGTTCCCGACTTGACTTGTTGAATAGGAAATTAAAAAGCTTACAATGAAGTCGTGCATATGTTGAAGTCTATTAAAAGATTAACAGCGAGGCTTAGTGAGGTTTAAAAAACGGGAATACAAACCCTGTCGGTTCTGCAGCGTGTTCAGGAGTTGTTCCAGCAGGGATCTGACAGCTGGGTGAATTAATGGGGTCTTACAAGGCTTGAATTTCCTGAGCAAGTAGCTGGTGCTTAAAATATTCAAGCCATGAACTTTGGAGCTTATACCTTGAATTTGGTGTGTCATTATTGCACTTAAAACCTACTGATCTGGGGGGATTGTGCTGCAGAATTGTGCAGGCTGAGACCTGCTGGAACATGGGAAGCTTTTTCCCTGTCCATCCTTGGAGCTCGTCAGCCTTTGCACAAAATCCACTTGTCATTTCCCAGAACTTCATTTCTGTGGAACCAGAATGTTTCTGTGCATGTAATCCTGGGAATGGTTGGACACCAGGGCAGCCTTTTGAAAATCTGGGTGTTCTCAAGGGTTTTTGAGGCAGGTAGGAGAGAGGCTGAGTGTTATTGCTGCAAACAAGTAGCACTGTTTACCCTCACTGCTTCTCCTCCAGACATGCTGTTATCCTACACTTACATTACCCCATTTTCCTTTAATTTGTCTCTCTGGAACTCAAGTGCAGCTTAAAAAGATACTTTCTTTTTTCCTCCTCTTCAGTGCTTCAAACAACATCGTGTTTCTTCCCTTGCTTTTTCCAATAACTCCTATGGAGCGTTTGCAGTGACCCTTTGGATTAAATTTAGGGAATTTCAATGCCATGTGTGCTCGAGGGGCTTGTCAAGGGAAAATAAACAACTGTAAAAGACAGAAAAAAATCAATCTTACTCTAAACACTTGATCATCACCTTTTTGCTGGACGGGGTGAATTCTTTGGCTCCATGGCGAGGATTTATATTTGACATTCGATCAGTTGGTAAATATTTGCCTTGGAGTTGGGAGCGTGGCTGAGCCCCAGGGAGCAGCTACTGAGCTGACAGCAGAGAGCAGCCAGGAAGGCACTGATTGGGTCCCACATCCTCAGGGATGGGCAGGAGGGGGTTGGCAGCTGCCGGCTCCGATTCCCCCCGGGAGCTCCCGCGGAACCGTGGGGTTGTGTGGGAGATGCAGCTCCAGCCTGTTCTCTCCTCCCCAGGCTCTCCCTGTTAAACTTTCCTTTTCCACCTTTTATTCCCGTTCCAGACCAGGAGGTTCTGCTTGTAGAAGTGGATTTAGCAGGGGTTTATCCTGCTTACAAAACGCTGGGGAGGACTCGTGTGCCGGGGTGGCTTTGAGAGGTCGTGTGACACGGGCTAAATATGAACCTGGGGGATAGAAAACTTCCCTAATCCTGGCTCTAGTTGTAGCTCCCCCGGTGGCCTGAGCTCTTTAATCTTCTTCCAGTTCAGTCCCATCACTGCAAATAGGGTAAGGCTGATTATATTGTGCATTTTATCTTTTATAGCTGCGCTGCAGCTGTTGGTGCCGCAGCGTTCCCGTGGGATTGGTACCGGGGGTAATCTTGGATTAATCTGACCTTTTTTTTTGGGAAAAAGAAAATTTTGTAGTTGAGGAACGTGTCTGTTGAGGCTGCTCAGGGGGTCTTTGGTGGTTGGGAGTGAGAGCAAGTCTACACCTCGGAGCAAGTGTAGCCTTTAAGTGGCTGAGCCAATGGAAACTCGGGCAAAACGCTGAGCAAGCTGCTCGTGGCTCCTCGTTGAACCCCCTAAAACTGCTCTCTGTGGAAATGGGTTTGAACAAATTCAGCTCACTTAGGCTTGCATGAGTGATTCCCTGAGAAATAAAGAAATTCTAAAGATGCTCAGCTATTTTGGTACAATTCGTGCTGCTCATTGCCAGCTCCTACCCATTAATTACCCAGTGCACCTTCTGCAGAGCTGGTGTTTCTGAAACGCTCAGGCTTTTGTCAAGTACAGCATAAAAATTACCTGAATTACCCCTGAAGGAGTGTCAGAACAGGGAAGCTTTCCTGCTTTCTGGAGTTATAAAACTTGGGAGCAAGAAGTGAGGGATGCTCAGGATCCTCGTCCTCTCCGGGCTCAGGGAGCTCTGCCTGGTCCCCTTGGAACAGTCTCCTTTCCCTTTGCAGTCCAGGCTCACCCTGCCCTTGGAAATGTTGCAAAATGCCATGGTGTTTGTTTTTTTTTAAAGTATTTGCTCCTCCTGTTTTTCCATGTGATGGATAAAAGCTCACCTTGGTCCATCAGAGCTGGTCCCTCCTCGCTGGAGCTGCTCCGATGGGAGGAGGAGGCTCTTCCCACTGCTCTGTCCCCTCATTTCAGCAGCAGTGAAGGGCAGACTGAGCTGGTTCCTGGGGGTGACCAGCTGGGATGGAGGTTTCTGGACCAGGCTCTGGCTGCTGGCATCAGTCAAGGCTCCCAAGGATTCACAGCTCCCGTGGGAGCAGCCCTGGAGCTGCAGGGCTGGGGATGTGTCTGCAGACAGTTGATGCTTTAGGCACCTATGAAATTAGAAGTGACTTGGCACAGAAGTGACATGACATTCCAGGACATGGACAAAACACAATTCACCCCCCAAAAAACTGTCTGGGAGGGATGTTGGTTTTGTTTTGTCATGTAACTTGTTATTGGTGTTTAACTTCCTTGCTTTTAACTAGAGCACAGGGATTTGACCTGCGTATTCTTAAAGAGAATTTTCTGTAGTTCTCTGTGACAGGTTCAACCTGTGCAGGGACAGGAGCTTGGCTTTGATGGCCCTTGTGGGTCCCTTCTAGCTCAGGATGTTCTGTGATTCCGTGAAGTTCCATTTTCCATGCCCTCAGGTTGGTCTGACTTCCTGAAAAAACCAGAGCCTGGGCAAACCCTGCTCTTTCTGAACTGCTGGGGATTTAGCAGTTACTTGCATTTCAGGGGGTTGGGAGTTCCCTCAGAGGTGATGTAGGACTGAAAACCAACATTTTATTCTTCTGGAGTCCTTTATTCGCTTGTGCAGATGAAGCTCAGGATGGGAGATGGCTGTTCACCAGATCCAGGAGGGAAGTGCACGGGGAGTTAATGATGCTGCCACGTGGGGAGTGAGTGGGAAGGTTGGGAGGAGAACTCGGGTTTCCTGAGCCAACCATTGCCATTGTCGCTTCCCAGCAGGAGCTGGCAGTGGGAGCACGTGGGGAGTGCCAGTGTTTGCCAGCAGAGCAGTGTCATGGGTCTCATCAGCCCTGTGCAAGGGCTGTGTGACATTCCCTGGTAATGGGATTTGGCAGAGGAGCAGGGATGGAGGTGTCTGGGTCTTGGTTTGGTGCCACAAATTCTGCCTTGATTGGTGCACAGCTTTTTGTGCCTTAAAATCCCTCGTCTCGTCTCGGGGCCGGGTTGGGATGTGAGGCTGGAGGGTGAGATCTGCCAACGGGGGAGAAATCATGGAATCGTGGAATATCCTGGGTTGGAAGGGACCCCCAGGATCATCGAAGCCCAGGGGTGTTTCTGGTGGCTGGGAAGGAGCATCTCATCTCTGCCCCTCTGATCTCTGCCTCCCATACAGGCAGATAATACAAACTGGGCTACTCCAGTTAGTCCTGAGATGGGAGGAATATTTTCTCTGAGAAAAGATGCTTCTGCTTCTTAAACATTAAAGTGTGGCTCTAAACCAGGATTCTCATTGTGCTGCAGTGCTGGGGTGTCACACTGTCACCCCTCCTGGGTCAGAGGGGCACGGCCAGCACAGCACCCCACTGGCTGCAGGTACAGCTCAGAGCACAGGGACAACCTGTGCAGTCCTTGGGGTCCCCTCCCAGCCAGTTATCCCAGGATTTCATGAAATCCAAACCCAGGTAGTCTAAAATTACATTGTTAAGCAAACATTGTGGAAGGAGGAGAGCACCAGACAGGGGAGACCAGAGGGATTTGTTGACAGGATGGAGTGTGGGATGGTGGTGGTGGGATCAGGCTTTGGTGGATCAAGGTGAGAGAACCTTTGAAGCCCAACAGGTCCAGGCACTGGTTACCAGTGTAAGACTGGCTGCCTGAGAGCACCTTTCTGGTTATTCCTTCCCTTTCCAGTTACTCCTTTCAAAGGAGCCGGGGATGGCATCAAACACCCTTCACTGACTTTATATTTTAACTTCATTTCCTCAGAACTCTTTTTGATATATAAGATTAAAAATAAAAACATTAAGCAAGAGTTATTTTGCCTTCTTGATCTTCACACTCTAATAACTGGTTCTGTTCCTCCGGGAGGATAATTCCCCTTTTGACATTGCTTTGCCACTTGTCACTTAGCCAACTCTTTATTTACCTTTGTGTCATTTCCTTGTGTCTCCACTTTCCCTAACATTTCCCCTGGCTACAGATAAAAATACTTGGCTTTCAGCTACGTCAAGTCTCCCAAGCTTTGTCTAGAAAATCTGTGCTGTTCCATCATTAACACTCTCCTGTTCTCCAGTGATGCAAACAGCTTGTCTTTCAAAATGTCACTCACGTGCAGCTTTGCAGGGTTTCAGGGACTCCGGGTCTCAATCTTACAACCAAAAGGACTCTGCTTAAAGATAAAAAAAAAGAGAAAAATCTTCATTTATATGTTTGTCCCTGGGAGTTTCAGGTGGTTTAGTGCAGCACTGAAGCTTAGTCTCAGATTCAGTATGAATGAGAACCAAATAATCATGGAAAGATCCAAAATAGACTTGCCCAGTTTAGTAGCTGAGGGTTGAGGAAGGTTAGATTTACCTGACCAGAAAGAAAGAAATGTATAAATAAATGAGCCAGTTGATGGTCTGAGCTGCCAGTTGTGTTCTTCTTGTTGATTTTAGAAATGCTGGTCACAGGGGTTGCATCAGATTTTTGCCTCCTGAGTCTTGTGCTGCTTTTCTCTCTCAGGAGTATCTCCAGTGCTGCATAAAGATGTTTTAGCACCAAACCTCAGTGGACTGGACACTCAACCAGAGCAGGAGCAGGTTTAGCAGTGCCTGAAGAGAGCTGGAGAGGGACTTTGGACAAGAGCCTGGAGGGACAGGACAGGGGGGAATGGCTTCCCACTGGAAAAGTGGAGATTTAGGTGGGATATTGGGGCAAAATTCTTCCCTATGAGGGTGGTGAGGGACTGGAATGGATTTCCCAGAGAAGCTGTGGCTGCCTCATCCCTGGAAATGTCCAAGGCCAGGTTGGACAGGGCCTGGAGCAACCTGGGCTAGTGGAAGGTGTCACTGGTGGCACTGGATGGGCTTTCAGGTCCCTTCCCACCCAACCCAGTCTGGGATTCTGTTCTGATGTGTCTCAATGCACATCTTTGGGGAATTCCAATTTGGCATTTCAGGCCATACCCCCAAAGGGACTTTGTGGGGCAGTTTCATGATTTTTTTTCCCTTCTTGGTGTTCTTTGGAGTCTCCTACTGCTGAACTCTGATGAAACCCTGTTTTGGAGCCTCCAGACGTGCTCCCAGTGGGTGCCCACGGACACCATCGCACCTCCTCCCCGCAGAGCAGGGGCAGCTCCACCGAGCTCCAAGGTCACGCTCGCTGTGCCCTGGTGTGTTTTTCCCAAACCCAGACCAGCCCAGGAGCCCTGTCTGGCCCCGTGCAGCGATGCCCTGCAGTGTGTTCACTGCAGCTCTCTCCATGTGGCCACCGACATCTCCCCAGAACCCTGGAAACGTCCGCTCGAGTCACCGTCAAGCGGCGGAGCCTCCCTGGCTCTGCTGCAGCTCTGAGCCCCGGCTCTGTCAAGTACATCTAGGTGAGACAATTCACTGTTAGACCAGAGAGCTGAGGAATAATTCATGGGTTTTGTTCCTCACATCTCGGGTCCGTGGTGTGGAGCAGCCTGGCTTTGAGGTGAGCTGCTGCCCTCGGATGCGCGTTCGACCTCTCGAGGCTCGGCCGCGGGAATAAAGGGGTTTGTTGCTTTAGTTCTGCAGAGGGAAAACAGCCTTGGCAGGGTTCATTTCTCACCACAAAACATCAGAAACTCCTTGGTGAGGAATTATAAAATTCCTCGAAAAGCAGCAGCCTCTTTGCTGTAAATTGGAGCGGTTTCCAGGCGTGTCATCCTCCTCAGCCTCCGAGCAGAAGCTTCCTGAATAAACAGCAATGGAATTGTAGATCCTTCCAGTATTATGCAAATGGCTTCGTGCTTTGATGTCCCTCGTGTCATTAGTTTGACACTAGCTGGAATTAATGCCCATAAAACTCTATTACAGACGTGGCAGGAGAGATTTCTCCCGCCTGCCTCCGATTCCTCCCGCGAGCTCCGAGCCCTGCCCTGGGATTGGGGAGGCACAAAAGTAGGTCAGGGAGATGTGTGTGTGAACAGGGGCTGCGCTGAACAAACATGACTGTGGTGCTGAAGGGGAGGGTTCTATTTTAAGCACTTATTTCCATTATCACCGTCTCGTTCTGCACAGGCAGATGGGCGCTCGTGTGCCCACGGATGGGATCGGGAAGAGGGAGGAAATATCTCTGTGTATGAGTATGTACAGATCTATATCTGTGTGTGTTTGTGTGTTCCAAGAGTGACAGTAAATATTGTCACTTCGGAGTGGCTCCTGCACGTCTCACGTGAAGCCAAGTGCCAAGGTATGTGGGTCAAAAGGAATGAACATTTTGAATCCCAGCAGCAATTCCGGGCTGGAATTGCCGATCCCGTGGGGGGGAGCAGGATTACAGGGAGATTTCTCAGAGTTCCCACACTCCCTGCATATTTATAATTCATTCCTAGTCCTCAGAGTGGCTTCCTCCTTAGCAGCTCCTGGGGAGAAGTGTTGGCTCGCAGTCTGGAAATATCCCAAATAAATAGTTGGGATGTTTTGAACCAGGAGAAGGGTTGGTGGTGGAGCTGGTGCTGTCCCCAGTGCTTGGTTTTACTTGGAGAGCAGGATAAGATGAGGTGGAAAGCAAGAGGTAGGATAGAATTGGCTGTTTTTAGGCAAACGAGCAGGAGGGAGAAAAGAGAAATCAATTGGAATTCATCTGGGCAGTCAGGGATCTCAGGAGTTAAATCTGTTGGGAAGATGAAGTGCTAAAAAACTGATGGAGGGAAGGGATTTGTATGGATAGGCAAGAGTTCATCAACCATTTCCAGTGTGGCTGTGTCGAGTGCCTTAAGGGTTCTGGAGAAAAGGAGGAAATTAATAAAAATGGAAGATGGGACTTACAGCTTGAGAGATTTAACCCCCCCCCAGATTATAGTGCATCGTGATTTACAAGTCCTGAAGTGCAGGGGGCGAAAAGGAGAGGATTTCTGATTTATTAGACACAAGAGAAGGTTGAAAAAAACCTGTTAAATGGAGATGGAGGAGAAAACGATGCAAAAAAGGCTGCAGGGTCAGATCCTTGTCTGCTTTAGTTCTGGGTTTTATTATTTGAGAAGTGCTGCTGTTCAACAGGGCTGTAGCACAGGCTTTGTCCAGGCCAGAGTTCCCAGCACCTGCCTGGGAATGGAGAGGGCAAGCACCACACCTGCCTTAGAAGTGTGAGCCATTATTAATTTATAACCTAATTAATTAGGAGATATTGCAAGAAGTGATGAAACAACCAGCCCAGAAGCAGCTGGAGTGATGAACAGCCCTCCAAGCTGCTCCTGTGTGACCGGGCACCAAAAGAGGTGTAGGTACAACAGGGTGAGGTGAGTAAAGATGGTTTTTAATGTGATATACTTGCTCTGAGTTTTGAGGAGACTCAGGCAGTTCTGTGCCTTCCTCAGCTGCAGGAAATAGCTCTTGAAAAGTGCTTATTAGTGGATCAAGTAGTTGCCAGAGCACTTCCCATCTGCTGGTGCGTGGACCTTGTTCTCCCTGATCCTGTAAACACTGACTTGTCAAGGAACACGCTCGGAGCTCGTCACCACCCAGCAGGGACTGTAAGTGCTGCCTTCGTTTATTTTTGTTGTCTCCTCCGGCCCTGATTGTATTTAAAACAGGAATTCGGCCCCTGGAGGTTGTCAGGAGAGGATTTTGGGATTTGCAGGAGATCAGGGCTGAACCGCTCAGCGGAGGGAAGGAGCAGCCACGTCCTCCAGGGTGGCGAGGTGGGGGCAGTTCTTCTGCTCCAGCTGCTCCTGGTGCTGGGCTGGGCTGGGCAGCTCTGCCCAGGCTCTGTCACACGGGCACGTGGAACAGTCTGGGGCAGGGGGAGGGAGCGTGTGGTGCCTTAACTGAGCCTTGAAAAGACACCTCAAACATCCGGCGCTTTGCACGGGGAGAGCAGGAGTGGGTCGGTCTGTCTGCTGTGGGGTGAGAACAAATCCTGTGCTCTTAAAGATAAAGGAGCACTTTTGTGTTCAGCTGAAGAGGAATTTGCAGGTTTATTTTTCAGGGTGGTTGGTGTCTGTGCTCTGGTATCAGTGCAGGAGGATGCAGCTTAGAGAAGGCTGGAATTCCTCAACAGGAGGTACTAAATCCTCATCAGGTGGGAGGAAGGGGATATTTTCCGTAAGAATTTACTGGCTTTTTATACCTCAGGTATTTTTTTTTTAATCCACTCTGTGGCTCTTTGATTTCCTGGGGGCAGGGGGCACTTTGCCAGTCCCAGTCCTACGTGCAGACTGGCAGAAGGTGGTGCTTGAGCTGCTGCTCTGTGTTTATGGTGACCTGAACCCCCTTGAGCTGTTGGCACCAGTGCAGGCTGCAGCTCAGGGCTCCCTGCAGTGTGTTCCCATCGTCTGGGCTGGGCTGGAGGGGGTTCCTGGGCCTCTTGCTGCTGAGCAAGAGTAGAACCAGACAATCATGGATGGTTTGGGTTGGAAGGGACCTTAAAGCTCATCCAGTGCCACCCCCTGCCATGGGCAGGGACACCTTCTGCTATCTCAGGTTGCTCCAAGGCAACTTCCAGGGATGGGGCAGCCACAGCTTCTCTGGGAAACCTGTGCCAGGGCCTCCCCACCCTCCCAGCCAACAATTCCTTCCCAATATCCCATCTAACCCTTCTGGCAGTGGAAGCCATTCCCTCTTGTCCTGTCACTCCAGGCCCTTGAGTTTTCCAAACTCCCAGGTTGCTTATCTGGGGTCTGGTGTGTCTCTGGTAGTGTTTTCTCATCCTTCCCCACCTCTGCAGAGATTCAGAGAAGACTTGTGTCCCTGTTCAAGAGACTAATTCAGTTTGCCTGGAGGAAAAGGACCCCCAGACCTGCTTTCCTTGAAAGCCAAAGCTCTCCCACCCCTCCAGGGGTGAGCAATTCCCGTCTCTGTGTGTCCACGTTGGGAAGGTTTGAGCACTAAGCTCAGCTCTGACCTTTGCTGAGTGAATCCTTATGCTGGTTCCTTTCTGCTGCCTCTGCTCTTCTCCAAGGCTTCTGCTCTGAAGTGTGCTGCACTTTTCCTGACCCTGGATTAATCTGGGGCACGGGCAGCCTCCTCAGCGTGTGCGACTGCCAGGGCTGAGATGCTGCTCCAGCCTCTGCCCCACCGAGGAACTTCTAATGGAGCGGTTGAACTGGAGCGTTCCCTGAATCGGGAGAAAGCTGTTTAAATTTGGCAGCAGCCCTTTCAGGGGCAATAGCTTCTCCCTGCTCGGAACGAGGGCTGACAGCGCTGCAGGGTCACGGCTCTGCTGGAAATGCAGAGTCACTGCTGGGTGGGGACAGAGGGAGGACACGTTCCCCCTCCTCCAGGGTAACTGGGCACAGAGGGGCACAGCTCTCCCCAAGAATTCCTTGGAGTTCCTTCCCCTTGCTCCCAGGCTGCTCTGGAAGCCAGGAGAATTCTGCAGGATGTTGCAGCAGCACGACTGGGTGGGAGGTTCTGTGGAGGGGCAGGAGATGCTCGTGTGGCACTGAACTGCTGTGACTTGGGGTCGCTGTCCTGTCACCCCCAGACCTGGGTGTTCGTGGGCGTGAGGTCTCTGTGTCCAGGAGCTCTGGCCGGGCTGGGCAGCGTGGAGGAGGTGAGATTCCACCTCCTGGCCCTCACATCTGGACAAAAGGAGGCTCAGGGGGGACCTTGTGGCTCTGCAACCCCCTGACAGGAGGGGGGAGCTGGGGGGGGGTCGGGCTCTGCTCCCAGGGAACAAGGGACAGGAGGAGAGGGAACGGCCTCAGGCTGTGCCAGGGGAGGCTCAGGTTGGACATCAGGAGGAATTTCTCCCTGGAAAGGGTGGTCAGGCCCTGGCAGGGGCTGCCCAGGGAGGTTTGGAGTGCCCAGCCCTGGAGGTGCCCAAGAAAGGACTGGATGTGGCACTCAGTGCTCTGGGCTGGGGACAAGGTGGGCATCGGGCACAGGGGAGACTCGGGGACCTTGGGGGACTTTTCCACCCTCAGTGGTCCTGGGGTCTCTGGTGCTCTCTCCCATTCCAGCTCACTGGGGTTTGGATGAGCCTCACGTGCCCCAAATAAGGAGTTGGGGGTTCCCTCACTGTGGGTCTTTGACCTCAATTTTGGGCACTTCAGCTTCACACATCTCAGACAAGGCAGCCTGGCCAGGGTGTCCTCACTCCTTGTACTCCTTCTCCTCAGTTCTGAGCCTGGATCCAAAGCCAGGGGAGCAATTCAGCTGACTCAGTGCTGGAGTTACTGCTCTGGGGTTTCTGTACGTGCAGATGTTCTTTTAGATCATCTGCACTCGTGCTGGGCCTGTTGAACAGGTCTGGGGGGTTTTGGCTGTGGCTGTGGAGTGAAGTATTCCCTGCCCAGGACATCAGAAGGCCCACGGGTTTAGGAAGGAGCCCCAGGTGGAACAGGGGTCTCAGCTGTATCAATTGGCTTCCAAAATCTCAGCTGAGAAAAGCCAAATAAAAAGCCCAGGCAGGGACACCTTCCACTAGCCCAGGTTGCTCCAAGCCCCGTCCAACCTGACCTTGGACACTTCCAGGGATCCAGGGGCAGCCACAGCTTCTCTGGAAAACCTGTGCCAGGGCCTCCCCACCCTCCCAGCCAGGAATTCTTTCCCAATATCCCATCTCTCCCTGCCCTCTGGCAGTTTGAAGCCATTCCCTGTGTCCTGTCCTTCCATCCCTTGTCCACAGTCCCTCCCCAGCTCCCAATGGTTCCAATGCTGTGGAAATAAGTCTTTAGTGAGTCTTTTGTTTAAAAGTAGAACTTCAGGTGCCTTTGCTGTTAAAACCTGTGGAGTTCAAGTGTGGTTCTGGATGGGGGAATCTGGAGAGGGTTCCTGGTGGGAGCTGTCCTGCCTGGCAGTCCGGAGCACTGTGGGATCTGGGAGACTTCTGTAATTCCATCCAAGGTGTTTTAAAGGAGCAGCTGACATTCCCAGCAGGAGAACAATCAACTTTTGGAGCAATTGGAGCAGAGGGTGGGATTTGAGAGCTCTCTGCACCTCTGTGGTTCTGCCTTTCAGTCGATGACGAAGCGATCGCTGCTGGAAAATGTCCCTCTGGGAAGGATAAGCGAGGAAAAAAAAAAGCTGGACAGGAAACTGTAACAACTGCAATTTTTTTTTTTCCCTTGCAGATTTTTGCAAAAGGCAAAACATGAACCTTGTGTTGAACTTTCGAGTTCCTGACTTTGCATCTCCCGAGTTTGGAGATACCGGTTCTGACAGTCGTACGCACGGAGCTCTTTTAGCATTCCGGATTATATAACAGCATGGAATTTCAGAAGGAAGGCAATAAAACCCTTCTTGAGCTGTCAGCATCCGTCTGAAATGCCCTGCAGCTTCTTGATGACCTGTAATAGATTCCTCATCTTCATTTTCCCATCCGGCTCAGTGCTGGATTTTAATTTGCTTCTCGTTGCTGGGACTTCGGACAAGGGATGGAGGGACAGGACACAGGGAATGGCTTCCCACTGCCAGAGGGCAGGGAGAGATGGGAGATTGGGAAGGAATTCTTGGCTGGGAGGGTGGTGAGGCCCTGGAATGGATTTCCCAGAGAAGCTGTGGCTGCCCCATCCCTGGAAGTGTCCAAAGTCAGGTTGGAGCAACCTGGGCTAGTGGAAGGTGTCCCTGCCCATGGCAGGGGGTGGGACTGGATGAGCTTTCAGATCCCTTCCAACCCAAACCATTCTGGAATTCCCTGATTCTGAAGCTCCTTTTCAAGGTAGCAGATGCCACACCCTGCAGAGAGAGGTGTGTGTGTGTGTGTGTGTGGACTTTCATTCCCTTTGGGATTGATGGGAATTTATTGTCCTGACCTGTTCTGCCAGCTGATAACACTGTTGCTCTTGGGTGGTGGTTCCAGCAAGGCCTCTTGGCATCCCCGTAAGAACCCCAGCAATGGGGAGATCTGGGCAAATTCCCCTGGAGATCCATGTGGGAATGGAGCCCTTAAGCCCGTCCCTTCCCTGGTCGCTGGCAGGGGCCTCTCCTGGCTGCACACTCATTAATTTGGAAGATACTTAACCTCCCTCTGGAGGTCTGGCCGGTGACCTCCCAAGATTAGCATCTCCTGCAGCGAGAAAAGGCTTTACCCTGTATAATCCCCTCCTGGGAGAGCTCCTGGCCGGGCATTCCCTGGGGGATGTCCTGCGGGACAGCCGGGCACAGGGCTTTGCTCCTGGCACAGGGCTTTGCTCCTGCCAGAGCCCCCCAAGCCCAGCAGGGCCCCCGGGGGTGGGTGGCCAGAAGGGCTCTCTGGGCTGGCTCAGCTCTGCCCTGGGGGCTGTGGCCGTGCTGATCTCTGCAGAGGGGTGAGGACACAAACAAATCCCCGCCGTCAGCAGCTCCGCTGAACGTCCTGCCCTCTTTGGGAAGAGTCTGCCCTGGGATCAGTGCAGGGAAGGTGCTACTTGCATGGGATCCTTATTTTTCCTGTCAGAAGCAAGTTTGCTTTGTAAGTACGTCGTTAATGGTGTTTTTTTTCCTTTAAGCAAGACTTTGTAAGCTCTAATCCTACCCTGGTTTATATTATCAGCGCCCGTAACCGGATTTTCAGCTGCCACTGAGCTTTAATACTCACTAAAATTGCTTTACAGGTTTGTGGGATCTGTCAGATTTGCATTTTGTGTCGAGTGCATGATCTGCTGCTGGCACACATTAACGGGCACTTTCAGGATTGGTCCTTGTAAGAGTTTGGCTTCTCCCTTTTTGTTGCTTTTGTGTCTTTTGTTTGGAGATCGGAGGCAGAACGTGTGTTTTGGGAGGGACTGGAACTGAGAAATCCTCTTTTCTGAGTCCTTGGGATCACATTTCTCGTGTTCCAAGCTTGAGAAGGAGGAGCTGAATATTGGGATGGGGTTGGGACGAGGAATAAGCTGGAAGTGTCTGCTTTATGGCTGTAGGGCAGAGAACTTGGAAAACATTTTGGGAATAGCAAGGGGGGTTCTGCTAATGTTTATTCTGACCCAGCAGTCTTTGTTCTCTGGGGTTATCCTGGTGCTGGCTGCAGGGAAGGGACGTTTGTTCCCGGCTCAGGAGCCTTGTCCCTGCTCCTGGCCTGTCTCCGGCCTCTCAGCCCCTTCCAGAGCTCTCTGGATCCCTCCTTACGTTGGGATTGCTGGGAAGCAGTGCTTGGATTGAGTTTTTAATTAGCACCTGTCATGAAAATGTTGTCTGAAGAACATGCAAGTCTTTGGTTTAGACTTGGTGGATTCAACTCCCAGCTGCTCCTGAACCAGCTTTGGTCTGGATTTTGGGGCTTTGCTGGAGCTGAGGCTCCCAAAACACCAGTGGTGTTGCTCAGCTTGGTTCCATCCGATGCCACATGTAAATGTTTCCCTGTACAATTCTGTCTCCTGTTCATTCCTCCTCCAGCCCAGCGTGGGCTTGAGGGGGGTTCCCCTCCTCGTTCAAAGGCATGACCACAACCTGTCCACTGAAACAAAACCAGAGGGCAGGTTTGACTTCTGCTTTACCTTTCTGACCCTAATTTTATGGGAGATCTCTCTAATCGTGGCACTGTGCCAATGTGTTTTTGTGGTCTAACAAACAGACTTATTTAAAATATTTAGAATTCAAGCAGTGTGTGCTCTGCAGCTGCTCAGCCTTAGTGTGGGTCTAATCCAAAAATCAGCTTTGAAGAAGTTCTTGTAGAATGTTTTTAACTGCTCCCAGGCTCTTCCTCGCACTGTCAAGGACTTTTAGTGTCTCCTTTTTTTTTTTCTTTTCTTTAAATAGAGTTTTATAGACACACAAATGACAGTCTCCTGTCTGGAGGAATTTCCAGTACAATCTAATTAAATCCCTTGCTGTTCTGCACCACAGATAATCGTAAATAATAATAATGTCTCCTGACACATGTAGTGACACTTTATCTTCAAAGCACTTTGCGGACGTAAATAAAATAAAATAGTATAAAAATCATATTATATTATAAAATAAAATATTAATAAAATATTTCCTGCTTGAATTATCAGCCTTTCAAACTACTCCAGGACGGGGGGCTCAGGCAGCATTCCCTGGGCTGGGTTTTCCCTGGGACACGGGGGGGTTTCATGTGTCCCCCCGTTCTTTATCACATGGAGGAGGCAGAGCTGATGGAAAGCCTGGCCAGGGAACCTTCTGTCTCCTCCTGCTGAAGTGAACCATGGCAAATGGAGCCATGGAGCAGAACGAAAGCTAAAAGCCACTGGCAGCAAAGCAGCGTCCCCGTGCCAGGTCCCACTGCTCGGGGGGCTCACAGCAGCTCAGGGGGGAGGGATAACTCCAGGGATGGGCAGAACTGGATTTATTCAAGGGCAGGTCTTCAGTGCTTCCTCTGGGTCTTGTTTACCTGGAAGCCAAGGAGCAGGAGATCTTGTGTTTGCTGGAATTGTCCTTTGAATTCCCAATCCCTGGCTCTCCGAGTGCGTATAAGCATAAAAATGAAACGTATTTTGTTTGTGTTTAGTTGGATCAGAGTCTTGATAGGATCTCATCTGCAATTGTGAACTTCTGTTAGGGCATAACATTCCTTCAGAGGAAAGTGTCCCTGCCCACGGCAAGGGCTTGGAACTGGATGGGATTAAAGGTCCCTTCCAACCCAAACCATTCCAGGGTTCATTCCCTGATATCCCTGATGACATCTACGATATTCCTCCCCACAACCAGTGCCCATCTCGTGCTGTGTCAGTGCCACACCTGGCAGTTGGCACTCTCCATATTTGGAATTTCAGTGGTGAAAAAGCATTTTCCCAGCGTGTCCCTTGTTGGGGTGGTTGCTGTGGGACACCCCAGTTCGAAGCTGGAAGGGAGAGGAAGAGGAGCCCGTGTCCTGCCCCCCGTGAGGGCACTGAGCTGCTGAGAGCTGAACCCTGGTGACACCACTGAACCCGCCCAGCCCTTCATGTGATGCCTCAAAGGGAGTTAAAGCTCATTAATTCTTCTGCTTTCCTGGGGATTATCTGGGAAGTCCCAGCTAAAGTGTATTTCTGTCATCAGCTCAAAATAGGGACACGCAGCCCGTCACACGCCTCTGACCCTGCAGAGCCCCAGCCCCCAGGGACAACGGGGGGCCTGGGCCTCCAGGGTTTAATTGGAAATAATATGAGGTGTTAATCACAGGTTCTGATGTGTTTCTAACTTCATGGAGTCCCCTCCTGCTCTTCTGAGAACAAAATCTCTGAGCAAACTGCTGTTCCCACTGATTGATTTGTACTGGTGGCGTTGCCTTGTTTGATCAGGGAAACACAAAAGCCATTTTTCCATCTTAGTCTTTCTCAATCACTTTGTTGTTATTATTAGGATGTTTAGAGTCTCTATGAATCTCTGCCCACTTTGCTGGTTTTGCCTACCTGGTACCAGGTTGTTGCTTTTATACACCAGCATCGTGTTTTTAATTAATTCTTCCCTTCTGGTCCCTCCCTGTGTTAACACTGGGATTGCTTTTATTAACTTTTATTTAATTAGCCAGTTTTGCACAGAATTAAGGGTCATCTCCGGGGATATTCTTTTGAGGCACACTCTGAATTTCCTCCTCTGAGCTCCAGGTATTGTTAGCCTAAGTGATGGTAAAAATATTAAAAGCATAAAAAGATTTATTGGCTAAAGAGCAGAGAATGTTGGTTTAGGGGATGAGAGAAGGAGTTGGGGTCAATATTTTTGTGTTTCTTTCCAGAAGAAACTGGAATCAGTTGGAAACTCTAAGGTTGTCCAGAGAAGAGTTGAAAAATTCATGTTTCCTTAAAATGAAAACTAAGCTAAAAAGCCACTAGTCTGGGTGTTAGTTTTGAGCCTTTCCACCGAGTTTGTCCAATTTAAAGCTTTAGGGCTTAAGGTTTTCTTTCTTTTGTACAACTGAAGGATTTTGAATAGTACTGCACTTCAGTGTGAGTCCCTTCCTGCTCTTACATGTGTATCAACACACAGAATTCCCATCATTCTGTTCCTTACACTTGAAGAGTTGGATCAGAACAGTAATAAATGACTATTCTGGTCCCTGGTTTGACTCCCAGTTCCCATTCCCCGTCGGCCTCCGAATGTCACATCGTCCAATAGTCTGCTCCAAGTGTTTCAGTGCTTTGACTGTGTCACTTTCTCCTCCCCTTTCAGTGTTCCCAGGGGAAATCATGGATGAGAAGCTGTCTTACAAGGAGTTCCTTGACCGCAACGACTCCTGGTCGCCGGACGAGCGGGAGCTGCGCTTCGACCCGCAGCCCGTGTTCAAGCCCATGGAGATGGCTGGTAGGGCTCCCCTGCCTGGGAATCCGCAGCATCCCTGATTTTGGTGGCTGTGGGATGTGGTGAAGGGCTGGTCTCCACCCCCACAGGGGCTTCTCTCTTGCCTTCCACCCCCCTGGTGCCTCATGGTGTCCCCAGGGCTCAGCATTGATGTCTTTGGTGGTGGTCTGGATGAGGACATCGAGGGCACCCTCAGGCAGTTTGCAGAGGACACCAGGTTGGGTGGGATTGTGGATCTGCTGGAGGGCAGGAAGGCTCTGCAGAGGGATCTGGACAGGCTGGATCCATGGGATTGATGGGCTGAGGCCAATGGGGTGAGGCTCAACAAGGCCAAGTCTGGGTCCTGCACTTGGGTCTCAGCAACCCCATGGAACACTCCAGACTGGGCAGAGGGGCTGGAAAGCTGGGAAATGACCTGGGGGTGCTGGTGACAGAGGCTGGACATGAGCCAGGTGTGCCCAGGGGGGCAGGAGGCCAATGGCCCCTGGTTTGTACCAGCCATGGGGTGACACAGGGCAGGATCTGTCCCTGTGCTGGCACCTCCTGTCCTGGGGCAGTTCTGGGGTCTCCAGTACAGGACACTGAGGGGCTGGAGCGTGTGCAGGGAAGGGAATGGAACTGGGAAGGGGCTGGAGCAGCAGGAGCAGCTGAGGAAGCTGGGGGGGCTCAGCCTGGAGAAAAGGAGGCTCAGGGGGGACCTTCTGGATCCCTAAAATTCCCTGGAAGGAGGTTGGAACCGGGGGGGGGGTCGGGCTCTGCTCCCAGGGAACAAGGGACAGGAGGAGAGGGAACGGCCTCAGGCTGTGCCAGGGGAGGCTCAGGTTGGACATCAGGAGGAATTTCTTGCTGGAAAGGGTGGTGAGGCCTTGGCAGGGGCTGCCCAGGGAGGTTTGGAGTGCCCAGCCCTGGAGGTGTCCCAGGAAGGCCTGGCCGTGGCACTCAGTGCTCTGGGCTGGGGACAAGGTGGGCATCGGGCACAGGGGGAGATCCATGGGCTGGGAGGGCTTTTCCAGCCCTAATGATCCTATAATTGTATGGCAAGAGCAGTTTTTGGTCGACTCCCACTGTTTAACCTCTCCTGGGCACTGTGGAGTTCGGTGCAAACCTCTCCCAGTCCCTGCCTGCTGAACTCCAGCTGCCCCTGGCTCTGGGCAGGGCTGGTTCCAGCTGTCGTGTCGCTGCTCTGCAATGCAGGTCGGGCTGTTCCCGAGCCTCTGGAGCTGCTGACTCTCCTGAAAATTGGATGATGAACCTTGTATAACCCTACAGAAAGAGACACTTTCGCCCAGCAACGTCCCCTCAATTTTCTCTCCCTTTCGAGAAAGCCTGTGGGAAACTGCTCTTGGAGCACCTGAGAAATGGGGGTGCTGCCCAGGTTATCACAGGGAAAGAAACAGGGAAAGATACAGGATGGAACTTCTGGTTTTAATATATTTTTGAGCACTGTGGACCTGCTTAATGCGTGATTTTCTTGTGATCTGAATCGTGGATTTACTAAGAGGTTCTGTGAAGAAATGATGTGTTTTTACAAGGGTAGGGAATGATTCATGGAAGAACTGGAACAGAAGAGCCACTAATTTGTAGGGTTTTCCCTCCTGCCTCTTTGTGGCTGCAGGAATGGGATTGCTGATGTTGTTATGCTCAAGAGCCAGATGTCAAAGCTGTTGATTAGGAACAATTTACATACCTGGCCCGTCACCCAGTGATCTTGTGGCCTGAATAATGTGAATTTGTGGGTTATTTGTTGCATGAAACCACATTTCTTTAGGCTTCATGTCCTTAGAGTGTCTTGCAACCAAAAAGTTCTTCCACTTCTCCCCTTTTTCCCTCTGGAGCAGAGACAGGGTTTAATCCAAGCTGCCCATTTTTCCAACATCATCCAACTGCTGGACAAAGAGGGAAAAACAGCAGCATCTCTTTTAGTTTTTAAATTGTTTTCAGTCATGATGATTTTATTTGTTTTTATTTTTTTCCTTTTTTTGGGGGGGGTTGTTTTTTTAATTGGCAAAAGGGCAGTTGTTTAGTCCTGGCAACACTGATGTAAACAGCTTGAATTTAAAATATTCTCCACGTTGCTCTGGGGGAAGATGTTGCCTTGGCATCTCAGATGGTCTGACAGGTTTCTAATTCCCTCAGCTCACCTGATTTTGACATCTCAGAGCACTGTGGGCAGGGGAACACGTGAAGCTGGGCCGTTGGCCCTGCAGGAAGCACATCTGGCATGAAAATGAGCAACAGCCTTCAACTGGATCCCTGTTAATTGGGCACCTGGGAGAAATCTGGGCAGTGTCTGGAAATGGGGTGTGACAGGAATTCGGTGAACGGGGAGTCCTTGGGCTCCTGGGTGACACAACACGTGACAGAGTTTGGGGAATGTCCCTCACCTCTGAGAGGCTGTGCCTGTCCAGAGGAGTGCCATGGACACCTGGCACAGGCCAGGCAGGTGTGCCAGGAATCCCCAGGAATCCCTTCCTGTATCCCAGGGACAGGTGTGAACCCGCAGCCTGGGCTGATCCCACAGAGGGGCAGGGGGGGATTCTGCCCCTCTGCCCCCTCAGCTGAGACCCCCCTGCAGAGCTGCTCCAGCCCTGGGAACAGCAGCAGGAGGACGTGGAGCTGCTGGAGAGAGTCCAGAGGAGGCCCCGGAGCTGCTGCCAGGGCTGGAGCCCCTCTGCTCTGGAGCCAGGCTGGGAGAGCTGGGGGGGTTCCCCTGGAGAAGAGAAGGCTCCAGGGAGAGCTGAGAACCCCTTGCAGGGCCTGAAGGGGCTCCAGGAGAGCTGGAGAGGGACTGGGGACAAGGGATGGAGGGACAGGACACAGGGAATGGCTTCCCAGTGCCAGAGGGCAGGGATGACAGTAACTTTAAACATCTACTATTCCAGGTTGCTCCAAGCCCCACCCAGCCTTGCCTTGGACACTTCCAGGGGTGGAGCAGTCTCCTGGGACACTGTTCCTTTCCCCTCTGCCTTGTAACTTGGTTAAAACACTGGCCCATCACCCAGTTCCTGCTGGGATACAGCTCCTGGCTGGGAGAGCTCGTGGGTTCCACTCCTTCCCTTGGTCTGCTCTGGGTTTAACTGAGCCGAGCTCAGCCGTCATTCCTTGCTCAGGTGAACTGAGAGTGTCCATCAGGACACAAGCAGATGATTCCTCCTGGAGAGGAGGAGGAGGAGGAGGAGGAGGAGGAGGAGGAGGAGGTTCTCCTTGAACAGCCAGGACCTAAATGCCAGTCAGCTTTCCCCGGGAAGCAGCCTGAGAACTGTCACTGTGGGATGGAAATTGGAATTATGAAGGAGTTTTCTCCTGGTCACTAACCCCGAGAGCAGCTTTCCCTGGGGGGTGCAGTGGTGGGGTCGGGAGCACCTTCACCTCCTTCTCTGATGTTCCTCTGTGCCGTGTCCTCCCCCTGGGTGGTGACACCGACCTGGTTGTGTCTCCTCAGACCCCTTCAACATGCACAGAGGGGAGAACCTGCCGGATCTGTCCTTCCCTGCTGACATGAGGAATGTGCCGCTGTTCCCGGGCCATGGAGATGCTTCCAGAGACATCCTCAGTGAGTTCCTCCCCGGCATTTCTCCCTGCTGCTCCAGCTGGGCAGTTTTCCCTGTTGACTTTCATATATATACAGAAAATTATTGAGGTCTTAAGTTCACAGGCCTTTTCTCCTGCTCTTATTTATTGTCTGAAAACCAAATACAAACTGTTTCCACAGGGTGGTCTTGGGGTTTTGAGCTGTTGGATTATTTTATTAATATTGGATTATTAAGTGATTATTAGCAGGAATTCATGGGAGCAGAAGCAGAAAGCCAAGGGGAAGTAATTTGCCTGTGTTTACTGTCTTACACCTTGTTGGGAAGTTCTACATGAATGCAGAATTTATGGTTTGTAAAGGTGAAATAACAGATTTGATAAGAACTTGAACTAAAGTGCTCGTGAGCAGAAAGGTCCAAAGTGTTGCACAGACTTGAAATTTAGGAGATAATAAATTATTTATTAATTTATTATTAATAAATAAAGTAAATAATTCAATAAATAAAGTTAAAGTGTTTTATTTTAAATGTTAAAATATTTATTTGAATAAATAATTATTTTAATAAACATTATTTTAATAGTTTGATGAAGATTTATTTTAACAACAATTATTTTTGAAGTTAAAATAAAATAAAGTTAAAATAAGCATAAATTAATAAATAAAGTAGATTAAGAAAAGTGAAGAGGGCTGGTGATTAACAAAAGGGCTTTGTTTCCTCAGCACCACACAGCCCTATGATGGTACCTGACCAACCTTTCCTGGGGCCCATGTATTCTCCTGCAGAGGCTCTGGACCCCTCAGCCTTCATGGGCCTGGATTCCAGCACAGAATTCCTGCAGGACAAAGCAGGTGAGAAGGGGGTGTTTGGGTGTCTAGGTGGGTTTGGAGGGTTTGCAGCTGGAAAATCTGATTTTGGGGGTCGGAAAGAATCTTGGGGGGGGGAACTTGTATATAAAATGAGGTTGGAAAGTCTCCTGGTGGCACTGACAGTGGTTGGAGCAGTGGGAATGTGCTGAGGGTGGGGTGAGCAACGTCCCTTCCAACCCAAACCCTGCTGGGATTCCACAGGAGGAGATCCCACAACAGCTGAGGTTGGAAGGAGACTTTTCCAACCCCCCCTGCTCTTGCAGGGCCACTCAGAGCCACTTGCCCAGAAGGGTTGAGGAAAGAAGCTCCTCTTTTGGGTCAGTGCTTGTAACCCTTCCCTGATGGAAGCTTTCCCTGGCAATAATTGTGGAAGAACAGGATTCCTGGTACCTTTCTTAGAGGGAACTGAAACATCACTGGAGAATGAACTCCCAGACCAGCAGAGTCAAGGCCTTCAGCTGGAAAAGCAAAAGCACTTCTGGGGCTGGACTGAGGGTGCTTGTTTTCCACAGGTCCTGAAGAATATTGGATGGGAGCTCAGCAGGACATGAAGGGACCAGATGCCTCTTTCTTTGTTGAGCCACCAGGTAGGAACAGTTTTGCCTTCATCTGCAGGAGCTGTAAAGATCTTTCTGAGCAGCAGAAGCAGCTTCTCTCCCTGTCTGCCTTCTCAAGGAACACGAGGCTGTGACGGAGCTGAGCAGGAGCTGACCCAGGAGAACACTGTTCCTGCTTCTCAAATCAGTTTAGAATGGAAATGCGTGTTCGAGAAACTGGGAATGGCTTCAGACTGAAAGAGAGTAGGGTTAGGTGGGAGACTGGGAAGGAATTCCTGGCTGTGAGGGTGGGGAGGCCCTGGCACAGGTTGCCCAGAGAAGCTGTGGCTGCCTCTGGATCCCTGGGAGTGTCCAAGGCCAGGTTGGAGCAACCTGGGCTGGTGGAAGGTGTCCCTGCCCATGGCAGGAGTTGGGACTGGATGATCTTTAAGGTCCCTTCCAACCCAAACCAGTCTGGGATTTTGTGATTAAGTTTCTGGTCACAGTTAAATCCTTGGAGCTTCACTGAGACGTTATTCCATTGGGGATACATCTGTGTTACAAAATTTGATCCATGATGGGTTTTTTATTGCTGATTTAATGAAGAAGCTGAGAAGAGAATAGTTCAACACCAGTCCTGGTGTTCCTGGAGCTGGTGGCTCCACCTGGGGTGGATCTGGGAGGCTTTGTAGCACAACACTCCTCAACTCTGTTACTTCCCTCAGGATTTGAGTGTTTTCCTGGGTGTTGCACAAATTAATTTCCTGAGGAAGGACAACAAAAGGCAATTCTGCTTTTCTCTGCCCTGAGGGGGAGGCTGAAGGGAGGAGTTCACTCCCAAGGGTGGCTGCAGGGAGGGGGACTCACATCCCAGGAGAGGAACCTGTTCTCTGAGAGCTGTCCAGGTGCTCACCCCCCCGTGGTTGTGTTCCCCAGTGCCCCCCGTAGCCACAGAAGCAATAAGGACGAGTTTGCCCGAGAGCCCCCCGGCCGTGCCCCCCGGCTCTGCTCCTGCTGCAGGCTCAGCATTCCCGGGAGAGCCCGGAGCTGCCCATGGACCAAAAGGTAAAGTCCCTTCCAGCCTCAAGGTTGGTGCTGGGTTTGGGTCCCTTGAGAGCAGGTTGTGATGGTGGGAAGACATGGAATTGCCTCTTCTGAGGGAAACGCAGGGAGGGATTGAGGAATCCTGCTGTGACTGAAGGTTTGGGATCCTGGGGAGTGTTGGGGAGGAGCAGCAGCTCCTCTGGACTTGTCAGCTCCTGTGTCCCAGTCCAGGAACTGGTTTAATGATCCACTATCTCCAGATTTTAGCTCCAGGAAAATACTGAGGTGTGTCAAGAACGTGGTTACAGCGTGGTATCACGGAATTGGGGTTGGAAAAGCCCTCTAGGATTGAGTCCAGCTGTTCCCCAGCACTGCCAAGGCCACCACTAAACCATGTCCCCAAGTACCACATCTGCCATGAGCCTGATCTATACAGAAATACCTTCAGGCCTGTCTGTGTTAGAGACTCTCTTTAAAACAAAAGGTTTTAAAGGTATTTGTGCAGAGCATCAGACCTGTGGTACCAGTCATTGTCCAGTTCCCTGATGCTTTATTCCACTAATTCCCATCATCCACCTGGGAACATCCATACTGCTTTTAAGACCTATTTATTTACAGTCTTATCCATCTGTAAAATCACAGTCTTGAAACTTTATTTTGGAGAGGATCGTGGTGTCACTTAAACCACAGCAAAGGCAAACCCAAGTGAGGGTGGTGCATGATGGCTCTTCTTGGTTTGCTTCACTGAAATACTCCTTTTATCTAAATGGATCCTTAAATACCATTTTAAAAGAGACCTTTTCCATTTTTCTTGTTTCTTTCCTTCTTCATTTTAAGTATCTAATATTCATTTTATCTAAATGGATTCTTAAGGACCACTTTAAAAGACATTTTTTCCATTTTTCCTATCTGTTTAAGTATCTTACTTAGATTTAATACGTTTTCCATTGGTTGTGGGAGGATATTTTTAGGTGTGACTCAAAAGAAAAAAAACAGTAGAAATTTTATTTTTGTGTAGCATCTACTCAGCAGTAGGTGGGAGATGTTCAGGTCGTGGTGCTGCAGGACAAGGAGGATGGGCAGAGCTGTGGAAATTAGGAGCTGCAGAAGAGAAATCCAGTGCTCCTGGCACCGATAATTTATACAGAGTTGCCTCTAGACAAGAAATATTTAATAAAAACCGACTGAAAAAACTCCTTTAAGGGGATTTTAGAAAAACGGGAGCTTAAATACAGAGGTTTGATTGTGCTGTGAAGTGACAAATGTTGGTTTGGAATTACCAGCTCAGTGTCTCGGGAGATGCTGTGTGGAAAATGAACGAGGCCAATTTGGTCAGGAAGGAATGGGGGGATTTGGGAATTCACAGGATGACTGTTGTATCAGGAGTGCCTTAAGCTGCAGCACCAAAGCACCCACTGGCAGCACAAACCATGTTTAAAATGAACTCTGTGTGGCTTTGGAGTGTCCCAGGACTTTTCCTGCTGTTGGAATTCCCAGCTGGGCTCGTAAAGGTGATTTCCCATTTTCTGTGTCCTGCTTATAGAGGGAAAAGCAGGTTGCCCAGAGAAGCTGTGGCTGCCCCTGGATCCCTGGAAGTGTCCAGGGCCAGGTTGGAGCAACCTGGGATGGTGGAAGGTGTCCCTGCCCATGGCAGGGGATGACACTGGATGGGCTTTATGGTCCCTTCCAAACCATTCTGGGATTCTCTGCAACCCCCCTCGCTGTGATTCCTGTCCGTATTCTGCTGGAATGTGTTCCTGGCTCTGGATCCAGCAGCTCTGGCCCTTTGCCAGCTCCGTGGCACCAGAGAGGTTTTAAATCCAACGAGTCCCTGTTTGGCTGCTGCGTGTTGGGAGCAGAGGGATCCCCCTGAACCCTGGGGTACCAACGTGGGGCTGGGGCAGGAACACAGGGACAGCTGGGGTGCCCTGGGCTGAGGGGGCAGCAGGGGATGCTGGAGGACAAGAGGAGAGGCACAAAGTCATCAACCACAGGGTCAGGTGTTTCCATCTGCACTTCCATTGATCCCTGTGCCCTGTGTGTCCCTGGCAGGTGCAGCCTCCGAGGCCACGCCAGTTCCTGCAGAAAAAGCTGGCTCTGTCCATGCAGGAGACACCAGCCCTGCCCAGGCTCTGGATGCTGGATTTGCACCCTCAGCAGCAGCCAACCCTTTCCAGGCCGTGGATGTTGGGTTTTCTCCTGCCCCTGAAGCCAAGTCTCCTAAAGCTGTCAATGACAAATCCAGCCCGGGGACAGACCTTGGCTTCTCCCCCCCAGCAGATGCTCCATCCCACCATGCCATGGATTTGGGCTTTGCCCCAGCAGCAGGTGTGGAATCCCACCATGCCATGGATTTGGG
>NW_020897905.1:349395-434336 GCF_003984885.1 Neopelma chrysocephalum
TTTGCCCCAGCAGCAGGTGTGGAATCCCACCATGCCATGGATTTGGGGTTTGCCCCGGCAGCAGATAATAAACCTAACCACACCATGGATTCTGAGTGTGCCCCAGCAGCAGAAGTCAACCATCACCATGCCATGGATTTGGGATTTGCTCCAGCAGCAGACAATAAACCTGACCATGTTATGGGCTCTGAGTTTGCCCCAGCAGCAGAAGTCAACCACCACCATGCCCTGGATTCTGAGTTTGCTCCTGCAGCAGAAGCCAAGCCTCTTCCCACCCTGGATTCTGGAGCTGTCCCTGCAGCTGACCCCAAAATTGCTGTGCCTGGAGAGCTGGTGACATCTGGGTCTGCCCTTCAGCAAGACAAGTCTCCCTTGGACAAGTCTCCTGCAGGTGAGTCTGTGCCTGAAATCCCGGAGTGACGGGATAATTCAGGTTGGAAAAGCCCCCGACAACAGTTGTGTCCAAGGGTTGGTTTGCTTGGCCCAAAACCCCTTGGGGAGAGCTCAGTGCTGCTCTCAGGTTACACAGGAGGTGCTTCCCGGGGTCTCTTCACTGAGAAAATACAGAGCTAGAATTTCTGGATGATTTTGATTGTTTTCCCTGGGCGTTCTCAGCAGTGCTCTCTGTTTTTTGGGCAGCCACAGAGACATGTTGGCTCATCCCTGTCCTTGTGGAAAATAAGAATTAAGAGAGGAAGTGGTTTTTGTCTTGTTTGATCTAAATTTAAATGTGAATTTTGTTTTATTCTTTACAGAAGCAACGGCAAAGGTGGAACAAGAATCCAAAGTCCCAGAAGTTCGTGTGGATCATTTAGAGGACACCAAGGACACCAAACCCCCTCCCAGCCCCTCCAAGGAGCCCCTTCCCGGGCAAACCAACCACCTTCCGGAACCAGCAGGTGGGAAATGCAATCCCCAGGGTAAAACTGGGTTGCCAACTCCTTCTGCCCCACCACAGGCACTGCTTCTCTTTGCCCTTAGCAAAGAAAATGCAACAAAAGTTGAATTTCAAGCAGGTTTTTCGTGTGTGCTGACGAAGGGCTGTTATAAACCCATGTTAATCTTAACATTTGAAGTTACCTTCATGTGACTTGTCTTTTCCTTCCTCATCCCTAGTTGTTGTACCAATGTCTGTCATCGTCTTCCTTTCTATTTAGAATTTGAATAAAATTAATTACAGGGAGAACTGTTCTCCTGTGTAATTATGGCTTATAAATGGAACTTTGGTGTAATTACACATAGCAAGGGCTGGTGCAGTGTCTGCAGGAAGGTACTGTGAGGTAGAGATGAATTCAAGGTGCTCAGCATTAGCCAGGGACTCCAGACTGATAATGGAGTTTGTTCTGGATCTGAATTCCAGTGGGAAGCTGGGACAGTCTGAATTAGGATGATTACAAAGAGGGGGAAAAAACCCAAACAAACACCCTGTGCTTAAGCCTGAAACAGTCTCTGCTTCGTGTTTTGCCTCCACCTTGGCATGTCTTGCAAAATATAAAATTGCTGCTTGAAATCGGTTTGTGAGGAGATAAGATGTGGTAGAAAACCATGTCTCAGAAGGTTCATTCCTCTCAAACATAAAATTAGCCCTGTCCCCCTCCCAAGGGCCTGTCTTTATCTGCAGCCTCCCTGAATTGCTGAGACCTGAAGCTTCCTGTCCCTGTTTTTCACGTTCCAGCTCCAGCAGAAGCAAAAGAAGACGTTGCACTAGAAAATAAAGACCTCCCAGAAAAGTCTGTCCCTGCTGTGGTTGTGGAGGCACAGAAGGAGGAGCCTGAGCACAACCACGTGGAACCTCAGCAAGGAGAGGCCCTGCCAGAGCCCACAGGTAGGACATGGATAGTATAATTCCATTTTTCCATGGGAATTGTCTCCTCTGTGAGCTGCTCACCTTTCCCTCCTGGCTGTGGGGCCACCTGAGCGAGCAGGAGTCTCTTTGGTGTGGTTTTTCTGGATTCCTGGTGCTGGCCTTGCACTTCCCTCTGGTCCCTGCCCTCTGAAAGACTCTTTTCCCCCTCCATTTCCAACTGAACCCCCCCCAAATCCGTGTGCTCCAAGTACTTTCTCACTGGGACTGGCTCACAGCTGCTCTGCTGGAGGATGAAAAGCTCACCATGTCTTTGCCATCACCACTGGCTTTTTATTAGGGTGTTAAAAGGACCATTAATCCTTGCTACGATATTCCCAGTGAGGAATTCCAAATTGAGTCGTGTAAACTGCCAAGGGAAGGTGTCATTGTTTTCCTGCCTCTCCAGGAGCTGGTCGTGGAGGTGGATTTGTGGGCCAGGGCTAAGTGACAAATGACTGATGCTCTCCTAAAACTCAGTGGCTTTGGAGCTGAGGGAGCCCTGGAGGGACACAGCAGGTGACTTTGGGACACAGGTTCTGCCTCCCACTGCTCCCACCCTGGTGCTGGGGGAAACTTGGCTCTCATCCCCTCCATCTCTTCCAATCTTTCCACTAAACTTCTATTTTCCCAGTCTGGAAGGATGCCAGCTGGAGATATAAAAAGTCTCTCTCTTAATCTCGTCTTGCTCAGACAAAATGGATCCTTAATGCATTTTTAAAAAGCTGTAGCATGTCCTTACAGGAACTGGTGCTTTTTGGTGGGGTAGGAGCTTCTGGCAGGACTTATTTTTAAAGGGCATTGACCATGTATTGGAAGTATTTAAGTAGGTTTTGGGGGTAAATGTCTCCCCCAGCCCTACCGAGGTGCCTTTAGCGTGGTATCAGCGCTGGAAATCCAGCCCATGTGACTGTATGGCCCGTTTGAGATGGCTGAAGTCACATTAAATAGCGTATTTATTATTTTCTTAGCCAGCCAATAGTGGCTTTGATGTTTGAGGAGGCTTCTGTATTCCAGGTCTTCCCACTGCACAAGTCAGGCAAGCTCCCAAATCCGGCGACCGCGGGTTTGGCGGAGCAAAAGCTGCCCCAGTGCCTCTCACAGCTGTGCCAGAGGAACAGCCAGTAGGTCTCCCAGAGCAGAAGAGCCCTGACCCCGTAGTGGAGCTCGGATGTGGTGCTGGAGCCTCCCCTCGCAGGAGGGTCCCACCCCGAAAGGCAGCCCATGGCCCCACGGACTTCGTGGAGAGCTACGGGGATCAGCCCCGGGAAAACTGGGATTTGGAAGGTGCCGTGGTGAAGAAAAAGAAAAAGAAACCCAAACAAAGGAGGAACCAGCTGCCGAGAGCCATGGAGTTCTGGGATGAGAACGGAACAGCCCCTGGAGCTCCCAGGAATTCTCCGTTTGGTGTCGCGCTGCAAGATCCAGGTGTGGGAATGCCGGGAGCTGCCTCTGGAAGCAGAGCTCTGGATGTGCCAAAGGATGCTAAAATAACAGCTGGGAGTCATGTCCTGGATGAGCAAAATGCCTCCTCAGTGCCAGCACCAGGACAGCAGGCCCAGAAATCCCGAGTGTTGGATGCCAGGCCTGGGGATGTCACGAAAACAGAGGGAAGGAGGGGTGAAAGCTGGATGCTGGAATGTGAAGGCAAGAGCAAAGAGGTTCCCTTGGAGCAGGTGGGCAAGACTAAGGTGGGGGAATCTGTCCCAGCAAAGGCACCCACCAAGCCTCTGGAAAGAGATTTTCCTGACAAAAAGGAGAAGAGGGAGGATAAGGAGCCCAGATGTGCCGACCTGGTCAATGTGAGCAAAGCAGAAACCCCCTTACAGAGCAAACCTTCGGAATTGCCCCTTCCTGATAAAAACAAGGAGCCTAAAACCACATCTCCAAGTTGGGAAACCCACAGTGACACTGTCCATCAGCTTTCCCCTGGGGCTCTGGAAGCAGCAGCAAAGAAAAGCTGGGAAAAAAGCAAAGGGGTTGGGAATGAATCCCTCAGAGAGGCTGGGCTGGGGGACAAAGTTCCTACAGAGCCAAAGGCAGCTGGTGAGACTAAACCAGGGGCAGAGGGAGGACTGAAGACCCCAAGAGATGTTGCTAAAGGGCCTGAGGAGGCTCCTGCTCTGCAGGACAGGAAGGCCAACGGTGTTCCCGATGCTCCCAAACATCCCAGCCCTGCCGAGGCACTGGCCAGGGGGGTGGCAGCAGATTCCCCAGATCAAAACAAAGGGAAAGGATTTAGTGCTCCAGAGCAGCAGACTGGCAAAGATCCAGGGATGGACAGGCCCAAAAAAAAGCGCGGGGAAGGGAAGGGCAAGAGAATGAGAAGCTTCCCTGAGCACGTGATGCTCTCAGGGGATGGGAGCAGATCCCCTGATGGAGGGAGGGTGGATGAGGCCGGGAGAGAAACAACTTATCCCGACAGAGACCAAGGTTTCCCTGCCAGGGGACACCCCTCAGGCAGCTCCTCACAGACCTGGCCTGCAGACAAGCCCAAAAAAAGGGGCAGCGATGGAAGGAGTAAAAAAGGGGAGAGAGGTTTTTTCCAGCAGCCTTTCCTTGAGAATAAGGTGGACCCAAGTGGTTTTCCCGAGCTGTCCAATAAAGTTAAGGAGGTCAGTGATAAGGGCAGAGAGGGGGGTTGTGTCACTGCTGGGTGTTTGCAGGAAGACACAACTAAAATGCAAAGGCCAACTGAGGTGGTGCCAGGGGAGATGAAAGAAAACGTTGGGAAAGATGAAAAAGCTGATTTGGGGGCTTTAGCCCAACCTTTGCTGCTGGAGAGCAGGAGAGAGGAAGCCAAGTGCCCTGCCCTGGGTGACACCATCAGCCAGACAGGAGAGGTGGATTTGGGTAATAAAGGCAGGGAGGACAGAGGTGCTGCCAGGGAATCCCTTGGGCTCAGCTCCAGTGGGACACGGGAGGCAGAGAAACCCAGGAAGAGGAGCAGTGATGGGAAAAGGAAACAGCCTGACCAGACTTTGGGGCAGGCAGCTGTCCTGGGGGCTGGGGGGGAAACGGGCCAGGAGAAGGTGGCTGGAAGCAGGAAGGAAACGACCTTGGATAAAGAGGGGTCTGGTTTGGAAAGAGGGAATCCGGCAGAGGTGCTGGGCAAGCCTGAAATCCAGGGTGGCAATAGGAGTGCCTCTCATCAGCCAGTTCTTTCGGGTCATAAGGTAGAGACATCAGAGCCAGGAACAGGCAATGCTAAAGAAACTTGGCCCATGAATGCAGGGAAGGATCCAGACAGATCCCAGCCTCTCCCAGAGCACAGGGCCGGGACACACAGTCCCACCAGGGAAGTGGGGATGGACAAGACCAAGAGTAAAACCAGAGATGTGAAAGGCAAAAAGGCTGAAAATAGTCCTGAGCTGGGTCCAGGTGACGTCCCTGCAGTGGGAAATGTTAACCAAACTCAGTCTGAGAAGGGCAAAGGGGCTGATTCCGGGACTCCAGAGGCTCTGCTGGATGTCCTCAGCGTTCCTGCCAAAGGACAGGCTCCTGCTTTGCCTCTGGAACCACAGAAATCACACACAGGGAGCAAAGAGAAACTCAAAAAGCTGGAGCCTGAGCCACAGCAGCTGTTTGTGCTGGAGCAGAAGGCAGGAGCAGGGATGAGCCCTCCCCGTGATGCAGAGATAAGGGACAAACCTGAAGGTCCCAGTGCTTCCAGCAGGGACAGAAATCCTATCCCAGAGCACCCAGCAGTGGCAGATCCCACTTTGGCCCTGGTTACTGAGAGATCTAAAAAGAGGGGTTATGATGGGAGCAGTAAAAAGACCAGAAGTGCCTCCAAGCAGCCTGTTCTTCCAGAGGCAGAACCAGGCAGGGGTGAAGCGCTGCCTGCCCTGGGATCCCAGCTGGAATATGGGATGGAAGACACGGATCTGGTAGATGAAAACAGAAATATTAAAAACTTCCCCACTGGCCCTCAAAAACTTTGGAATAATAAGGGAAGTGACCTCCAATCCTTGGCTGAGAGCACAGTAACTGGCCCTGGGAATGAGGGAGATGCTTCCTCTGGCTTCCCAAAGCAGAGGGATGGGGGTGCAGGGAGTGGGGGGCTTCCTTCCCCTGCTCCTCCTGCTCCTCCTGCTCCTGAAGCACTGGCAGAGAAAAGCAGCAAAGAGCCCAGAGCTGGTGCTAAGGAGGAGGTACAGACCCAGGAAGGTCATGAGCAGCATCTGGGACACAAAGAACCTGAAGAAGAGGTTTCAAAGGAAGGTGGGCAAAGCAGAGAGGCTGGTTCCCAGCCTGGTTCCCAGCCTGGTTCCCAGGGTGGCAGTGGGGCAGGGAAACCACTTCCATTGGCTCCTGCAGCCAAACAGCACGTTCAGTCAAAGAAGGACAGAGTTCACCTTTCTCCTGTGGGAAAGGTGGCTGATAAAGAAGTAAAAACCGCTGATAAAAAGCACAGCACTGACAAGGCTTCCTTGGAGATTAAAGCTGGAGGGGCTGAGCTGGGTGGAGGCGAGAGGAGTGAGAAGAGCTCACTCAAACAGCCAGGGAGTGTGGCTGAAGCTGAGGCTGCTCATTTAAGTGTGACAGCTGCCCAAACAACCCAAATCAGTCCTAAAGAGAACAAAAAAGGTCCCTCTCAGCCTGCAGAGGAGGAGGATGCTCTCGGTGGCAAGACACACCTGAAGGAGACTCCAGTGTTGAAGTCTGAGGTTGATAAACCTCAAGACACAACTAAAGAAAGGGAATCTCAAGACACAACTAAAGAAAGGGAATCCCAAGACACAACTAAAGAAAAGAAACCTCGAGATGCAACCGAAGAAAAAGAAACTCATGACACAACTGAAGAAAAGGAATATCAAGAAAAAACTAAAGAAAAGAAATCTCAAGACACGAATAAAGAAAAAGAAACTCAAGACGCAACCAAAGAAAAGGAATCTCAAGAAACAACCAAAGAAAAAGAAACTCAAGACACAACCAAAGAAACTCAAGACACAACCAAAGAGAAGGAATCTCGAAGCACAACTAAAGAAAAGGAATCTCAAAGCACAACTAAAGAAAAGGAATCTCAGGGCACGAATAAAGAAGAAGAATCTCATGACATGCATAAAGACAAGGAATCTCAAGACACAACCAAAGAGAAAGAAGAAGGGTGTGAACAAAAAGCTGTGCAGGAGGCGAAGAAAGAGCGAGTTAAAGCAGCAGAGCAGCTCAAAGGCTACATGAGACCCACCAAGAGCCGGGGGGTGCCGGCGGTGCCGGCCAGGTCAGCCCCCGACAGAGCCGTGCCCAGGCAGCCCAGAGCCACTGCAGCGCCCCGGCCCCGGCCAGACAAAGGTGTGTGTTTGCCCCCCGAGCTGCCAGCAGGATTAATCCAGGCCTTGCTGTTTGTCAGTGCCTTGGCATGAACCCGGCACCGTTAACCCGGCGAGCGCGGCATGACGGGTGTTGTGGCTGCTCTGGAGGGGCTCCTGGTGCTGCTTGCCTGTCTCACACAGAGCTAATTCCCAAACTCCAGAGGGGCTGGCAGCTCGGGCTGACTTCCAGAACTCTGGATTGCCTTTTTTGTTCGTTCCCATTTAGTTTTACATCTGTTGGGGGATATTCCAGTGACCCGGCACTTTCGGCTGTCACGTCACCTTGGGTTCTTGTCACCCAGGCCACAAAGGGACCTTCAGGACCTTCACCTGTGGTCCCTGAGCAGCTCCATGTGCCACTGCAGGCAGGGCCGGAGTATTCCAGTGGCAGGGAATGTTCTGGGTCGCTGTCGAGGTGCTGGGTTGGTTTGTCCTGCCTCTGACTAACTGCAACCAGCTGCTCCTCCTCCTGCAGCTGGTTCATGGCTTTGGCTTGAGCTCCCTTGAACCTCTTCATCTGCAGAACGGGTTCCCTTCTGGAGTAAAAATCTTTTCTGAAGCAGCTGCAACAAAACAGTGGCGGGGCTGAGGTAAATTTGAAGATTTTCTCTCTCTGTGGAGACTTTGGAGGGGCTGGTTCAGCATCTCCTTGCTGTTCCCCAGGGAGCCAGGTCCCTGTGCTCCCGGGAAATGAGATGGAATGAGTTTCATAGAACTGAGTGAAGCTCGTAGAAAATTTTGAAATGGAGGATATAAGATGGATAGAGGGGAAATCAAAACTATTCCATTGCTTCTGCTGATTCCAAACCTTGCTCAGGAGGAACTGGCACCTCAGTGAGCTCCGCTCTGCCGAGGTGGGCCGGGAGGTTGATCCCTGCCCTCAGGTGCTCCTGGTTTTTTGCCTTGTCATCAGGCATGAAAAGTTTGCTCCTGCTCCTGCGGAGTTTCTCGCTGCCAGTTTGCATGAGGCAGCCACTAACTCACCCAACCAGGGCTCCCGAGTGCCTTAACACGCTGCTCAGGTTTTTGAGAGGTTTTGTAATTTTAATGAGCGTTGCATAACCTGCAGTAGTTCTATTTTCGTGGAAGTGGTGTTCTCTGCATGAACTTGTGCCTGCAGAAGTGATGCTCTTTGGTGCATGATGCAACAACATAAAGGCAGAGCTGAAGGCAGCATCTTTTACAAAAAAACAGCATTTCTTCAGAGCCTTTCCATTGTGTGCCAGGAGTCCTTGTTCCCCTTTGCTCACTGCTGTATTCAAGGGGAGCAGGATTTTAGTGGCAGATCCAGGCAAAAAGGAAAACTCCTCCTGAGCATCTCACCCAGGTAACACCAATTGAAGGATTGAAGGATTCCTGGTTCAGATATAGCAATGTGTGAGTAAGTTGCTCCACACTTTGCACCTGAGAGTTGCCATGACGTGAGTTTGCACAGGGCTTTGATGAGATTCTGCTGCCTTCATCCTTTCAACACTTTGTAGATTCAACAGTTGGTTGGTTGGGTTTTTTGAGAGGAGCTCAGAATGACCAGCTCTGAATCCACCCAGAGGCTGGTTGGGCACTGCCCAGGCTCCCCAGGGCAGTGGGCTCAGCCCCAAGGCTGCCAGAGCTCCAGGAGGGTTTGGACAATGCTCTGAGGGACAGGGGGGATTGTTGGGGTGTCCTGGGCAGGGCCAGGGTGGGACTGGATGATCCTTGTGGGTCCCTCCCAGCTCAGGATATTCCATGTTTCTGTGGCTGAGCTTGTTCTGGGACTGTTGGTTGCTGCGTTCCCACAGCAGTTTAAGGTGCTTTGCCATCCACAGAATCCTTGAGGTTGGAAAAGCCCTCCCAGCCCATGGAGTGCCCCCTGTGCCTGATGCCCACCTTGTCCCCAGCCCAGAGCACTGAGTGCCACATCCAGTCCCTCCTGGGACACCTCCAGGGCTGGGCACTCCAAACCTTCCTGGGCAGCCCCAGCCAAGGCCTGAAATCCAGACACATCAGAGGCTTTTGTCTCTGTTTCCATCCCTGCCCAGCTCCCCGTGGAACAGCTGTTCAGTGAGTTGCAAAACGACAGCAGAACCCGTCCTGAATCCCTCAGTTGGCACAAGTGGTGTGGAAGGGCCTTGGGCTGGGACTGAGGGTGGAACAGGGAATTCACACATCAGCTGCACCCGAGTGAAACCAGAGATCACTGAAGGGAGAGGTGTTGGGATTCATGACCATGATGAATGTGCTTGTTCACTGACAGGGAATCATGGAATTGTTGAGGTTGGAAAAGATCTCAAAGATTGAGTCCAGCCATTAACCCCAGCACTGCCAAGGCCACCAGTAAACCCCATTCCCAAGTGTCACATCCGACCCCTTCCAGGGATGGTGATTCCACCACTGCCCTGGGCAGAGCTACAGAGATCCAGGAGGTTGTTGTTGAGGTCCAGGTGTCTCTGTGCCTGTTTGTTTGTCCTCCTGTTATGGTAACCCTTGGATGCTCAGAGGTTTTACATTTTGGGCAGTTGCCAGAACTTGGCCAACACTCACCCAGATTTGTCAGGCAGGACTGTGGAGCTCATGCTTGGCACCTGAGAGAATCCTCACACAATGGTTTGGGCTGGAAGGGACCTTAGAGCCCATCCAGTGCCACCCCCTGCCATGGGCTGGGGCACCTTCCACTATCCCAGGTTGCTCCAAGCCCCGTCCAACCTGGCCTTGGACACTTCCAGGGATCCAGGGGCAGCCACAGCTTCTCTGGGCAACCTGGGCCAGAGCCTCACCCTCCCAGCCAGGAATTCCTTCCCAATATCCCACCTATCCCTGCCCTCTGGCAGTGGGAAGCCATCCCCCCTTGTCCTGTGCCTCCAGCCCCTTGTCCAAGTCCCTTTCCATCTTTCTTGTCATCTCCCTTCAGGTTCTGAAGCCGTTTTTCTTTCCCCTGGTGGGCAGCCAGTGATGTGCTCTCAGATTAAAGCACTTTGGAGGATCCTCTGCTGAAGTTCAGTGATGAAATCCCTTTAGCCAGGCTCCCCTGTCCCACATGTGTGTTCTGCAATAGCAGGACACTTTCCTGAGCACATCAGCTCCTGTGTGTGCTGTTAAAATGGGTCCCAGCATTGTGATGTCCCTTGGGAGTCATGGCAACTGTGATGCTGCAGATTCCTCTCACTGACAGAAGTTGGATCCATCTTCTCTAAATCAGGCCTTGCACACTTCTGTAATTTTATTTTTTTTCTATTTTTGGCTTTGCATTTTAAGGTTAAGAAACCTTGGCTAAAAGGCTGATCGTGCAATTTGAATTTAATCCCCTATCCCTCTTTGGGATTTATTTCAGCGTCTCAGTTTTGTTGTTGCCATTGCAGGAACTGCCCCAGCATCTTCTGGAAAATTGCTTTTTTACCTTTTCCTGTCAGGAGGCAGCTGAGAAGATAAACAAAACACGACAGACATTGTCAGCCTTCAGTGTGGCTGAACCTTTCCGCTGCCTTTGTGTGAATTAAAACCAAAATTGGGAATAATAGGTAAAAAGCAGGGTCCTAAATTTTGTACTTCCCAGCAGGTGCCTTGGCCAGTGCAGGGCTGGGAGTGAGGAATGTTTAAGGGAGGAGATGGTGGAAGGTTTTCACTCAGCCAGGGTTTGATTCCTCTTTGCTGCCGACATCCCTCTCCCTCTGCTCCCCAGGCTGTATTTCCACACGGAGCCTTGCAGAAGATATTTTTTTTCTCCAGTCTGTCCTTAGAGAACAGCCCATTTTAAAAAAAGAAATCAATTTGTTTCAGTGTTTTGGGGGCTGTATCCTCTTATGGATTTTGATTTGTATAATCTGTTCAGCCAGGGGCCATCTCGTGTCTGTGGGCACAGAGCTCATTGCACAGCTCCTTGTGCTCTAGTCCTGAATTATCCCCCCAGATTTGGGCTGAAGTGGTCACCTCATGCTTAGATCCCTCTTTTCCTGGATCTCCCATCCATCCCATCCCTGGCTGATGCCCATTGCCACAGTCCCCCTCTGGAATACAGGGCAGATTTCTCAACATCTGGATCCCTTGTGTGTAAATAAAATACATTTAAAAGCAAGAAATCCCCATCCCTGTCTAATGACAGGATTTGCTTTTCTTTTGCAGCCACAACGAAGCCCTTGCTCTAAATACTTTCTTTTCCTGTCTGTTTTCCTTTATATTAAGTGGGTTCAGCATTCCCACAGCAACCTTTCATTCATATCGTGTCTGGAGTTCTCCTGGGGGACCCCAAACTGTAATTGGGTTTGTCTAATGGGAGTAAATCGGCTGAGTGAACACTGAAAAACGTGTAACTGCAGCCTCTGACCTGAGATCATCATCCAGAACCTCAAATAACAGAGGTGCTTTAGCAGTGCTTTTGAAATGGTGGGAACAGTCATCACATTGCAGCCTGCTCGTTAATTAAAGACCTGTTAATTGTCCCAGTTAGGTGTGTGAGAGAACTGAAGCCCAAAGGGGGGCCAGCAGGGAGTTCTGTCAGTGTGGGATGGATCTGGGAGGAGAACTCTGCCATTCCCAGCTCTCCCCCTGCCTTTGGCCCTCCTGGGTGTGTTTGGTTCAGCTCCAGCAGAAGGTTTGCTTGAGGTGTCGGTTCTGTCCCCAAACTGAGCTCACAGGACGTTTTTCCAGAGGTGCAACTCACCGATTCTGGGTGCTCAGAGGCCTATTGGCACTGATCCAACAGATTCATGGAATGGTTTGGGTTGGAAGGGACCTTAGAGCCCATCCAGTGCCACCCCCTGCCATGGGCAGGGACACCTCCCACTAGCCCAGGTTGCTCCAAGCCCCGTCCAACCTGGCCTTGGACACTTCCAGGGATCCAGGGGCAGCCACAGCTTCTCTGGGCAACCTGTGCCAGGGCCTCCCCACCCTCCCAGCCAGGAATTCCTTCCCAATATCCCATCTAACCCACCCTCCTTGTCGTGTCCCACGGCTCTGAGGATGTTCATGTGAGGTTTGCCCAGCCCAGCTGTGCCCCACTGCACGTGCCCAGATGTTTTCCCAGTTGGTTTGGTGCTATTTTACATCCACACTTGGTTTCTCTCCAGCTGGATGGTCTCGTGCCCAGCTCTCACTTCGAGCTGGCACCACCATCCTTGGCCACACTTCCAGGTTTCATTCCCTTCCTTTATTTCGTATTCCTGCTCGTCCTTGGCACTTGGATTTTCAAGAAAAGCTGGGATGGAAATAAATGCACTTTTCTGGCTGCAAATTCTGCCCGATTGAGACTCTTGATCACGTTTCCTTAGTGGTGCAGTTTAACTTCCAGGGAAATCTGAATTCCAAGTCTCATCTTTCTTGGCTGTTGTTGCCAGTTCGTGGTTTGTGCATCATTCAGTGGAGTTTGCTTTGCCCCTTTTCCCTTTCCACTGTCAAATACTCCTGCAACAACCAAATACTGGTAATAATTTGAGTTGGAAACACTCTTGAGTGTGTGTTAATTCTGGTTTTGGCTGATCTCTGATTTTTAATGTGTCACATGTAAATTCTACAGCAGGATTTGATCTGTAAATGACCCGTCCTATAAAACACGAGGCTGTTTAAGGGCTGTACAGCTCCACACCTTTGAAATGTTAAGCTTGTAGTGCAAAGTTCTGATGGTGAGAGTCCTAAATATTCCAGCTTTATCCTTCAGCCTGGTTTCTTGCAGAGTGTGGGATGAAGTGAGGCGTGAGTTCAGCAGGAGTGTCGGGCTGGGTTTGCACTCGGAGCAGCACAACCCGTGTGTGAGTGTGAGCACAGGGCCCAGGGAGGGGGCAAATCCCAGTTCTGGGGACACACAGAGCGTGTCCTCGTGGTTTGCTCAGTCTGATCACTGTTATTGGGAATAAACTCTTAATTGGAGGTCACGTGGCCGCTGCTGGCAGGAGGAGCTCAGCATCCTGGAAAGTGAGGTTGCCTTAGAAACCAGCGCAAGAGGCTGCACAGGAACGGTGGTGGCAGATTAAAGGAGAAAAAATCAGAGGCATTAGCAGGGATAAGTAATAGCTTCAGGAGTGAAGCAAAAATAGAAGCACTAGGCTGATTCATCTGCTGAGGCTGGGAGCTCTCAGATTGGGCATTAGTGGTGACGTGGGGTGTAGTGATCTGCCCGCTCCGGGGGCTGGCACGGCCCCGCTCCACCTGGCCCGGGCCAGGGAAGGGCACAGGGATCCTGTGGGGATGTCTGCCCTTGGAAAACGACCCTGTTTGGGGAGACAATAAAAGCATCAGGGTAGGTCTGAGCAGCTCAGATGAAGCACTGGTTGGTGCTGGGATGATCTGGGCTGAGCGTGCTCGGCGTCCCTGACAGGCTGAGCTGTGTCAGCTGGACCTGCGGGAAAAGACGGGGTTTAATGATGGTAAGAGGATGTGAACAGGGAAAACATACCCTTCCTCCCCATGAAACAGGTCCTGTCTCACCACTGGGAAGGTGTGAGAAGCTTCAGGCAGTGGGTGAAGCTCCAAGTCCAGGAGCTGGACCGGGGCCTGATTGACAAGAGCTCGTAAGGATTTCACTGCTCTTATCTGACTTGAAAGATGGGGCAGAGCCCAAAGGACTGTGAAACCTCAGATTTGGTGTTTGAGGACTGTGAAATCTTCCTCAAAGTTGAACTGAGGATAAAAACAGTGGCTGGGCTTACTGTCAGGGTGTCTAAGTCACCCTTCCAACCCGACTCTGCTTCAGTGTGAGCCCTCTATCATCTGAGTTGCTTTTCAAGATCTCTTTATCCTGAACATCCTCCCACCCTTTCTGGCTTGTCTTCACTGACTAGTTTCCTTTTTAATTCTTCAGAAAATGTAGGGTTTGTAAGAATCCAAAGGAACAACTGGTCCCAAAGCTGTGAGGGCTGCTGGTCACGGCTTGGGAGTGGCCATTCCTGGCCTTACTGGAATCTCAATCACCATGGCACAGCTTCAGGAGCAGAATATCAATGAATTCGGATTTAAAAGAATTAATCTGGTAGCAGGTAGAGGCTGGGGCACTGGAACTGGGGAGAAATCAGGGAACAGCATGCTGTGGGCATGTTGAAAAGCTCTCAGTGAGTGAACTCTGCATTACCTCCATTAATGTTCTGAGAGATTAAATATTAGATGACTTTAGAGATTTTTCATGGCTAAGCACTCTCCTGCTTCTGAGGAGCCCAGGTATTGAATAGGGTTCATTTCCTGCATTAACAAATATTATTTAATAAAGCAGCAGGGGTGGCTCTTCCTGGCTGTCCATCAACATTGTGAGTCAGGCATTTCTCTCCAGTGATGCAGATCCCTTCCCTGATCCCAGGCTCTGAGGTACCAGCCCCAAAATCAGAGAGGGTTTTCTTCTCTCTTATAAATGGTGGATGTTTGCTTTGAAAAAAAATAATCAAATACAAAGCCCCTGGGTGGTTTCAGAGAGCTCTCCAGACCTGCCCTCGCTCCCGGGGAAGTGCTTTAAGGGATCTCTGATGGATTGAGATTTCCTGTAAAAAACTCTTGGTTCGGATTGACTCAGTGGTGGAGGAATAACGGTAATTACACAGGATTAGAGACTCCCAGGTCTGCCAGTCTGGGGAGCAGAACAAGTACTTTCAGAGTGAGCAAGTGCTTGCAAACATTAGTCCCACATCAGCGAGGAGGGAGAACACAAGCCGTGAGCTGAGAGCCCATTTTCCACCAGCAAGACACCTCTGAGTGTTTCAGAGCAGAGAAAAATCATTGAGGTTCTTTGAGGAGTGAAGGTTGTGGGTGGAACTATTCTGGTTAATTAGAGGCTGTCAGGAAAGATTCATCTAACTTACAGTTCCTTAGTCATTGTTTTTAAATATAGCACTGCCTTAAATCCAAAGCTTAAATACAAGCAGATAAATGTGTGGATTGTAGCATTTTCTCACAGCAGGTTCAATTCAGGGGGCGTAGAGGAACTTGCAGGCTCTGGGGATAAAAATACATTTCTCTCAGTTCAACTGGAGCAGGGGAGGCCTTTTCCATCAGCTCTGAGGACAACATTTTCTCCCCCAGTGGAACGTATCGATATCCGCAGCGGTCGATGGGTTGTGACCCTGGTTCAGGGAGGGAAATTTGCCTTAGTCAAGGATTAATCTGCATCAGGCACTTAAGAATAAAAGATGAATCTGCAGTTCGGTGCTAATGCAGTTCCCAAACAATCCCCAGCCCAGTTTAACCAGGGGAACAGTGTCCAAATCAAGGCTCCCAGTCAGAAAAGCCTTGTGGAGGTGCTGGGAACAGAGGCCCAGTAGTGGATGTCGGACATGTCGAGGCTGGTCTGGGACAGGCCAACACAAAATGAGAAATGCTGGGGGTAAATTAAGTGTGACAGAAAAAAAATAAATCTGTCTGCAACCAGGAAAACTGGCAATGAAATTCATATTTTGGGCAACTGGGCCCCGGGGTTGGCTTGGCTGGTGAATTCTGTCAGGCTCAAGAGGCAGCTGTTTCAAAACACAGATGTATGGGATCTTTAAATCAGCTAAAAATATTGTAAGATATGTTCCCATTAAAAAAAAAAATTAATATCAAGCTTGCAGCATCCAAGCCCTTTCCAAACATGTCTCATTCCATCCTTTTCAGCTTTGTCCTCTCGCTTGCAGGAGCAGACCCGGGTTGTGAATTGTGAAATCCTCATTACAGCAGGACTTGTGATCGCTGTTGACTCCAAAAGAATATATTAAAATGCGGGGAAAACAAAGGCCTTGTGCTGAAAGGGGTCATTCTGTGCTGTGGTGTTCGGGGCTGGGCTGGGGGGGGGGTTGTGTTTCGGGTTTGTCTGCGGGGAGAATTGCTGACCTTGGTCCCCGCGCGTTCCTGGAGCGGCTCAGGGCAGGAATTAATCTGATAACAGCATCGATCAGCAGAGTTGGACAGAGCAAAAGGAGATGGGGATACTCCCTCAAATGCATAACAACCCCCCAAACACTTCTCCCAGAAAAGCCCTTTCCCTGAGGTGGTTAAACCCCCCCCAGCCGGTGCCCAGGGCCGGGTGTCCGTGTGCAGTCCGGAGTGAATTCCTCGCCTTCCCCACAAAGGGATGGAACCTGCCCGTTTTCTTTTTGAACTAGTGGCTGACTGCAGCAAATGAAGGCGACGACGGCGCAGGGGGGTGGGGAGGAAGGAGTTTTGTCATGAATAACAGGGGGCACGTTGTGTCGTCAGCGGCGCCGGCAGCCGGAGCTCGGCAGCTCCATCGCCGCTCCAGCCGCCGGAGGACGCGGAGCCAGCCGAGATGTCCCTGTCCAACAAGCAGCCGCTCTCCGAGTACAGCCAGCTGGGCAAGGGCAAGGGAGGCGAGAGCTTCTCGGAAGCCTTCCACCGCATGGAGTCCCCGAAAGACTTCGGCAAGACCGAATTCGAGTGGCAGAGGACCGAGGGGAAGCTTAACGAGATTGGCTTGAACGTAAACTCGGGGGGACCGATTAAGGACGGGCTCGTCAAGAACGCCGGATTCACGGATGAGGACAAGCTCTGCTTCTTCGAAGGGAAACTAGACAAAGAGCTAAAAATAGCCCAGAAAGACAAAAGAGAAATTGAGGTGCAAGGCAAAAAATACCAGGCGGCTGCGGGTCACCTTGAGAGCTGGTCTCTGATTTCTGACACGTTTCCTTCTGCGGAAGGGAACTTTGCAAACCCTAAAACGACAGATTTTCGCGTGGGACAGGCGGGAGCCGAAAAACCCGGTCCCGGGCTGGGGAAAAATGAAGCCATCACCGATCAGGAGAAAGCAGTCGGTAAGGCTGGGGTGGAGACCAAGTGCCAGCCAGAGCCAAACCTGCCCCATCTGTCCGTGTCGGAGAGCGACCCCAGCAAATACGTGAAGGAGCAGGAAATCAGCGTCTGGAATCCCAATTTCCACCCTGTCCTGCCTAAGGATTCGGGGTCTAACGAAGCGGCCGTGAAAAAAGATGGAGCCCCCGGCTATTGTGTGATTGGGGTGGTCAATGACAGCTACGGGCAGAGCGGGTGCTCCCCTTCCTCCCCGGCACCCAAAGCAGACCCTCCGAGGACCACGGTGGAGCTCGCCCAGGATGACTCCAAAAGTAGTTACTTCAACCACGGCGCCGAGCTGGAGGAGGAGATGGAGGACAGGCTGGGCTGTGAGGATGAAGGCAGTTTCCTGGACAGGGCTGCCCACCAAAGGAAGGCGATGAGGCGTGCGATGTCAGAGTGCTCTCACTTGTCGGTGCCCCTAACCCTTAACCTGGCCGATAAATACCCTGAGCCGGTGCTTAGAGAAGACGTCGCCACTGGGCTGCTCTCTCCTAATAGCAGCCTGACCCAGAGCTCCAGCCCCACGGCCAGGAAGCCGAGCGCCCCGATGAAGAGGTCAATGACCGTGGCAGAAGAGCAAACATCTGTCTGCAGCTCGGGCGCCGAGCAGAGCCGAGCGGGGCTGCCCAGCCTGGACGGGAAGCAGCAGCAGCAGCACCAGTCGCTGCCGGCCGAGGAGCCGGCGGCCAAGAAGAGAGAGGAGTGGAACGGCAGCGGAGGCAACTCGGGGAAGAAAGACCTGGGCAGCCCGAGCGTCTACCAGAGCAAGCTGGAGCAGATCCCCGAAATCGGCAGCCAGGACAAAGAGAGGGAGGAGGCGGCGGGGAAGAAGGAGAAGAGGAACGCCGCCGATGGAGCCGCCGGGGGCTTCGATTCCCCCAAAGGCAAAGGCGCCGAGGTGGAACCCGGCAAAACGGCTCCTCCGGAAAGAAAAGAAATCCAGGTCAGCAATGTGCAGAGCTCCCCGGCTCCCAAGCAAGGAGATTTACCACGTGATGGTATGTTACTAATTTTTACCTCCCTGGGCAGTGAGCAGACAGGAGCTGGGGAGCGACCGAGTGACTTTAGAGCCCCGGAGGCGCAGGGTGGGCGGCTCGGGACGGCCGGGAGAGCGGCTCGGTCCCCGCGCCGGGAGCTGGAACAAAGGCTGCATTTCCAGATAGATAAAAATGGAGGGGAAACGTGACAAGTTATTGCCTGGCTGCTCGCACGGCATCCGTCGCGGCACCGGCTGTCAGTTGTTTGTCGGGATCCCAAACCCGACCGATAGGTCTAAAATCTGTGGCATCCACGGGGATCCGCGCCGGTCTCTTTTGGGCACCGTCCTGCCACAGCCCCCGGGAGCAGAGGTACCCTCTGATCACAAGCTGTTTTGTTAGAGCCAGGGCCACGTCAGAGTTCAAACCTTTCAAGCCGTGCCAAAAAAAATCTGCGAATTGTGCTTTTTCCCCGTAAGCCTTTGGCACCTTTTGGGATTTCTGTGCGAGGGGAGCAGCGAGAGTGATGGGTGCAGTGATTTACAGAGTTAAGCTCGTCCCCGTGCTGAAATTCGAAGTGGAATTTCCCTGTCACTTTCTGGAACCTCTTTCCCAAACCCCCCGTTTCAATGGAGCTTTTCCCATTCTGAGGGTCAATAGCAGCTTGTTGTGTTCGGTGGGGTTGTTGTTTCAATAGTGCTGTGATGTATGAGCTCACTCTTCCCGGATTTAAAATCTGTGAGAATAGTAGTTAATCTTTGTTCTCCCGCCTGGAACAACATCTCTGTCCCTCTTGCCAGCTTCAGCCAGCAATAAACCTGCTTTTTTCCCCAGATTTTGGATGCGAGGATGGTGTTTGTCCTTTGTCTGTCTCCCGCATTAACGGGAGCTTTGCACGGGGGAGAGGAAAGAGAATGTGTCAGGGGGAGAAAGACAAAAGATTTGCATGAGGGTTTTTGCATCCAATGGCTCCTTTTGTGGCTGGTTTGCTAAACCCTCAGAGGATTTGTCTCGGAGGGTGGATGTTAAATGGGAAGGATAATGCGTTGTTGTCGTGCTGAGAGGGGAGAGTAAAACCCGAGTGTGGAGAGGGGTGTGAGCACAGGTAGAGCTCCAAACCGCTGAATTCGGGCTGCTGAGCTGAGCAGGGCAAGGGCAGTCTCTGCTGCCCGTGGATTAGTTCTCTGCTGGTTCCGTGGTGTGTGAGTGACACCCCATGGTCACTCAGCAGCTCCCGCTGCCCACGCCAGCCTCTGGTCACCCTCCTTCACCCGGCTGGCACTAATCACTCCCTGCGCCTAATTAGAGTTTTATTTCCCTCTAATCATTTCTCCAAGGTGCTTCAATTTGCAGGTCTCGTGGCTGGAGAGCTGTAGAACAAGGTTTGGGCAGTACAAAACTCCCCTCTCTGGAGTGCCAGCGTCTCACCTCATCCCAGAATCCCAGGAGGGTTTGGGTTGGAAGGGACCTTAAAACTCATCTCGTTCCACCTCCCACTAGACCAGGTTGCTCCAAGCCCTGTCCAGGGCTCCTTTGGAGCCTGAGCTGAGCTGTCAGGTCCTCTCAGGCAGGAGGGGTCCATCAGGTCTCCTGGGGTGGTCACAGGGAGGTCCTGGCTGGAGCTGGGATGAGGTCTGGATGAGGCACACGGGCACGTGTTGGCTCGGGCTCCACCAGCCCCGTGTGGTTCGTGTCCACCTGTGCTCAGTGTGGTGTTTAAATGTTGGAGGGTCACCGGGTGTCTTGAGAACTGGAACATGATGGGAGTGAAGTGATGTCGACAGCAAATGTGGAACAGAAAAAAACCAGAAATTACTGTGTTTGTGCACACCTTTCATGTCCCGAGGGTTTTGAGGTGATGGGGTTTGGTGACACCTTTCATGCCCCAGGTTTTTTGGGGTGATGGGGTTTGGTGACACCTTTCATGTCCCAAGGGTTTTGAGGTGATGGGGTTTGGTGACACCTTTCATGCCTCAGGTTTTTTGGGCTGGTGGGGTTTGGTGACACCTTTCATGTGGGGCTTGCCAACACTTGCTCTGCCGCTGAGGTTTAACTGCAAGGAGGCAAACCAGCAACAGGGTTCACATTTTGGGCCAGTAGGAACCCCAGCTTGGCTTGGCTGGTGAATTCTCTCCAGCTCAAGAGGCAGCTCCTCCAAACCAGAGGTCTGTGGGATCTTTAAGTCAGAAGAACATTGAAAAGCTCATGTGAAGGGGATGGACATGTTTTCCCCAGCGGGGCTGAGCGTCAGTGATGGAAAGGTCACAGAGGGATGGGAGCAGTCAGGGTGCTGTGCCTGGGCTGGGCTTTGCAGATGGCTCATTCCTGTTGCCAAGGGTTTGTTTAGCATTTGGGTTTCAAATTTTGCTCTCACAACCTTTATTTTAAAAGCTTGTTGCTGTCCTTATGACTACAGGTCTGAGTGTGCTGATATGGTCATAGCTGAGCTGGCAGAGCACTCAGGGGCCCTCCTGGGCATGAATATCATGGAACTGCAACTTCTTCTTTACTCTCTTTAATTTTTCACCCTTAGGAATCTCTGAATTTATCTTCTCCCGGAAGCAAACAAAGCAGCAAACGCAAATAAATATTTTCTTTGCTTTCCATATGTGCAGTTAAGAGAGAATTCCTGGAATGCAGGAGGAACCAGGCACAAGTTCCTCAGACATTTCTGCAAAGCTTTCAGACTTTCTGTGCTGAGGGTTTTTTCCTGTCCTGTTGATCAGCAGAGAGGTGGTTATAATAAGAATAACTCCTGCAAGCAGGCAGTGCTGCCTGGAAGCTGGAGCTGATGCTAAACCTGTCCTTTGCATTTATTCAGGGCACAATTACCCCTGGTATCCTCAGCAGCTTCTGCTGCCTCAGTGCTGCCTTTCACCTTCCAGGTCTCCATCCAGTCCTGAGGAAACGTGTCCAAAGTGGCCAATTTTGGATGGATTTTATCTGATAGAAGGAGATTTTTCCTGCTTTTTAGTAATTCCTCTCTTTTTCTGCCCGTTCTGGCTGTTCATTCTGAACTTGGCGATTGGATCCGGAGTAACAAATTTTGCTGCTTTTTTCATCCTAAAAACTTCTTTAAAGAATTTGTTCCAGCCTGATTCCAATCATTGGAATGCTATCTCCAGCTAGAGCAGACTTCCCTGGTTCTACCCACCCGGGCTGGGGAGTTTTTCCCTAAACACCTGCTACTCTTGTTTTTTTTTTAAGGTGGCCTAGAATTGCACATAAAACATTTCTTTCTTGCAGGTAGTCGGGTATCAGTGGCATCACAGAATCTTGGGGTGCTTTGGGTCGAAAGGGGCCTTGAAGCTCCTGCAGTGATGGCACATTTGGTTTAATTTCAGTCTAAAAAGGTGTTCCCAGCCAAACCTCTCGCGTGCCCATGGCAGGTATTTTAAGCCAGGAGATGCTGCTGCAGATTAGTCCTGCTCAGAGCTGAGCCTGGGACTTGCCCTGGCCCTCAGTCCCCCAGGAATCACTGCAGCTTCTCCCCAGCACCAAGGACAGCTTTGGTTTGGTTCCTGGGAGCTGGGTGTGAGTTCCTGCACATTTATTTGTGCCTCGTCCTTCCCCACCCCCTTCACCCTCTGCCTTTCCTCATCCTCTCGGCATTCCCTGGAAACATTTTCTGCTCTGAAGCACCGGGAATTCCGGGCTCTGCTGGACCCCCCAGGCTGGATCTGTCACCTCTGTCACTCCCCAGCTCAGGGTGTGCATCAGAAATTCAGCTTGGTTTTCCCACTCCCATTTCTTTATAACCCATAAGTGAAGTCCAGCATCACTCCTGACTCTCCTGCAGGGTCTTTTTTTAGGAAAAACACTTTGTGCTGTGGGTGAACCCAGAATCTGAGGCTCCCAGCATGAGTTGAGGCTGTGAGAGCCCCTGGCCCCAGGTTTGCAACAATTAAAATTAATTATGGGATTAGGAATATCAGCCCCAGCTACCTCATAATGAGCTGACATGAGGAAGAAAAGGCAGAAATGATTGCAGGAAAGAGGGGAAGATGAAGGGGCTGGTGATGGGTCACTGGAAAACCTTACTTGATGTGTGTGTGTTCAGCCTTAAGTATGAAATGAATGTTGGCATTTCTCAGGGGCTGAGTTTCAAGCTGATGCTGAAGGTATTGTAATCTTCAGGTCAGTCAGGGGGGTCCCTGGTTCCCTGTCCCCTGCTCAGAAATGGCAAACCCACTGGGTTTTTGGGGGACACGACCTTCAAACCAGTGTTTCACAGCACATCCTTCACCCTTCCTCTCCCCCTTCCTCTGGGGACAGGGATGAGAGGAGCAGGGAGGTGTTCAGCAGCAGAAATAGGTTGGCCAGGGCCGTGCACTGCTCATCCCTGGGAATTCCTGCTGCAGACTTGAGGTGCCAAGCGTGGCAGGGCTTAAAAAGTGGGAATTTCTCTGGATGGTATAAAGGTGTACAAGCTGCTGGGCTGCAGGTCCAAGACCAAGGGTTTGTCAGCTGATGTCAGGGTTAGAAGGACCCTCAGCCCAGCTGCTGTGCCGGGCTGGAATCGGGTGAGACACAAGAACTGGGCCTTGGACTGGTTGGGTCCTCAGTGACATCTTTGTGTTTAAGTGTCCCGAGACAGGACTGGCATTATTTTGCATCCTGAGCAGTGTGGAAGTCTTTATGCCTTCAGATACTGAAAAGCTGGAGAGGGACTTTGGACAAGGGCCTGCAGGGACAGGACAAGGGGGAATGGCTTTAAGCTGAGAGAGGATAAATTTAGGTTGGATATTGGGAAGGAATTCCTGGCTGGGAGGGTGGGGAGGCCCTGCCACAGGTTGCCCAGAGAAGCTGTGGCTGCCCCTGGATCCCTGGAAGTGTCCAAGGCCAGGTTGGATGGGGTTTGGAGCAACCTGGGCTGGTGGAAGGTGTCCTTGCCCACAGCAGGGTGGGGGAATGAGATGAGCTTTGAGGTCCCTTCCCACCCAAACCAGTCTGGATTTCTCTGAATTCTGTGGACATACCCCGGGTGTCCCCTGTCCCAAGCACTGCCCAAGCTCTCAGAGGTTTCCTCATGTTCAGACCAGCTTTAGGGACAGCCTGAAGTACAAATTCAGGCGGTTTCTTCCCCGCTCCCACCTGACATCCTGTCTGAAACAGCTTCTGTTCCCACTGTGGTTTTGCTGCTGGTTTCGGCTTGATGGGGAGCTGTTACTTGAAGCAGCTGTTTGGTTTCAGTTCATGCCCTGTGAGATAAACATGGAAAGTACTGTGGGTTGTTCTAGAAGAACGAGTTCTGATTTAGGATTTCCCTTGCTGGGGAAAAAAATAGAATCTTAACAAGACTGGAGTCTCAGGTTTACAAGATGCAGGCGAAGAGGACATCTGGTTTATTCCTCAATTCTGGATAACGAGTTAAAATGTACATGTTGATTGAGCTGCATTTGGTGCCAAATAAAATGCTGAGCTCCTCTGTATTTGGGTCAAGCAGGAGATGTTTTATTTAGCCTTTTCTGGAGGGGAGGAAGCAGCTCAGGGTTGTATTTCTGCTCAAACATTTGGGATTTGTTGTATTTGTAGATATTTTTGTCTCGGAGCCTTAAACAGGCAGGGTTTATTTGGGGGTGACTGTTGGGGTGAAGCAGCTCCTTCGGGGTGGTGCTGGGGGAAGAAGAAGGAGCTGGTGCCTCCCCAGCACGGGCTGGTTTTGTTTCTGAGGTTGTTTACGTTCAGGAGGGAGAGTAAAGATAAAGATGGTCATTGCCTTATTGCTTAATCTATTTCTCTTAATGGATTTTCAGCTGATGACTCTAATCCCGATGAGAATTATGGAGCTGTTTCATTGAATGATGTTTTAGTTCAGCTTAGCCTGCTAAATATCCCTGGTGGGGATCTGGGGGATGAGTGCCTGCCCTCGTGCACGTTGGGAGGCAGCTGCGGGTCCCCTTCGGTGACCGAGCCAGGATCAGCCCCGGGGGCAAGAGAGGTGAAACCCAGCCCTGGAAACTGCAGGTACCTCACCCAGAGGGACAGGGCAGGGCAGGGGGCTCAGGGGAGACACACTCCAGTGCCCACAGAAACGCTCTGATGAAGGGGAGAAAGGAATCACAGAATATCCTGAGCTGGAAAAGGGGGGAGTCCCACCCCTGGCCCTGCATGGGCACCCCAACGATCCCCCCCTGTCACTCAGAGTGGTGTCCAAACCCTCCTGGAGCTCTGGCAGCCCTGGGGAGCCTGGTCAGTGCCCACCCACCCTCTGGGTGGGGAAAAAGGATGGAACAGCCCTGGAAGTCCTGGAGCTGCACAGGACGGAGCCACTGCCGTCCTTGAGCTTCTGCTCACCTCGGGGCCAGAAAACACGAGTACTTATTTCTGTTTTCTTGGGCTGTTTCAAGCCCCAAATGTGTTCTACTGCAGTCTTCACCTGCTCCTTTTGACATGGAGGATGGATTTTTGGGAATGCTTATCCCTGACTAAGCTGCTCCTTGGTGTTTGGAGAAATACCTGCCCACGTTTCTGCTGAGTGCCATGATTTATAAAACAGTGCAGGAACAGGGTTTGAGTTTAAAAAGGTCCTCATGGCTGCATTTTTATAAGTGCTTTTTTCTCATTGTACTCCTCCAGGGAACACAAAGAGTAAAGTTTTCCAGATTTAGTGCCTGTTTGGGGTTTTTTTCACACACAGCAGCAGCTTTCACAGGAGCTGTTACACAAACTGATGGTGAAGGGCTCGGGGAGGCTGAAGGTTTGTGTTTGCTCCCTCCAGGGTTCCAGCATCACCTCACAGAGCTGGGACCCTGCAGGGTTTGCTTCTGTGCTGCATTCATGGGATGGAGATGGCATAAGGATGCTTTTGTGTGCCTTTCCTTCAGCAAGTGGAGTTTGAGGAATTCAGAAAGGAAGGGAGAAGAAAACAGAAAAAAATGTGTCAGTTTATAAATCCTTTCAAACAGAAAGAGGGGAAATTCAGGTGAGATGTTGGGAAGGAATTCCTGGCTGTGAGGGTGGGGAGGCCCTGGCACAGGTTGCCCAGAGAAGCTGTGGCTGCCCCTGGATCCCTGGAAGTGTCCAAGGACAGGTTGGAGCAACCTGGGCTGGTGAAATGTGTCCTTGCCCATGGCAGGGGGTGGCACTGGATGGGCTTTAAAGTCTCTTCCAAAACCCAAACCATTCCATGACTGCATGATTCCACGTGCTTGCATTTGAGCACAGTGTGTCAATCCACAATCTGCCTCGAAAAAGCTCTGTATAATTAGAAATATGATAAATAAAACATCGTGTTGGAGACTCTCACCCAGGGCAGGGCCAGAGAAACTCAGGCTCTGCAGCCTGGGAGGGAGGGTTGGAGAGGGAGGAGGTTGTGCTGCTGTCCACAGAGTCATCAATGACATGAGAGTTGTGAACAGGAGAAGACAGTTCTATTTTTCCAGGATAAGAATGTGGGTCATCAAACAGAAATAGCAGCAGCAGATGAAAGCAAACGGCGCTGGGTGACTTGTGAGGGATTCACAGCGAAGCTGTAAAACATCTTCTGCCAGGAATTTGTGAGCTGGGAGATGTTATCTTTCATTTTTTTTACCATGAGGTTGATCAGATACTGGGGGAGAAGCCCCAGGATGCAGAATTTCCACCCTTGGAGGCTGCTCAGGGTATGACTGAATAAACCCTGAGCGTTGTGGTGTAATTGGAGTGTGGGATTGGGCTAAATGACCTCCAGCCATCCCTTCCAACCTGCCTGGTCCTGTTATTCCAGTGTGGAATGGCTACATGGGCTGAAAAGCTGGTGGACAGGAAGGTTGTTTCCATACTGGAAGTCACAGGATGGGGAGGGAGATCATTTTGGAGGAGTGGGATGGGGTTTTTTTCTCCTTATGACCAGGAAGACTATTTATAGTTATTTATAATGAGGATTTGGCTTCAAGAACCCGATGGATGAATCGTGGACACCGTGGGCTCCCTCCTCTGTGGAGCTGCAACACGGAGCCACTTGGACTGGAAGGGTGTGATCCTCCACTCAGATCCACAGGGGAGCAGATCAGGGCCATGTGTGTCCCTTCCAGGTCTGAGTGTCCCCATGGATGGACACCCTGCAGTCTCTGTGAGCCCCTTCCAGGTTTTTTGACCTCCCTCACACTGAGGCAGCTCTTCCTGATATTTGGGAGTGACGTGGCCATGGCTGGAGGGAGCTGCTCTGCTGGGACCTGCCCATCACTGCTCAGTGATCCCATGTCACCTCGTGGATGTCCATGCAGGTGGAGTGCTGGATTCATGGAATTCCAGAATGGTTTGGGTTGGAAGGGACCTTAAAGATAATTTAGTTCCACCCCCTGCCGTGGGCAGGGACACCTTCCACTAGTTGGAGGGATTTCAAAGCCCTGTGGGTGTGACACTTGGGGACATGGTCAGTGGTGGCCTTGGCAGTGCTGGGGGATGGTTGGACTCGATGGTCTCAGAGGACTTTCCCACCTCCACAATTCTGTGCTGGACTTGCAGGACGTGCCCGAAGCCTCCCTGGGATGTTGCTCTTTTGAGCAATGTTGATGCTGAACAGGAAAGTTTCTCTTCCAAACAGGGAAGCTTTAAGGAAATAATAGAGAGTCTGTGTAATGTTGAGCCTTGGAGGAGCCCTTTGGGCTTCCCTGCAGTTGGTAAAGCAGCTGTTCTTCTCTCTGGCCTTTGGGGGAAAATTATGTCCTTAAAACCTTCACATCACCCACTTTAATTGCTTCATATCATGTTGTATTTCTCCTAAAGGTACCTCACCTGCTGGGAGGAACCACCTAGAGAGTGGCAGCGTTTAGAGAAGTAAGAACTGAAGGATAAAACATGTTAAGGGTCTCCTCAGACACTGAGTTCTCGTTACAGGTGGCTGCTGATGCCCTCAGATGGGGCTGAGTTGCCTCTCTGGAGCCTGTCCCTGCTCCACATGCTTTGTGTGCGTCACAGTGTTTATTGGAACTTGGCTCTTGGAGGCAGAATTACAAATTTCCTCATTAGTGGGTTTTTTATGGCTCCCTCTGCTCGAACAAGACAAACGTCAGAGTTCTATTTTCCATCATTTTTCAGATCTGGAGGAAGGCTGTTGTTCCCTTTTGTCAGAAGGAGCTAAATCTTATTTCTCTGAGCGTAGTTTTAGCACAGATCATCCCATTTTTACTATTTATTCTGAAAAAACCACCACTGCTTATTTATTCTGAGTCTTGCTCCCTCTGACTCTGGTCTGAGCTGAACCCCACGTGGTCTTGTCTGCTGGGTTCTTCATCCAGCAGCAGCAAACATCTGCTTTCTGGTGGCAAATTTATTTTGAAATTAGGCCTTTTAGCTCGCTGGCTCTGCTGGGCCTTTGCCAAGGGAGGTTTTTGGTGCTTTGGCTCCTTTCTGGCTGTGTGATCCTACAGCTCAGGGAGGGTTGGGCAGGGCTGGGGTGGCCAACCTTGGCCAGGAGTGCTCTGCTGCAGGGGAGGAACCTGGTTTCTGCTGCCTACAACTTAATGCGGGTCTTGGTTTGCTCAGCTCCATCCCCAGAGGAACCTGGAAGAGCTGGCTGGAGGCTGGGGATGGTGTGGGTGCAGCCTGGGAAGCACCAGGAACTGGACCGGGGAACATGGCCAAGGGGGGGGTTCAGCCAGCAAGAGGGTCCAGCTCCGGGGTGGGATCTTCCCAGGGAATGTTGCTGGATTTGGGCAGAGTTTTAGAAGAGAAGGCTCTGGTGTGAGCCAAACTCCTCCTGCAGAAACTTTGCCAAGGAAAACAGGGAAAACACCAATTATCTTGGATGGGCAGGACAGGTGCCTTTGGGCTTTTTCTCAGAACTGGCCTCTTTGTTCTCTCTGGTGCACTTCCATATGGAATTCCAGCCTGGTTTGGGTTGGAAAGGACCTTAAAGATCATCCATTCCACCCCTTGCCACAGGCAGGGACACTTTCCATTCTCCCAGGTTGCTCCAAGCCCCATCCAACCTTGGGCACTTCCAGGGATCCAGGGGCAGCCACAGCTTCTCTGGGCAACCTGTGCCGGGGCCCCACCAATGATACAAATCATTTCCTCCGGTGTTGCTCTTAGAAATTGTGAAGCAGAGGTGCCTCGTGGAACTGTGAGCTGAGACACCCCAAAAAGTTGTATTTTCACCATTAAAATCGTGTTTAGAGAGTAAGGAATGGTGAGGGATTGGGATGGGGATGGACGTGCCCACGGCGCGGTGCCGCTCGCAGTGAGTAACAGCAGGGGAAAGTACCTGGTGACAGGGTTATGCCTTGGAGTTTTGCTGGAAGATCCGGATGGGAATGTCCTTCCCTGTCTCCTTCAAGCCCCTTTCCCTCAGGAGTAATTCAATTCCGGGTGCTGACTCAGCTCAGCTGAATTTTCCCCCTCACTGAACACCACGAGGAGCAGGAGGAGCCCGGCCCCTGCTACAGCTCCCAACAAAATGCCTTTGAAATATCTCTCAGGGGTTTGTTGCCAAGCTTAGGGGAACAAGCAAACTGAAAAGTCTCTTAAATTATTCTTTCAGACTAATGAACAAATTTGATTAAGGTTTGGCAGCCCTTCCCAATATTCCCTGTAACTAGGAAATGGTCCCAGTTCTCTGCTCTGCAAACACCCTCGTAATTAAACCATGAATGAAAGCAAATGTCCTGATGAGCACATTGGGTTGGGACTTAAATTGAGGCAAATGAATATCAAACCCCAGAACTACCCTTCTGTAATCCCTGGGGAATTGTACAGGGTTGTGTACCCTGGAATGTCAGAGGCTGTGAGAGAAGGAGCCTGAATTACGGCCCCTGAAGGAGGGAAGTTCCCTACCCTGCTCCCCTGGATTTATTATTATTATTATTATCATCATCATCATCTAGGTTCATAAAGTCCCAGAATGGCTTGGGTTTGGGAAGGGACCTTAAAGATCATCTCATTCCACCCCTTGCCAGACCAGGCTGCTCCAAGCCCCGTCCAATCTGGCCTTGGACACTTCCAGGGATCCAGGGGCAGCCACAGCTTCTCTGGGCAACCTGTGCCAGGGCCTCCCCACCCTCCCAGCCAGGAATTCCTTCCCAATATCCCACCTATCCCTGCCCTCTGGCAGTGGGAAGCCATTCCCTGTGTCCTGTCCTGTTTCTAATTCACTTTCTATTGACATGAAATCCCGTGAAATTCAGATTGGCTCAGAAAGTGTGGAAGTTTAAATCCTGAACCTTTGGAATCTGAGGGTTTTGAGAAGCATTCCCTGAGCCAGTGAATTCGTGGTGTGGGTGCTGTGGTTTATCATCAGCAGGAGGTTTAGTGTTGCTGCTGAATTAGCTGAAATAATTAATGACAGGCAGTACCTGACGGGTAAATTCCAACAGAGGGAAAGGCACCTTGATGTCGGGGATGTTTGAGACTGGCAGGATTCCAGTGGAGCAGTTTCTGGGAGCAGGGAGAAGGGAATGGACGGGAGGTGGTTGTTCAGAACCACTGACAACCACTGCTCCTCCTGGCCCTGCTGTGGGTGGAGCTGACAGGTGAAACGAGGGAGAACCTGAAGGGTTATTGAAATGCAGGGGAGAAACCAAGCAGAGAGGAGCCAGCACAGGTTAGCTACAAAAACAAGGGGTTTTCCAGGTGAACATGGATCATTCTTCAGAATTTTTGAATATATATAAATATATTTGGTCGATCTACTAATACATTTTGAATCAAACCCGTGTCCAGGCCATACATTTTGCTCCGTTTTTTTTTTCCTTCCCAAGCCTTTTTTGTGTGTCCAGGATGCTCAACCCAGCACTGCAAAACTTGGAAGATAAATGGATAGGAAGAGGCTGATGCAAAGCAAGGGAAAAAAAGGTTCCTGAACTTATCCTGGAGTCAGGGAAATAAATAATAACATCAGCCAGCCCATCCTGCTGGGGTGGGTGGAAGGCACGGCTTGATTTTATTTGCTGGTTGGTACCAGAATTGAGATGCTCCTGTCAAGGCTGACAAGCAAGAAAATGTGAAATATAAATAGTGATTTTGGAAAGATGTGGAAAACAACTTGTTTACTGTTGGAGTTGTCACTGTGCTCCGGTGAGCCCTCTGCCTGTCACAGTCTGTTGGGTGGTTATAAAAAGCCCCATCCAGCACAGACAACGCTTGGATTTAATCCCCAGATGGCAGGAAGGGGATGCAGGAATTTGGGATGGGTTGTTTGTGCCTTCATAAAATCCCAGTGCCCCGGGAATTGCAGGGGAAGGGAGCCCAGGGCAGCTGCACAGCAACACCCCTGGGGACTGGGGGGTTAAAGCCATTTATAGGGAATCTGGGAATTGGAGGGTTAAAGTCATTTATAGGGAATCTGGGACAAGGGTTTCCACACTAACGAGGGTCAGTGGGATCAGTGGGATCCACGTGTGTTGGACTGGGAGCTCCGTGTTCCTGCTTCCATGGAAGTCCTGGAATACACTTCCAGGGATCCAGGGGCAGCCACAGCTTCTCTGGAAAACCTGTGCCAGGGCCTCCCCACCCTCCCAGCCAGGAATTCCTTCCCAATATCCCATCTAAATCTACCCTCCTTCAGATTAAACCCATTCCCTGTGTCCTGTCCCTCCATCCCTTGTCCCCAGTCCCTCTCCAGCTCTCCTGGAGCCCCTTTAATCCCTGCAAGGGGCTCTCAGCTCTCCCTGGAGCCTTCTCTTCTCCAGGGGAACCCCCCCAGCTCTCCCAGCCTGGCTCCAGAGCAGAGGGGCTCCAGCCCTGGCAGCAGCTCTGGGGTCTCCTGCTGTTGTTCCCAGAGCTGGACTCCCTTTCCCATTTCCCTGTGTGACCTTTCCCGTTGTCTGTCTGGCTCCCTTTGGCTGCCAGGAATCCTCCCTGCTCATGGAGGGCAGGAGAAAGTTCCAGAAGAAGCAGCCCTAACAATAGGGATAGTTGGAAACAGAACCCCCCTTCAGGATAAGTCATAGTGTAAAACCTGGACGAGGTCAGAACTTCACCATTAACGTTCCAAGAATTAATTTTAATAGTTTGAAAGGTGGGAAGATTTGCTATTTGAATTAAACCACAGGTTTCCTTCATCTGCTGCCTGGCTTTTCCCACTGGAATCACAGGAGAAATTGGATGCTAATGGCATCTGGATGAACCTGTCCCATTACAGGGAAGATCCTTTTTCCTACAGGAATTCTGGACTTGGGGAAATTTCCCTGAAATACCAACCTGTATCTGTCACACTTCTCTCTCCTCCTGCTGCTGTGTTGAATGATAGTAAACTAAAAAAACATATATATATATTATTAAAAAAAGCTCAAACTTACAAAGTGTCCCTTCCTTCCCCTGCAGTGAAAGCAGAGGAGCCCAAACCAGCGGAAGCTGTGACAGGGAACGACATCACAGCTCCTCCCAACAAGGAGCTTCCTCCCAGCCCGGAGAAGAAGACCAAGGTAGGACCATTCCACGTTCAGTGCCTCCGCTTCCATGGGGTTTATTTGCCAGCTTTTCTGCTTCCTCAGCTGTGCCAACCCAAGTTCTGTTTTCTGAGCTCCGCTTGGGAACCCTTTTCCCGGACCAAACCCAGCCAGTCCCAGAGCTACAAACAGCTCAGCCACGGGACTGAAAGTGCCTTTGATAAATGTGTGGAAAGGTTTATTCCCATGCACTCTGGGGCTGGTGTAGGAGTGGTGAACACAGAGGGTGAACTCCTGCTGCACAGACACTCCCGAGTTGTTTATGGCACATTTATTTGCATTGCAGTGGGCACAGAGAGATTCTCCTTGGGATCTGGGGCTCTCTTGTTGCAGAGAGCTCTGCTCCCAGGAGCTTCAAAATCCACCCCCAAATTCCCAGAGGGGTGGGGGGGCCGGGAGCTCTCTGTCCCCTCTGGGGCAGGGCCCGTGTGACGGCGGGAGTTGATCGGATGAGGATTTAGGGCTCGCAATCCCTGTGTGTGCCCGTGATTGGAGAGCCGTGCCCTGCGTCCTGCACGTAGGACTGGAGGCCAGGAGCACCCAATTGCTAATCCCAGCTTTACCAGCCATTCCTTCTGTTGCCTCTGATGTTGCTGGAATAAATCATGCTGGTTTGGGGTTGGATGGCAGGACACCCCCCCCGGGCCCCGAGGCCCCGCTGCTCTCGGCTCTTTGCCGCGCTCAGAAAACAGAAAGCTGATTATTCTTATCGTTTGTTTCCTTTAAAAACGCCACCTTTACGTTCTCGCAGCTCGATGTTTTGGTTCACAATGCGCTGTTTTTTGTTGTATTCCTTTGGTTTTTATCCCGGATTTTGCTTTCTGGCCCCGCCCAAAGCCCTCTGCATCCACCTCCTCTCCAAAGCCGGCAGCAGCGAAGGCCAAGCCCTCGGCCACCACCAGCCCCAAGCGCCCGGGCTCGGCCACCTCGGGCCCAAACAAAAAAGCCACGAGCCCGACTGCAGGTCCTGCAGCCTCCACTGCCAAACGCCCCGGCACCAGCACCACCCGTCCCTCCTCCTCCTTAGCTGCAAAAGAGACTAAACCAAAGGTAAGAACCGACCTGCTGTGCTGGGGGAGCTCCCAGGGCTCGTGGACGGGGGAAATGACCAGCTCTCCCCACAGAATTCCTGTGCCAGTCAGGGGAGGATAGGGTCAGGATGGTGGTTCAGTGTGTGAGGAGCTGCAGGGTTCTTGGGAGCAGCTTCCATTAACCCATGGATGGCATCAGGTCCCAGGCACTGAACTGTGGCATCACAGCGGCCAATTAAACTTGACTGTGCTACTGTGATTTTCCTGGTGAACTGCCATGAATCACAGAATCCCAGGGTGGTTTGGGTGGGAAGGGACCTTAAGGATCATCCATTCCACCCCCTGCCATGGGCAGGGACACCTCCCACTAGCCCAGGTTGCTCCAGTCTGGCCTTGGACACTTCCAGGGATCCAGGGGCAGCCACAGCTTCTCTGGGCAACCTGTGCCAGGGCCTCCCCATCCTCACAGGGAAGACTTTCCTCCCAATAAAATTCTTAAATCCAGACAAGAACATGGGAAAACTGATTGGAGGCCTTTGATATTCATGTCAAGGGGAAACAAATCCATTTGAACACTCCAGTGTTTCCCACTGGGTGTCTCCTTATGATGCCTGGTCACTGGAAGAGCTGCACAAAGAGAACTGATAACACTTGTGTGCTGAGGAAATGCTGGGGATTGGTAATTCCCCAAGGACAGAAGATTCATGGGCAGTTCTTAGTGTTCGTCTTCCAGCTGAAATAGGAAATCCATGTGTTAGGAATGGGAGGTGTCCCTTGAATCTTCCCTGTGTTAACCTGTGATCTTATACAGAAGAATTCAGGTTTAAAAGGGAATGTTAAAATCAATTTCAGAAGCTTCATTTCTGCCATATTAAGCTTAAATAGCTGCATTTGAGTGTCTTTTGGAACTAACTAAAGTTAGCAGGGAGGGTATGAAAGCCCAGGTGTAAAGCTGTGCTTTTCTCTGAGCCAGTGTCTTTGGTTTGGCTCAAGTTTTCCCATCATTCTGAATCCCTTTTTAATAAAATCAGACTCTCATCTGAATTGTTTGTTCACATTAATTCAGTATTTTCATACTTCAGACACAAGGCAGTTGCCAAACAAGTGACTTACCAGGGAGAGGGAGGAAACCAGGGACAGTTTCCCAAGTGAGAGATGAGCCACAGACACCCAATTCTCATATCCCCAGTGTTTAAATAAACTCCAGCTTAGCTCAGGAAGCATTCCTGCTCATGGAGAGCAGGGATCTCTCCCAGGAGTGCTGGTAGTGGACTGATATATTCCATTTTGTCCAGAAATCCAAACCTCCTTCACAGCTGTCAGTGCTGGACCAGCCCCGGGTGGAATCTGCTCCTCCACGGGTCCGTGCTCCGTGTTCCCCACTCAACACAGTCACTTCTGCTCGTCTTAATTATATTTTAATTTGCATTATAACCTGCCAAGCTTAAGTGCTTAAGACTTTAAACGATTTCAGTTTATTTCATCCCTTTCTGTGGCGCTTTCCCTGCCCTGGCAGTGCCGGTGCAGCCCCGGCTCTGACGGCTCCTCTCCGCTTGCAGGTTGCGGATGCGAAGCCCACGGAGAAGAAGAGCTCCCTGTCCAAGCCTCCATCCTCCACCACTCCCAAGACTCCTCTCAAGAGCTCCCCAGCTGCTCCCAAGACCACGGCGGCGTCTCCGGTGGCGGCAGCTCCCGCTGCCAAAACCACCTCGGCCGCCACTCCCAAGAGGCCGTCGTGTGAGTGTTCCCTGCCCTGTCCTCCTGCCAGAGATGTCCCCTCCCAAGGGCTGCAAAAGCCTGAGGGGCACCATTTGCTCCCCACAACTCCCTGACAGGAGGGGGGAGCCGGGGGGGGTCGGGCTCTACTCCCAGGGAACAAGGGGCAGGATGAGAGGGAACGGCCTCACATTGCGCCAGGGGAGGGTCAGGTTGGATATTGGAAAATTTCTTTGTGGAAAAGGGCTGCGCAGCTCTCCTGGAGCCCCTTCAGGCCCTGCAAGGGGCTCTCAGCTCTCCCTGGATCCTTCTCTTCTCCAGGGGAACCCCCCCAGCTCTCCCAGCCTGGCTCCAGAGCAGAGGGGCTCCAGCCCTGTGAGCAGCTCCGGGGCCTCCTCTGGACTCTGGCTGTAGCTCAGACTTTTTCCTCTCCAGGGCTTCCTCTTCCAAACCCAAATCCAAATGACCCTCAAGGCCAGCTTGGATGAGCCCTGTGTGATCCAGGGTTAATGCAATTAGTGAACACGCTTGATTTAAGGGGTACTGTTCCCTCTGCATTTCGCCACAGGAACAGAATAAACACTAAAACCAAATAAAACTTGGGAAAGGAAATCTCCAGGAGAGGACTTGAAACACCCAAACTGTTGCCTCTGAAAACCAAAAAGGGTTCAGCAGAAGTTGAGGGCTTCTTACCAGTGCAGGAAGAATTTGGAGCTGAGATCACATCAGCTCCATCCAAAGGCTGTGTCCCACTCCTGCTGCTGCTGAAGAGGGACCTTCCCATGAGTTCAACATGAAACACGAGCAGCGTTTCAGCCTCTTGGAAACACGTTCTCACTCGTTTTAATGGAGCTCAGGAGATTCAACCTCAGATAAAATTTGAGTTAAATGATCTCAAGTCTTTTTAAATTACTGGGCCCCAGTGGCAAAATTTGCCAATAAACGTGTAAAACGATACGTGTTGGTTGGTTTGGGCTGTGAATCCCAGAGCTTGGATTCGTAACCCAGCGTTCCCAAAGAAATGGTGATGTTTGAACTGTTTGAGGTTTATTGGGCTTGCTGGCCATCCCAGACTTCATGCTCTGGGGGAAAATATAATTAATCAAGCGTAGAGGAAGTGCTGAACCTTCCAAGAGCCATGTATCCCATCTGATCCCGTGGCCGTCCCTGTAAAATTCATTTTGTGTGGTCTCTGAGGCAAAACCGCGGCCCAGGGAACGAGGGACCCGTTCTAATGAGCCCAGTCCATTCCTCCTTCCAAAACTGAGGCACAGACAAAGGGGTGACATTTGAAAGGAGACGGAGTCAGCGATGCAGAGCTGCAGGAAGGTTGTTCCAAGAGGCAGGATGTGCAGAGGAAGAGGTGCCAAAGCACAGGGAGAGCTGGGTGGGCGAGGGAGAGCTGAGGTCAGCTGGAGGAGCTCCAGGGGGAGGCAGAGCTGCCTGGTGTGGAGCTGGGGATGCACAGGGGAGTCAGGAGTGGTGGAAGAAGGGGGTCCTGTGTTGGGTGAGGTGACAACAGAGGGGTGTGACAGGCAGGGAGGGCGTGGTGGTCGAACACCACGGCTGGGTTGGGGTGGAGCAGCTGCAGGAGGAGGCAGAGATGGGGATGTGGGAGGCCTGGAGCTCTTCTGATCCCAGTTCTGATCAACTCCTTTAGAGGAAGGGGGAGCCCAGGGGGTCAGGCTGTGCTGCCAGGGAACAAGGGGAAACGGCCTCAGGCTGTGCCAGGGGAGGGTCAGGTTGGATACTGGGAAAACTCCTCCTGGGAAGGGCTGTCCATCAGTGGCAGGGGTGGAGTCCCCATCCCTGGAGGGATTTCAAAGCCCTGTGGATGTGACAGGGGGGACAGGGTCAGTGATGGCTTTGGCAGTGCTGGGGAATGGTTGGATTCAATGATCTTAAAGATCCTTTCCAACCTGAGTGATTCCATGAATTTGGCTTCTCATGGCACAGCACTGAGACAGGGAACAAGTTTATGGCTAAAAGTGCTGTTTCTGGCTGAAGATGCTCTTTCAGCAGGACATCTGCTGTTGCTTCCCCTGAGTCAGAAGGCAGACCCTGCCTTGTGATTCTCTCAGGTTTAGTCGTTGTTCAGAGCTGTGTGTAAGGATGGGTTTGACATTCTGTGGTTTCACTTTTTCGGGTATGAAATGTCAGTTCACTTCCTCCACTAAAGGGGAGCCACGTGGGGCTGGAGATTTTGATTTTTAATTTTTAGTTTTGTTTTTGGTTTTTGTCCCCCTCCCTGTGGGAATGACTTTTATGTTTGTACAAGACCACGCTCTGTCCTTCCCATCAGGCAAAGATCAAAGCCTGTCATTATAGACCATGAGCTTTATCACTCCCCAGGTTTTCACTGTCTCATATCACACAGACAGGAGGGTTCCAGCACTTGTGTCCCCCCTGACATGAGCAGAAATAACATCTCTCTCTGTATTAAAATATTAGTCCTCTGCCTTTTAGATAAAACTGAGTCTGTTCTGTCCACACAGTTTCCCCAATTGAAGTTGTGGTCTTGAGGAATGAAATTAGGTTGGTTTGACAGGCCCTTTTTTGAAGTGTTTGGTATTAATTATATATCTCTCCTTTAGGCCTTATTAAATTATCCAAATGGGTTTCACTTCATTAGCTGGAATCTTATCTGGGAGGTTTAATTGAGTGCTTTTAGCAAAGTCAGGGTGGAATGATCCGGACTAACTTGGCCTGTAGTTATCTGCCTCTTCCCCTTGGTCTTTTCCATATTGATATTCCATAAATACCCTGCCAGCTGCTGGAGTTTATCTAGAAATATGAGACTTAATGGAAATTAAATACTAAAAAATGAGGGCTTTCATAATTTCTAACTTAGATTTTTTTCCATTTGTTGTTTCTTTTCCATGTTGCCTTCCTTTGGCTATTGGAATAAACCCGATTTTACCCAAATTTGCTCATCACTAATAGTGAAAACCCTCCAATTTCATGATCAAAGAGCTCCTTAAAATAAAGGTTTTTTCCATTTTTCAGTTGGTGATTTTTGCCTTGATCAGTTTTGTGGTTGGTTTTCTTCTGCTTGGGGGAATAGGGACGAATTCCTGGTTTAGGCTGTGCTCTGTAATCAGGTCATGATCGTTGGGCTTTGCCCTAAGGCCTGGCTCAGTTTAGGGATTGATTTTTGGGTTTATACAATTAAAATAGGGACCAAAATATGTGCAATAACTTCTGTGCAAGAAAATTGGCACAGGGTAGGTCTGGTCTGGCAATGAGAGCAAGGTTAGAGAAGGACAAATGTGGGGTTGCTTTTGCTGTTGAGTAAAGAGAGGAAATGTGTTCTGGCAGGTTTTTTGTTTGTTTGGGTTTTTTTTTTTAAGAAATAAAGGTGGGGCAGGATTAAAATAACCTCAGTGAGTGCTGTCAGATTGAGAAAGTTATTTTAAGAAAAAAACAAACTGTAACCCATCCCTCAGGTGTGTTCCATCGTGGAATGATGGTCCTTTTACATTAATTGATCCTTTGGCTGGAAAATCCAAGTGGGTTCTGCTGTCAGGAGGAGGAACCCAGGCAGGGGTTCAAACAGGGCAGTTAATTTTTGGGATGATTCCAGACTTCATCTGGATCCTGCCCTGAAATCCTAACCACTGTGTTCTGTGTTGGCAGCAATCAAAACCGACGGGAAGCCGGCGGAGGCCAAGAAGACCTTGGCAAAGTCTCCATCAGGTAATGCTCAGTTTGCCTCTGATCATGGAGTTATGGAATCATCAGGCTTGGAAGAACCCTCTAAGACCATTGATCATTCCCCCAGCGCTGCCAAGGCCACCCATGTCCCCAAGTGCCACATCCACAGGGCTTTGAAATCCCTCCAGGGATGGGACTCCCCCCCTGCCCTGGGCAGCTGTGCCAGGGCTGGGCAGCCCTTCCCAGCAGGATTTTTCTCAGTATCCAACCTAAACCTGCCCTGGCACAACTTGTAGCCATTCCCTCAGTCTAAATCAAACCCCCCTTGTTTGGGGCTGGGGTGATTAAGGAGGTCTCTGTAAATCTCTGGGAAGTGTCCCAGGCCGGGTTGGACGGGGCTTGGAGCAACCTGGGACGCTGGAAGGTGTGGGGAGGGAAGGGGTGGGACTGGGTGGGCTTTGGGGTCCCTCCCAACCCAAACCCTCCTGGGATGCTGTGACTGAGCCGGTACAAGCAGCCCCTGACCCGTGTGTTCCCCCTTTCCCCCCGACACTCCCCGTGCCCCCCGCAGCGGACTCCAGCCGCCCCAAGAGCGCCGCCGGCAACGCCACCAAGAGCAGTGCCACCACCCCTTCCACCGCGGCCTCCAGCGCTCCCAGCCTGCCCGGGGTGGCCGCCAGCCGCCCCAAGCCCAAGGCTACCACCACCAAACCCGCCTCGACCTCCGCAGACGCTAAAAAACCCACCACCAAGGCCACCACCAAGCCCAGCTCGGCGGCCAAGCCGCCCCGGCCCAGCAGCAGCGCCTCCGCCCCCGACCTGAAGAACGTGCGCTCCAAGGTGGGATCCACAGACAACATCAAGCACCAGCCCGGCGGGGGGAAGGTGAGTGCCTGGCCCTGCCCCGGGGGGAAGGTGAGTGCCGGGCCCGGCCCCTGGGGCTCCTCGCTGACCGCGGTGGCTGTGCCCTCACTGCTCTCCTCGCTCGCGCTCTGCAGGGCTCCTCTCCGGGGCCCGGGGGTGGCATTAACCAGGTGGTGGGGGGTGTGCAGAAGGAATCCACCTCAGGGCCTCCCGTACTGGGGCACATGCGGGAATCCAGGGCTCCGGTTCTGTTTTCCTGTCGTGCGTCGCGGCGCAGAAACTCGGTGCTGGACGCCCCCGAATCTTGTCTGTGTTCCAAACCTTGGCCTTTGGACAGAGGAGTCCAAAGTCTCACTCAGTCTGCTGAGTGGCACAGAAGGGGGAATAGTGCACTGGGATGAAGGAAACCTGGATTCAGGAGCAAGTTCCACAGCACCTTTCCCGTGTTTGACAGGCCCAAAGCCGACGTGGAACGGGTCTGTTTGGGTCACCCGTGGTGGCCACAAGAAGAGGGTAGTGCTGAAAAGCCATGTACAGGGCTAGAACTCGGGGCTCTCGATGCCTCTTAGTGCTCTAAATTACATGGTGAAACCAAGAATATCTGCCAGGGAAATGAGGAAGGTTTGGGGATGGACCTGCAGCCTCTTCTGAGGTTTAAATAATGTGGCTGTGCACAATCATCAAACCTTGATGAGCTGTTGTATAACCCCCATCTTGGCCTGACCAAACGTGTTGCCAGCACTCAGAGGGCTTTAATTCCCACCCAGAGGGGTTTGCCCCCTTTGCTGCAGCCTGTGGGGCTGAATAACTCCTCACACAACTTCCATGGGCTGCCAGGGAAGCATGTTCCATGCTGGGACCTCAGTCTGCTCCCAGGCACAGGAAAGTCAAGGGCACTCCTGGGCTGGCTGTGTGTCCCAGACAGCATCGATACCACATGGATTTACCCTCAGTCAGGACTGTCTTAGTGGTGATCTCACAGCACAGCCCTCCCTGGGTCAGCTGGAGGGACTCGATTTTTACATTCCATTGCACTGTCCTTGATTTTCTAAATATTTTCATAGAATTATTAAATTCCAGCAATTTTATTTTTAAGCAAATTGTCCTTTTCATAGTCTGATTTACACTGAGGTGTTTTTAGAGTCTGAGAATGCTGTAATTGCTGAGGGTTTTTTTTGTTTACTGGTCTGTAAGTCAGTGAAATACAAAATTCATGCTGAGCCCTTCCCAGAAATGCAGGTTCTGCTGCACCTCCCTGGATCTAGATTAGAAAAAAAGAATGGATATTTCCAGGTGGTTGCTGAATTTTTATGAAACCTCTAATTTTTCCTTCCATTTTTGCTCAGCTGGACTCACTTGGTCCACCTGTATTTTTTAGATAAAAACCAAATCAGCTGCTGGGCTCCAGGACTGAGTCAAGTCTGCGTGGGTGGAATCCCAACTGGAAGCACAGTATGTGTGTGTCCAGCAGAGCTCCTGGAGAGACAATCCAGGGATGTCTTTGCCTCCAGGATCTTCATCATGTCCTCCCTGTGAAGGAGCTGCTGCTGTTGGGCTCCTAAAAGATCTGGGTTCATTTTTTGGCAGGATGTGAGTGCTGGGGTCACTTGGAACCCGCCAACGTGATCCCAAGGGAGGGGCACCAGGAGCTTTTTGAGGCACGGAGAACAGGGTGCCTGTGCCACCCCACGCCTGAGTGGTGTCGCTTCCCTCCCATCCTGGGCTCGTGGGATCGTCCTTTGCCTGGGAATTGGAGCGTGCAGGGAGCTCTCCTGGGTCACCCACTCCGTGTTCCCACCCTCCTGCCCACACTTCTGCTTTTGCTGGTTGAAATCACCCGTTTGTCTCCCTCCATCCAGGGGAAGGTAGAGAAAAGGCCCGACCCAGCCGCCGCCGCGCCCAGGCCCGAGCCCAGCGCGGGCACTAAAGTGGCTCCTCCCAAAACAGCCGTATCAAAAGAGGGGGTCCCCAAACAGCCCAATGGGAAAGTGAGTTCCTTTCGCACTTTTCTCTGGGGGAGATGAAGGAAAAAAAAAACGTTTCCGTTTTGAGTCACCCTCCCTTCTCTTCGGCTCTTCTCTCTGTCCTGTCGGTGTCACTGTTCCTTGCACGGACACTCTGCCCGGTCTTTGTCCTGCACCCCGAGATGTTTGCAGGGAAGCACCTTCAGGGCTCTCTCTGGAGGGGCCTTCTCCACTCCTGCTGGGAATGTTTTCAGAGCAGAGCTCTCCACTTTCACTTTGAGGTTGATACAGGCTTAACTTTGAGCCACTTTCAAACCAGTTCTTCCAGCACGGAACCAGTTTGTAACTAGGCAGAGTTTTAAGCTTCTCTTAAGAGTGTGGAATGTTAAGGAATTCATCTTTCCTGCAGTATTCCGGACCCAGTTGTGCCCAAACTCTGTAACTCCATGGATTAGGCCACCACCATTTGCTGGGTTACCCCAAAGCTGGTGTGACAGGGTGTTCCAGCACGAGGGAGGGGGGTGAGGTGGGAGTGCTGCAGTTTAATTCCAGTATTACCAGGCAGAGCCTGTTCAGGAATGACCAGGATTGTACCTCTGGAGGAGTCGGTCACACACTCCATGGCACGAGTTTTTAGAGCTGCCCTTGCCCTGAATCCAGCCTTTCTGAACGGCCAAGGAGCTTTGGGAAGCTGCTCAAGTGAGAATGTTCTGGGGATTCCTTTTGTGCTCCGAGTTTATCACCTCTCTCTGGGAAGCAGGGCACAGCTTCTGCCCTGTTTTGTGCTGTGGGAAATAACCCCCAGACTAAACACGTGTTGTAACTAACCTTTGTAGACACGGGCCTGTCGCTCTAACTCAGCTCCTGCTCTGTGAGCAAAGCTCACTTAGCTATTCCTTTTGTATCACAAAAATCACAGGATCAATCACTGAGGTTGGAAAAGCCCTCTGAGAGCGAGTCCAGCCATCGGCCCAGCACTGCAAGGCCACCACTGACCACGTCCCCAAGTCCAAATCACTTTAATTTGAAGGAGAAACAATTTAATTAACGTGTGGTCTGATGTAATTTAACCCAAGGTTTGACCACCTTCGTCAGAAAAACCTTTCTCAGCCCACGGGGGCTTCACTGCCCAGGGGTTTGAGGGATGTTATCCAGGACTGGAGCCCGTCCAGGAGCAGAGCCTGAGCAGTTCATTCCAAGTGCTGGCTCCCAGGCAGCCGGGCTGGCTCTCCCTGCTCCAGGGAAGCTCTCACTAGAAATATCCCGGGAAGCTCCCGGGGGGGGACGTGGGCAATCCCATCCCTTGGGGCAGGCAGGTCCGTGGGGCCCGTGGAGGAGCGTTTTCACCTCATTGCTCTGGCACTAACACTGTCTGTGCAGACTCCTGTCCTTCACTTTTCTCTCACTCTCCTCCTCGGTCGCTTCCACCCCTGGCACTGAGTCGGGCTGAGCTAACACGGCTCCTGCTCCCCGTGTCAGAGCCCCCCCCTGCCATATGACAACTCTAACCAGTCCTCTCCCTTGTGTTGTTTTCCATTCTGTGACGTTCCAGGTCCAGATAGTCTCCAAAAAAGCGAACTACAGCCATGTTCAGTCCAAGTGTGGTTCCAAGGACAATATTAAGCATGTCCCTGGAGGTGGGAATGTAAGTATGGGCTCTGGGCAAGCTGTCTGTCTACTAACTCCTTCTCTTGTACCATGTTGTTGTGTGTCACTCTCAAGAATGCTCTGTCGGAGGCACAAAGGTGTGGCAGAGTCTCAGGGCTCCTGGAAACAAGGCAGGCTGAAGAATTGTTTAATTTTCCCTCGGGATGCCAGGATGAATGTGAGTGATTGTTTCACAGTGCTCCAGCTGCACCTGACCTGCTTCTCACCTGGTTTATGGTGGCCAAATGTGGGATGTTCACATCACTGACCCCAGGAGTTAACTCCCCATGGATCCCAGGAGTTAACTCCCCATGGATCCCAGGAGTTAACTGCCCATGGATCCCAGGAGTTAACTCCCCATGGATCCCAGGAGTTAACTCCCATTGGATGCCAGGAGTTAACTGCCCATGGATCCCAGGAGTTAACACTCCCTGGATTCCCTCTGCAGGCAGTGGAGGCACCTCCTCACCCCACTGACCTACTGCAGATGTTTGATTTTTTCAGCTCAAATTCATTGTGGCCTGGAAGTGCCTGCTGCCCTCCCCTGGCTCACAGCTCCAGCTGGAGCCAGACTCATTTCACTCCTTGTTTCACTAAAAGGACTTTGAAACAGGAAAAGACTCGGGGACTTAACCTTTGAGCTGCGATTAATTTCTAAATTTAAAGGCTGCTGGTGTCTCTGGCCGCAGAGCTGAGCTCGTTAAAATAGAAAGTTAATCTGGTGGTGTCTGCGACTTGGTTTGGGGTGTGAGATCCTGAGAGGGTCTGGCAGGAAAACCAGGTTAACTCTCTGGATCCTAAAGCCTGGGAGAGCATGAGTTTAGTTTGGTGGCTCATTCCGTGGGGGCAGATCTGGGCTGCCTCGAACCTGTGCTGGGTTTGCTCAGGGGCAGTTTCAGAAACACAAAGTTTGGGTGGTTTCAGAGACACTGAAGTATTTAAGCCCAGGGGAGTTTGTTCCATAGGTGTTTAAATATTCCGTGTTCCTGAGGAGTGATGTCCCAGAGTGTCTGGTTGGAGTCAGTGGCACTGCTCAGGACCTGGCTGTGGGGACAGCTGTGGGCCATTTTGCCTGGGAAATCCATGCCCAGATGGCTGAACCTTTGCAGGACTGATTTTCCCTCAGATTTTTGCAGGATGTGGGTCCTTAAGGAGCTGGTTCCCTCCAGGGTGGTCAGAGCCTGGTGCTGAGGTCACACGTGGTGGTCACTGCACGAGGCCTCCCTTCCCAACTGGACACCTCCTCTGCTCCCCTCCTGCCTGGGGCTTTGGGATTTGCCTTTCCCAGCTGACATTTCTCATTTGGTGCTTCCATGACCTGCTCAGTGCCTGTGGGGAAAAGCCCCACACATGCTTTTCCCTTTTTCCAGGCTCCCAGGAATGGGATTTAAAAGTGGGAGATATTTTCTTGCTTGATTAACTCCAGCAGTGAACTGTTCTTCTGCTCATCAATCACCATCCTTTCCTTCCCTCTTCACTGCCAGACATTCCCAGCCCTGGGGACAAGTGTGTCCCTGCTTTCTTTTCCTCTCCCCCCACACTCTCCTTTCACCACTGCAGGTTTCCTCCTGGATCAGCTCCTTAAGCAGCACTTCATTCTGTATTTTCAGAGCAGAAAGCTCATTCCCAGGTTCCAAAGGCATTCCCAGCCCTCCAACATCCCCAGCCCTGCACATGGATGTGAGGGCCCAGTCTGTCTTCCCAGAAAAGCTTTTCCTTTTTACTCATTTTTACATCTTCTCCCTCCTTTTGGGGCACTGTGATCTTAGTGACCTCTCTTCCAAGCTGTTTTCTTGCTCAAATAACTGTGATGATCTCTTCTGGGAGAAGACTTCCCAGTGTTTAAAAAAATAGTAGCTGTTATTTCTGCTCATGTTCCGTGTGCCAGACACAAACACAAGAAAGTTTCCTGGGTAAAAGCTTTTGTTGCACTTTAGTATTTCCCCCTCCTGGAACCACAGAGTCCTTTAGTTTGGAAAAGGCCTCCAAGATCATCGAGTCCAACCTTTGACCAAGGTTTCTCTCTAAGGAAAGCAGTAAAGAGGCAGATTTTACAAAGTGCAGGTAATGTCTGTGGTGCTGAAGGTTTAAAGGTGATTTGGTGTCCATGGGTTTCTCTGTCCTTTGGCTTGACCTGCTTGGATGGATTGGGAAGTGGTCAGAGAGAGAAAACCTAAGAAGAGTTGAGGGTCACACTCCCCAGCTGAGCCTCTGTGTCAAACTTTCTGCTCTAAAGGTTATTTCTGGCCCTGGAGTCCGTGTTTGGCTCTGTCAGTGCAATCCCAGGCCTGTAAATGTGTCTCCCACTGCAAACTCAAGTTGGAAATCCAGCAGGAACTGCCCTTCCATGTGGGTGTGGTGGTTTGGATCTGCAGGAGAGAGGAGTCGTGGGGAGCCCCAGCTGGGTGCATCTGTGATATTGTCAGCTGATAGTGTTATGATTTTAAAATGCATTCAGTGAAATAAATTGAATTTCATCCCAGTCCCAAGCAAGCAAGAACTGCTGATTAAAGCTGTAATTATCAATAAACTCTTGGAGTAGCTGGTGAGTGAACGAGTTCTTGTCACATTCAAAAAGAAAGACTTGGATTTTCTCTGCAAACCAATCTGGAGCAGAACTTCCTGAGCACGGAGGGGCCAGCTGGTGGTTGGCAGCCACGACTGGGATTGGGGGTTCTCTTGCCATTCCTTCCAAAAACCCCCAGGTTTTTCCCGTGGGAAGTTAGAATGTCAACTTCACTAGACCAGATGACCAGGAGTTCCTTCTGGTATAAATTATCTTACATTTGTATGAAGGGAAAGATCTGCAAGTGGTTAGACAAAAGTTCATTCTGGAATGACCATTCCATGGCTGTGCCATGAGCTCAAGGCCCCCATTTCTGGTCACTGTCCCTCTGTCTGTGTTCTCTGGTCTCAGTTTCTGTCCCTCATGTTAACCCCTCCTGGCCTTTGAGTGATGTCAAAGCTGCCGGTGGCGTTTGGCTGGAGATCATCAGGAGATGTTCCCAGGGGCTGGGGATCAGCAGGAGATGTTCCCAGGGGCTGGGGATCATCAGGAGATGTTCCCAGGGGCTGGGGATCAGCAGGAGATGTTCCCAGGGGCTGGGGATCAGAAGGAGATGTTCCCCATGGCTGGGGATCAGCAGGAGATGGTTCCCAGGGGTTGGGGATCAGCAGGAGATGGTTCCCAGGGGCTGGGGATCAGCAGGAGATGTTCCCCATGGCTGGGGATCAGCAGGAGATGTTCTCTGTGGCTGGGGATCATCAGGAGATGTTCCCAGGGGCTGGGGATCAGCAGGAGATGTTCCCCATGGCTGGGGATCAGCAGGAGATGTTCTCTGTGGCTGGGGATCAGCAGGAGATGGTTCCCTCTGTCTGGGGATCAGCAGGAGATGGTTCCTCGTGGCTGGGGATCAGCAGGAGATGTTCCCCATGGCTGGGGATCAGCAGGAGAACATGATGTGGCAGAGCAGGGGCACAGGCTGATGAAGCACAGGCTGGTGTTGGAGGTGGCCCGTCGGCCTCCGGAGTCACCGCGGGCGTTGCTCTGTGCTGAGCTGGTTCTTCTTGTCTCTCCAGGTGCAGATCCAGAACAAGAAAGTTGACCTTTCCAAAGTGTCCTCCAAGTGTGGCTCTAAAGCAAATATCAAGCATAAGCCAGGTAGGAGTTTTTACCATTTCCTCAGGGTTTGTTGGTAGATTTTGCTCGTCCCTTAAACCCGGTCCTGGATCGGGACTGAAACTGTTTAAGGGGTTTGCTGCTTTCAGGGGGTGTCTCCAGAAGCTCTGGAAATGCTCCTTTAGCAATTCCAGGTGGTTTCATGAGTGGAGAAGGGGAGTACAAGATGTGGGATGTCCTCAAAGCATCTACTGCTGTGACTCAGCTCTGCTTTTTCCTGCTCATTTGAAAAGAAAACCGTGGATATTCCCATGACCACTCCGGGAAGCTTCATCCCAGAGGGCTTTGGGACTCTGGGAATATCCATGTGCTGCAGAAGGATAAAGGTGTCTCCAGTTCTTCAGAGTTCATATGAGGGTCCTTTTAGCCTCATATTTGTGGCAGCTCCTGCCTTACATAAAACACTTTATGGGATGAGCATGTGGGAATTCTTTGCTCCGCACTGAGAACAGTGCAGCTACTCCTTGTGAATTCCTGGGAATCTCAGGTTTCTACCCAAGCAGGGCCCAGCCCAGGGCTCAGCTGGAGCATGGGCAGGTCTCACATCCAAGGTCCCGTGGCTGTAGGCCCCTCGTTTGTCCCGTGGGATGGTCAGATCCATGACCTTTCCTGGTCCGTCGGTGCCTGAGGACACTCCCCTGCACGGGAACGCTGCCGGCCGTCAAACCCCACACCCCAGGGACAAAGTTCACTGCCCAGAGCCAACAACAAGCACCACAGGCCCGTCTTTGTCCGCTCCTGGGAGTTCCCTGCACCCTCTGCCAGGTTGAGCCTCGTCCACCCCACGCTCCAGCGGCTCCGAACGTGCTCCCGCGTTGGGAACGTGGTGCCACGAGTGTGACCCCTCCTGCTCAGCGCTCGGAAATAACGAGCCCGGAGCGACAATAACTGCCCTTGTCCAGGGCTGACTGGAGCACAACAACCCCTCCATTGGCTGCCAGGGCTCGGAACTGGTTTTCTTGGGCCAGATCTGCTGGTTTCCACCGTTGGCCATGCCAGGCTTCCAGAGGGCCGAGGGTTTAATGATGTCTCTGGGAAGAGAAGTTGCGTCCAGCAATACTTGAATTGGGTTTGGGAGAAAGCTGCTGGAACATGGGTTGAATCCAGTGAAAGGTGTCCCTGTCCACGGCTGGGGGTTGGAATGATCCTTAAGGTCCCTTCCAACCCGGGCCATTCCATGATTCCATTCCGTGATTCCACGTGCAGTCTGATTTATTAATAAAGCAGGCACCAAAACGTTCAGAGGGATGGGGCACCTCTGCTGTTGGGACAGGCTGAGAGAGTTGGGATTGTTCAGCCTGGAGAGGAGAAAGAAAGCTCCGGGGTGACCAAACTGTGGCCTTCCGGTGCCTGAAGGAGCTGCCAGGAAAGGTGGAGGGACTTTGGACAAGGGCCTGGAGAGACAGGACAAGGTGGAATGGCTTCAAACTGGCAGAGGATAAATTTAGGTTGGATATTGGGAAGGAATTGTTGGCTGGGAGGGTGGGGAGGCCCTGGGACAGGTTGCCCAGAGAAGCTGTGGCTGGATCCCTGGAAGTGTCCAAGGCCAGGTTGGAGCAACCTGGGCTCGTTCCCCACCTGAGGGACATCCAGGGCTTTGCTGGCACAGGTGGGAACCACCAACTTTGGTCCTGCCAGTTCTAAACCAGACTTAACTGGGGAGAGACTGAGCCAGTGAATGTGCTCCTTGGTCCTGTCCCTCCTCCAGAGGGTCCCCAGCAGCTCCTGGAGGGGTGGGACCTCTGTGGGATCTTTCCTGAACTCACCCCTGCACATGTCCTTGCAGGGGGAGGAGATGTCAAAATTGAGAACCAGAAGCTGAACTTCAAGGAGAAGGCCCAAGCCAAAGTGGGATCTCTGGACAACGTGGGACACTCGCCGGCCGGAGGGGCCGTGAAGGTGGGTGCAGGGAGCTCTGGCACCCCAGGGTGGGGCTCCAGGGGGCTGCTCCTCCTCCTCCTGCTCCTGATGGAGAGCAGCTCCTCCACCCCCAGCCTGCTCCAGCCACCTGCTTGTTTCTGGGGCCTCTGTTGTGCCCCCCAGGGCTAAGGAGGGACCCCAGGAGTACGGATGGGCTGGGAAGGAGAGCGCTGGGAACCACCTTGGCCTGCTGGCCCAGTCTCCCTGCAGGCATTCCCGAGGGCTGGTGCTGCCCATCTCCATCCTTCCTGTTGGGATCTGAGAGCAGGGATCACTGAGCTGGGAGCCCCTCAGAGGGGCTGCCTGTGGCCCTCACCCCCAGTTAAAGCTGGTGAGATCCAAGTGCTCTGTGCTGGGAGAGAGCACCTTGTGAATCTTGGGAGCACTTGGAGGACCATGGAATATCCTGAGCTGGAAGGGACCCCCCGGGAGTGTGGAGTCCAGCTCCTGCAGCCCATTGGTGTGAGGGTGGGAACAGATGGTTGTGCTCTCGTGGCTGTGATTCTTCCCTTCTCCCACGGGAGCACAAACTGTCCCCAGCCTTGGCTCTGCACGTGCCAGGTGTGGCTGCAGGAATGGGATGTCTGTGCTCAGGGAGGGGACACTGACCCATCACAGCACAGCATGGCCAGGGGGTGCTGGGAATTGTGCTCAGGGAGACACTGGGGCTGTTATTGTGCAGTCCCAGAATGGTTTGGGCTGGAGGGCACCTTAAGGATCATCCCATTCCAACCTCGACACCTTCCCCCAGCCCAGGTTGCTCCAAGCCCCGTCCAACCTGGCCTTGGACACTTCCAGGGATCCAGGGGCAGCCACAGCTTCTCTGGGCAACCTGTGCCAGGGCCTCCCCACCCTCCCAGCCAGGAATTCCTTCCCAATATCCCATCTAACCCTGCCCTGTGGCAGTGGGAAGCCATTCCCCCATGTCCTGTTACTCCAGGCTCTTGCAGTCCTGCACCTCTCACAGTCCTGCACCTCTCACAGCCCTGCACCTCTCACATCCCTACAACCTCTGCACCACACACCCCTGTACCCCACACACCCCTGCACCTCTCACACCCCCCTGCACCTCTCACATCCCTACAACCCCTGCACTTCTCACATCCCCCTGCACCTCACACACCCCTGCACCTCTCACAGCCCTACAACCTCTGCACCTCTCACATCCCCCTGCACCTCTCACACCCCTGCACCTCTCACATCCCTACAACCTCTGCACTCCACACCCCTACACCTCTCACATCCCTACAACCCCTGTACCTCTGACAGCCCTACAACCCCTGCACCCCACACCCCTGCACCTCTCACGTCCTCCTGCACCTCTCACATCCCTACAACCCCCGCACCCGCAGCCCCCGCAGCGCCGCGGCATTGACCGGTGCCCCCCCGTTTGTCATTGTAGGCGGAGGGCGGTGCGGAGCCGGGGCAGCAGCCGCCGGCGCCCGCGGGCGGAGCGGGGCCGGGCCCGGGCGCGGTGCCGGGGCCGGGTGCGGTGCCGGGTGCGGTGCCCGTCCCGGCCCCGGCGGCCCCGGCGGGCAGCGCGCTGCGGGAGAACGGGGTCGGGCCGGCCGTGCCCCCCGGCCTGGGCACCGCCGAGCAAAGGGACACTCAGAGCTTCGAGACTCACATACAAGAAACAAGTAAGTGCCCGCGGGGCCCCCCCTCTGTGCCGCCCCGGGGAGAGGGGGGGGGGAGCCCGGCAGCCCCCCACCCGTTTGTAGCGACGTCTGTAGGGCTGTCCTGCCTTTCTTTTAATTCAGAAAATTGCCTTTTATCTTCCAGGCATCTAATGATGACATTCTGGTATCGTCTTCCATCCCCTTTCCCCGTCCCCTCTCCCTCCCGCCCCTCCCGCCCCCTCCCTCCCCGTGTCCCCCCCACCCACCCCCTGTGTCGCTGCAGATTGAATCTCACAAGCTGACGTTCCGTGAGAAGGCCAAGGCTCGCACAGACCACGGAGCGGAAATCGTCGTCTCCAAACCCCCCAACCTTTCCAGCAGCACCTCCCCCCGGCGCAGCAGCACCTCTGCCAGCGAGAGCCTGGGCTCCGGCGCCTCCCCGACACCGCTGCCACGGCCGGCTGCCCCCGCCGCGCCCTCCCAGCAAGGCTTGTGACCCCCCCGGCCCCGCTCCACGCGCCCCCGAGGACCCAGCTTGGCTCTCTTGACCCGGCCTCTGGCTTTAGGTGGGAAGGGACAGCGTTCCGCAGGGGGCTCGGCCCTGCCCGGGCTCGGGGGTCCCTCCGTGGCTGGAAAGGGGTTTCCCCTCCCTCTCCGCGCCCCGTCCCGTTGGCTTTGGGGGGGTCGCTCCAGCGGTGGTGTCGCGTCGGGGCCGGGATCGGGCGGCTCCAGGGGCTGTTCCAGTGTAGGGATGTGCCGGGGGCTGAAGCCAGGCCAGAGTTAACAGGGATAAGCTGTGATCTTTCTTTCTGTCTCTTTTTTTTTACCCCCTCTCCCTCCTCACCGCTTCAGTTGGATGCTGATATAAACCCTCCACACTCGTTAGGCTGTTTTAACTGTTGACTTGAAACCTTTTATTCTTTGTGACGACGTGTTGATGATTTATTGTGCTACGAGCCCCGTGCTAAGTTTCCTTTTCTCTTTCCTTCCTTCCCACCCCGTAGGAGAGTAGGGACATTAACCGCTGCTGCCGTGCTGGCTTCTTACTGACATATCCAGCCATTGTAACTTCCTTGTTGTTGTTTGGGGTTTCTTTTAATATTTTAAACCGATGGAGCGAGTTCACGGGATTTAAGCCATGTCTGGAACGAAAGGCACAGGGATGTGTTAAAGGCGAACTTGCTGTGAGAGCTCAGGTGGAGCCTGTGTTGACCTCGAGGAGATGCTCATAAACCCTCCCCCGGGGGGGTGCCCGGGGCCTCCTGCGTGTCAGCGAGGGAAAGGTGGTTTATTTATTAACTGGCACGGCCGGAGCCCTGGGATTCATCCCGGTTTTCCAGGGCCGAGGGCTGCGGGGGGGGGCAGGAGGCTGCCGTGGCGGGTTGACTCAGGCTGGGAGTTCGAGGCTGAAGCAGGTCCTGGGGTGTGAGGGATGTGTGTGTGTGTGTGTGTGCGCGTGGTTTTAACGAGGCTGATGGATGGGGACCGTCGGGATGAGCAGGTCCGTGGGAGGCAGGAAAGGGCAGTGCCCATCCCGGGATGGGCAGCGAGCCGGGAGCCCTGGGCTGGGCAGCAGGGCAGGGGTAGTGCCAGGGAGTTGCAGCTCTGACTAGGAAGGAGATTTTTTCCCCACTCTTGGAGCTCCTCGTTTCGTGTTGCAAATGACACTAAAGAAATGAAATGTAAATAAATTAAAACGGGAAAGAAAAAAAAAATAAGTGTTCTTGGGTGGTCAAACTAATTTAAAGAAAAAAAAAGCGGAATAGCAAAACACTGGGATCAAAGAGAACTGAACCAGGCTGTGCTAAGGGGGGGCTGCTCCAGGAGGGGACAGAGGGAAGCCTGCAGCTTCTCATGCTTGTGGGAATATTTCTTTGGGAAGCCGACAATGACACGATAACCCGGAATCTGTATTTACACACAAAGATTCTTATTGCACTTGTATTTTTTATATTAAAGTTTGCATGATTTCTAATAAAATGGCATTAAAATGTACTAGTTTGCATCAAAGTCGTCTGGTAGTTTCATAAGTGCTTTTTGCTCTGAATACAAATTGAAACAATGCAGATTTGCACCTGAAAGGGGCGGTTATATATACCCTGGAGCCCTCCCAGTGCTTCCTTCCCTTCCTCTTCCTCCAATTCCTCCTCTTCCTTCTCCTCCTCCTCCTCCTCCTCCTCCCCACCTCTCCGCTCCCTCTGTGCCACATCCCTCTGATCCCAAACAGGGAACGTGCCCTCGCTCCCTGCCCTCGTGTTGTCCGTGTGTGTGCTCCCGGCGTTCCCAGCACTGATCCCAGCCCTGGCTCCGGATGGAGAAGCTGGAGCCGGGGCCGGGCTGGGGCCGGGACCCCGTTTCTCCGGCCCCGAGCCGGTGCTGCCTGTGTCCCCTGTGTCCCCACCCCGGTATATATCACTGCCCTCCCGCTGACGCTTCCTTCTTTCTCTTACTGCTAAATTCTAAACACCAGCTTCAGCTTGTCAGTCTTGGCTTTGGTTTGGTTTCTTTTTTTTTCTGACACTTGAATCCAGGGGAAGTTTGGAGGAGAGGGACTGAGGAGAGGAGAGGAGCAGGCTGAGCCCCTGGGCAGGACGGGGCCGTGTGTTTCCCAAGCAATAACGTCCGTGTGCCCCGGGCCGGGACTGGCAGGGGCTGGTGTGAGGGTCCTGAGCCTGCACGGTGAGCCTGGAGCCTGGTTTCCCTGCCTGGATCCCGGCTTCCCTGCCCGGAGCCTGGTTTCCCTGCCTGTGACCCACCAACGTGGGCTGGGAAGGGGCTGGAGCCGCCCTCCAGGCTCACCGAGCTGGCAGCAGGGTTTGTGCCGATGGGCAGCGGCCGGAGATGCTCGTGGGTAACCAAAGAGGAGGTGGAGGCTGCGATGTCCTGTCCCTCTCGCTGCTCCGCCCGGGGCACCCCGGGAGGAGGTTCCCCGGGTGCCCCGGGATGAGATTCCCGGGCGGAGGGAGGCAGCCGGGTCCCGGCCGCGGTTCAGGTGCTGCAGGAGGAAGGCAAGTGGCAACATTGCACTTTATCTTCTGAGATCGCAAAAAAGAAAACAAACGGCAAACGAGCCCCCGTCTCCTGCAAAGGGACAGCGACATCGCCTCTCCCCTGCGCTGCTTTTATCCCATTTCCCGACTGCTGGGCAGCCCTGGATGAGGATTTGTCTGTCCCTGCCCGACACAGCCCCCGGCCCAGCTGCCCCCACCGGCCTGTGCTTCTGTGCCACTTCTCTAACACTTGTTGTGCCTGTGTTTAGCTGACGAACTAAATCCGGATACATTAGTTTGCTGTGGTGTTTCTAGGACAGCTTCAGTTTTAATATGGATTTCTTTTTTTTGTATTTTCTCTTGAGGAAGCGGCTGTACATATTGCTGGGAAGGAGCCGTGTGTGCTGGAAATGGCTTTTCCTCTCTGGAGAGGTGGGATGAGCTGGGTGGGGCAGAGACCTGCAGAGACGCTGCTGGGTGGGAAGGGGCCGGCGGCTCCACCGAGGGCTGGAGGCAGCAAATTGGGGGGGGAAAATAGGAGTTGTGGTCTGAATTAGATGCAAGTTGAATGTACACGTTCCTGTCCTGAGCTGGCGCTGGGGGGGTCCTGGCTTTGCAGGGGTGGCTGAGCTGAGCTGGGCTCGGGCTGGGCTGGAGGCTCAGCAAAGCCCTTCCCAGAGCTCGGGATGAGGGTGAGCGGCGGTTTGGAGGTGTCTGAGCTGCTGGAGGGATGGGGAGGGAGCAGGGCCGGGTGGGAGCTCCATCCCAGCTGGGGTCTCTCCAGGCAGGAGCCTCCCCCCCTTTTCCCGCCGCTCCGCTGCCGGAGCCTGGTGTCTCCCTGCATATCAGTGGCATATACAGTTACTTCGGGCTTTTTATACTGTTAAACAAGTACATTCAAGTAACAAGTTTGTGGGCTTGAGGCCGCGGGAGCGGCGGCTCCGCTGTGGCTCCCGTGGGTCGGGTCCTGACCGCAAACTGAATGTAGTTTTCTACGCTGACCCCCCCCGGTGTTGTCCCCGCGTAGTGTCGGTGCGAGGGGGGCTCTGGGACCCCCCCCGCGTTTGTGTCGTTTAGGCAGAATTTCTAGTTTTCTCGGAGCTTGGTGGCAGTGACACCCTCGGGGGGACGGGGCGTCCCCGAGGGCAGGGCCGAGCCCCGGGGAGCCGCTCCCGGCCGTCGGTGCAGGAGCTGGGGGGGCCCGGCGGCCTCCGGGCTGGGGAGAAATGTCCCCCCCCAAACCCTCCCGGCCCCGGGACCCTGCGGGTGGGGCGGGAAATGGCTCCGGGAGGCAGCAGTGGGAATGCTCGGGCTCTCCTTCCTCCTCCCCGCCGAACTCCGGCCGGGTGAGCGTTTCCCCCTCCCTCCCCCGAGTCTCGCCGGCCGGTGTCTGGGGCAGGATCAGACACGAGGCTCCATCGTGCGCCCGTCGTGCTCGTCCCGCCTTCGGCATCACCCGCAGCTTCCACCGCCCGAACCGTAGGAACAGCGAGCCGGGACCGAGGGGAGCGGCCGCGGGGGTTGGACACGGGACGGGGCGAGCGGAGCCGAGCCCCGAGGGCGCTCCCGGCCCCGGGCTCCCTCCACGGTCTCGGGAAGCCACTAAACCTCTCTGCCTCAGCTCCCCCCTGCACGGGGGGTGACACTCTTTACCTCACCGGGCTGTCGTGAGGCGTGAGCAGCGTGTGACGTGTTCTCCGTGTGACGTGTTACTGTTGTTTGTGTCATAGGGTTGTTCTGCGGGGCTGTCCCCGGGCAGGGGCAGGTCAGTGCTCGGTGTGAGACCACAGCTCTGGGGGGTGGGCTGGGGCAGAGCCCCCCCCCTGCCTGGGGGGGACCCACCCGTTTGGTTCTGCCTTTGTGTCTCACCCTCCCCGAGGGGCTGTAAGACCGTCGTCTCCTTAGCAACATTTCCTGACTTGATGTTGTGATTCTTACTATTGTAAAGGGTTGAAATAAAGCTTCTAGATGTTCCTCCTCAGCTCGGGCCTGAGTTTGTGGGGGTGGGAAGGCCGGGCAGGGCGCGGTGGCACAGTCGGGGGCACCTGAGATGCTGCTGGCACAGGAAGCCATAAGGAAGGGGGGAAGGAATTCGGCTGGATCCGATTCCTTCAGCCACAGAAAATCCCCATCCGTGGCTTTGCTCCTCAAGCCTGGGATCAGAGGGGAGGGGTGTCCTGTGGGCACCCCCCGGGGCCAGTGAGAGCCCTTGGTGCCCGTGGCAGTGTGGCACAGCTGGCACAGCCGGGGCAGAGCCACAGGAGCCGACCTTGCCCTCCTGCCCGTCCCACCTGGCTTCTCTTGGAGTGGCCCGTGCCAGGCCCTGCACACACATGGGACCAAAGGGGAACCCCGAGGGGCCACCACTCCCTCACTCGTACAAAGGGAAGGTTTTCCACCCTGGCTCAGACTCACACATGGGACAGACACAACCTGGGACCCCACACAGCATTGGGACCCAAGGTCCAGGTCCCTGAGCAGCAGCAGCTCCTCTGCCCCTCCTCGAGCCCTGCCCTGGGAACAAACCCCCAGCTCTGGACACGCTCTGGCACTGCAGGGTGACTGTGTCCTGCACCCTGCCCTGGGCTGCCTGTGACCCCACAGTGACAGGGGGTCCCACAGTGCCAGGTCCCTTTAGCCCCCTGTGCCCTCCCCACCCCACCTCACCCCCCAGCTCTGCACCTCTCCCACCAGAGAACTGGCCAAAGAAAAGGCACAAAATTCCTCCAGATGTTGCAGTAAATAAATAAATAGCAAAAAAGAATGAAGAGGACAGAGGCAGTTCCTACTCTATCCCTTTTTATTGTCTTTAATCTATGTTGTAAAAAGATCCAGTATCACATAACAGCCACGGAAGTATCCCAATATCACACTAGTTCGGAACCATTTAGACAATAGCTTAGTCTTTTTTTTTTTTTTTTTGCCTTTTTTTCTTTTTTTTAAACCTGCTGGAAGGGAAAACCATACTGCCCATTATACAGGCCAAAAGAAACAAACACTGGTCAAATAATAGTGACAACCTCAAGCAAGTGAAATGAAGATGAGAAGTTTTGAGTGACCCCAGGCTGCAGGACTCCGAGGGCCCCTTGTGCTGGCACAGGGCACAGTGCCTTAAAGCCCATGAGCAGTAAATTAAATCAGAGAACTGGGAGAACCAAAGGGGGGCCCCGGGGCTGCTCTGCTGTTGGTTCCAGGGGCAGTGCCCGGAGCAGTGCCCGGCTGGGGCCCTCAGAGCCCACCACCTCTGCTGCAGATACAAAGAGCATAAGAAATGGGAATAAAAAGGAATGACCCCAGGCCCCGCGGGCCCCTCCAGCGCCGGGGGCACAGCCCTCGCGCCCCGAGTCCCTCCTGGTACAAACGCCAGCGAAGCCTCACAACAGCCCTGTGAGGTAGGTCACTGTCTTACGGACAGAGAGTCCAAGGCAAAGCTGGGATTAAACTCCAGATTCCTCGTTGAGTGCTGTGCCTGTCGCAATCCTCCTTCCACGGAAATATGGTCCCTGTTCGTAGAAAACAAAAGGTCTGTGCCTGCGCTCCCGGCGTCCCGCGGGCAGCCCGGCAGCTACAATCGCTCCTGTGTGCACAGGGGACAGGGATCGGCCTCCTCGGCAGAGGGAGAACGGGAAATTTAAAAAAAAAAAAAAAATCATAGTAACAACGCAAGAGGACGAAAAGTACAGGCAGGTCGGGAAGGACGAGCCACATCTCACGCTCGTGACGCCACGGCTGAGGGCTGGCAGGGCCCCGCTGGCAGGCTCGGAGATCCCCATGGAATGTCACCTCCATCCGGCGCCTTCGGGGCTTCCTCCCCTCCGGGGCACGTGGAGAGTGGAGAGACAGCGATCCCTGCGCCGGAGCTGCTGGATCCAGGCTCGGCCTGGCGCGGCCGAGATCCGTCCTCGCGGTGAGCCCGGAGGAGCTCCGGCAGCGGAGCGGCTCCAGCCCGGCCCCGTGGGGAGGGGGCACGGGACAGCCCTGGCAGCCACATCCTCGCTTCCCGTCAGGGATGGCGCTGGGCACGGAGGAGGCGGGTGGGTGTCCACGCAGCTCGGGTCCATCGGCACTCCCAGTCCATTCCCGCTGCTCTTCCCACGCGGTGACCATGCACGGAGCCGACAGCAGGAGATTCAGACAACATTAATCTTCTAGGATGGAGAGAGATGACTTCACAAGGGATAAATAGAACTTTATTTAAATAAACATTTGTGAACATCTTTATACAAATTACAAGTCCCCACAGGAGCCTCCAGCTCCGCCTACGAGCCAAAGCTGCCGGGAGGGCCCTTGAGCAGATCCACCAGGATGTCGAGCAGTTGGCTGTGCTGGTGGTGCAGGTCCCCGGGGATCGCGGCCATCTCGTAGCACAGGCACGTCTCCACCATCTTGGACAGGGACACGCGGAAGTCGCGCAGCAGGCGGATGGTGTAGGAGTCCCCCTCCAGCACCAGGAGGTCGCTGTCCGTCAGGGACACGGTGGCTCTCCAGCCGTCATCTTGGGGAGAGAGCGGAGGGGAGGGTGGGCACGGGGCTCGCCCGTGCCGGCTGCTCCAGCCTCTCCACTGCTGCTACACAGCTCCTTCCCGGTTGTTTTAGACCAACGGGGACTCAGCCGGGCCAAAGGCTCCCACAAAAGCCAGGCAGCACTCTGACCACACACTGGGATCCTCCCAGATTCCCGCAGGAGGCGACTGACGGCCAGCCCGTCTGAGCTTGAGGGCTGGAGACCGACTGCAGCACTGCCAAACCCCCTGCCAAACCCCCATGGGCTGAAGGGACACGTCCCCAGGGATGGGGGGATCATGCCAGCTCAGCCTCTCCTTCCCCCAGCATGATCCAGGCACACAGGCCTACAGGCTCAGCCTGCTGGGGGTCGCCTTCCTTGAGCTACAGCTCACAAACCACCATTCCACGGCCCCACCACAGCAACACCCGTCCCAAAGCAGGAGCTCAGAGAGCAGGGCAGGCCGAGGGCCCAGCAGAGCTCGGTGCCCCCCGGCAGCGCTCAGGTGCCCCCCTGGCAGAGCTCAGGTGCCCCCTGGCAGCGCTCAGGTGCCCCCCCGGCAGCGCTCAGGTGCCCCCCGGCAGCACTCAGGTGCCCCTGGCAGCACTCACCTCGGACGTGGATGTCGGTGTCGGTCATGAGCAGCACGGCCAGCGGGTGCACCTGGGACGAGTCCCGCACGAACACGCCCCCGTTGGACTTGACGGCCATGAAATAGGTGAGCCAGCGGCTGTACAGCTTGGACGCCTCCCTGCACGGGACACCCTGTCAGCCACCACAGCTGGCACTGCCACGGGGTGCTCGGCACAGCCCGCTGGGCTGTGGTGTGTGTGTTCTATAGGTCTGGCACCCACCTGTTGATGGTTGACTTGTGCAGCAGGACGGTGCCGGCCTTTGTCCGGTACGCGTAGCTGTTGGGTTTGAACTTCCCCTGGCGGGTCACTTTGCCTTGTCTCACCTGGAATGGGAGGAGAATCTCAAAGGCCTGCACAACCAGCAGCCCCTGCCCACCCACGACCAGCTCTCCCACGTGTGGGGAGGGGTGAGGATGTTCCTCTACTCCCAGAAGCTCTGCTGGGTTAGCAGAGCACACTCATGGGGTGACCAGACCGGGCAGTCACCCGACCCTGTGCAAGGGGCAGCAAACAGGAGGAGAAAGATGCCACCTAGGGCAGCAGGCAGGAGGAGAAGCCACTTTAACAGCTCCCAGACCAAGTAACAAGAACCCAAGCATGGACCTGTGCAGGCCAGGGTGGCCACTCCTCATGAGCAGGGATCCAGGGATAGCCCTGGAGAAGCTGGCAGGAGCACAGGCAGGAGTACAGAGCAGGAAGCCTGGCTTGAAGGGAACACTCCCAAGAGAGCAAAGGCATCTCTGGCACCTCAGGGCTTCCCTATGCCACCCACTGTGACCAGCAAGCCCAGGAGGGTGATGGCAGAGCCAGTACCTGGATGAGGTTGGGGTAGAGCCCAGCCATGAGGACTCCCTTGACCAGTTCCTCCTCTTCACTGTACTGGTTACACACAGATGATGGCATGGTACAGTCAGACGGGGACGACACCAGGAAGGCTTCGTAGAGGTTCTCAGAGAACTGCTTGACAAGGCCTGGAGGGGGTAGACAGCCCCAGGGATGAGATTCATCCTCTCCCTTCATCCCACGGAGTCATCACCCTCAGCAGGACGGACAGGAGCTCCATCCTGTGCCCAGTCCAGCCCGTTTGTGCCCCCCACCCCTCCCGGTGCCTTTCTGGGGGCCAGGGAGCAGCAGGCCCAAGACTCACCGTTGATGAAGCGCAGGCTGGGCCCGTACAGGTAGTAGTCCTGCAGGTAGTTGTCCCTGGCACGGCTGTCCCTGCGCCTCAGCACCTCCTCCCAGCCCGCCACGGCCCGCACGAAGGCCAGGTGGTCACTGCCGCTCTCCCGGCTCAGCACAGCCTTGGCCTGGGACAGGGACACACGTGGGACACACGTGGGACACACATGGGACACAGCAGCCCCCCACCCCTGCTCCCCCCTGCCCCAGAGATCCCCTCACCTTGTCCACCTCGGCGCGGTTCTGCAGGCTGCTGCTGAAGGGGTCCCGCGTGAGGCAGGACACGATGACAAGCAGGGGGTGCAGGCAGCGGTAGATGGAGGCCAGGACAATGGCCTTGGCCAGCCGAGGGTCCGTGGAGATCTGGGCCAGCCGCTTGCCCAGGGTGGTGAGGGCCTCCCGCTGGTCCAGCACTCCTGCAACAGAGCCCCCGGTGTGGGAACAGACATCAGCTCCCGGGGGCTCTGGGAGCTGCCAGGAGAACCCACCCACAGCGCTTGGGAGATCTGAGGGACCTCCAGAAGAGGCACAGGGACAGGGGCCTGCAATCAGCACCCAAACCCCCCAGGTCTAACTGAGCTGAGGCTGAAGAAATGGCTGTCACAGGCACATGACAGTCAACAAGGCCCAGCTCTGAATTCCAGATCACCACTCCCCTTCTTTCCCTGTCACCCCCTTCCCTTTTTTTTTTAAACCTTGGAAAGTTCTCCCCACTTTTTGAGCAGAGTAGTGTGGGAAGTAAAACAGCACTAGGCATGTGGTTTGGGAAGTCCTTATCAACTGCCATCCCCCTCCAGGGACAATCCATCCTGCAGAGTCTGTCCCACAGGATCCTGTGCCAGCTCCCACTTCCCATGTTTAGACAGCAAACACGTTTCCAGGACACAGCATTATCTCACCGATCTCCTGCAGCAAGATCACGGCTTCATCCACAGCTTTGATGTCAGGGCTGTCCAGAGCCTTGGAGAGAAATTCAACTGCCTGCAACACAGCAGGGGGGAGGGAAAAGGGAAAAAGTGGGCAAGTTTCCCATGCAGGCATGTGGGAGAGCCCTCTGTCCTGCCCCAGGGCCCCAGACTGCAACACGGGTCCCTCCTTCTTCGCCTCCAGGGACATGAGCTCAGCCCTCTCCATTCCTTCAGTCTTCTAGACACACTCTGTAATCTAAGGGTTCTTCACATTTCCTGGTGTTAACACCCCCAGACAGCCCCGTGTTTAGGAAAGCAAGATCCCAAGTCATCAGCCTGCTGGCTTTTCCCCACTCCTGTCCCCGGAGCTGGCTCCAGGCTCCCGCCGGCGCAGCCCCGCAGCCGGCGCCGTGCTCACCGTTTTCTCCGGCATGTGGATCTTGGCCTGCACCACCAGGTTCTCCAGGGGGGTGCGCAGGATCTCTGGCACCTGGTAAGTTGGCATCTTGTCCAGGCGGCTGCGAGGGAAGAGGTGGTAGGCAAAGCCCGACTGGCAGCGGCCGGCGCGGCCCCGCCGCTGCACCACGTTCGACTTGGACACCCACACCGTCTCCAGGCAGGACACCTGTGGACAGGAGCAGGCATGAGTGCTCCCAGGCCTGCTCAGATCACAGGACCCACACTGCTTTGGGTTGGAAGGGACCTTAAAGCCCATCCAATCCCACCCCTGCCATGGGCAGGGACACCTCCCACTAGACCAGGTATCCCAAGACCCATCCAACCTTGGACACTTCCAGGGATCCAGGGGCAGCCACAGATTCTCTGGGCAACCTGTGCCAGGGCCTCCCCACCCTCGCAGGGAACAATTTCTTCCCAATATCCCACCTAACCCTGCCCTCTGCCAGCATGAAGCGACTCCCTTTGTTCTGTCACTCCCTGTCCAAAGTCCCTCTCTTTGCATTTTTCCATCGACACACAGACTCAAGACTGACCACTGATCCCAAAGGGCCAGGGAAGCCTTTCCCACTCTCCTGCCTCCTGTGGTGCTGGTCTCTATCAGGACATGGATGGGACCCAGATGCCACCTGCTGGACACCTGTCCTGGATCCTCATCCCAGGGCTCCCTGGGATCTCCAGTGCCAGCCCTGCCTCTGGCTCTGCATTCTGAACTGGGATAAAACTGGGCAAATATCAAAGGGATGGATTTAAACCAGGACTGGTCCAAGATGTGAACGGCCACCTGGCCCTGGGAGATGATGCTCTAGAACAGGGGCAGGGGGATGTAGCCAGAATTCCTTCTCCTAAGGGCAACAGCAGCACAGTTGTCTTCACCTCTGTCTGTGGACAGACAAGAGCCTTCACAGGGCTCAGCGCTGCCAGACACGGGGCCTGAGGGCAGTGAAGCCCCTCTGGAAGTTGAGGAACAAACCAAGGGATTGGGGTCAGGAGAGCTGCAAACTTGAGCAGGATCAACAGGTCAGGGCTGCCCTGCGTGGGCCAGCAAGAGGTTTTTGATGAAATCATGGAAAAAGGCAAAAAGCAAACAGAAAAGCTACAGACGTTCCATGGTATCACAGACTCGGGAAGGGAGTGTGATTTGCCTTGAATTTCTTTGAAGGCACCAGAATTTTGCCTGTGGGGAGCCTGGCACGGAGCTTGGACAAGGCAAACACTGGTGATGAGTCAAACACTGTCTCCAAACAGGGACACAGCGCCCATGCCCCAAGGGCCAAATGGGAAGCAGCTCCATCATCCCGTTAATGACACCTCAAGTGCTCCTCTGAAAACATCCCTGAGAGGTCCAGGGTGTCCCCAGCGCCCTCAGGGGCAAGAAAGCAGCAGTACCTTGGTCTTGAGGTCGTAGCGCTCCTCCTTGTGCGTGCCACTGTCCACCACGTGCACGATGTCGTTGATGGTGATGGAGGTCTCCGCGATGTTGGTGGCCAGGACAATCTTCCTGACGCCAGGAGGAGGCCTCTGGAAGATGTTCTGCTGGTCCATCATGGGGATGTTGGAGTGCACTGGGAAACCAAACCAGAGTCAGTCCCGCCCGGCTGAGCTGGTGGGCAGAGATTCCTCTTGTACCATCCCCTCCCGCTTCCAGAAACCCGGGACAGAAACGGGGGCATCACTAATGTTCACTGTCAGCAGCTTCCTGCCAGCCAGACCCCAGGGAAGATCTTCCACAAGTCATTTGGGAAGGCCTCACTTCAGCTGCTTCAGCCTCTGGCTCAGCAGCAGGAGCTCTGCTCACCTCCCGTCCCGGAGCCTGGCGGCACCTCCGGAATATCCCTCAAGTCCCACTCTCTCCCACAGGCCAGTTCTGCAGCTCCCCCTCCCCACAAGTCCCCCAGGGCAGGAGAAAGGGGTATCCTCCCTCCCAGTAGGGCCCTCTTGGTCTTGGTTTCCACGGAAGAACACCTGTGTTCATTAACAGCTGAGCTGCCCAAAGCTCTGCTCCTGCCCGGCCTTGTTCCACACTGAACAGGGAGGGCTGCTAAAAAACAAACAGAAAAGTGCCAAAACCCTTCACAGCCTTGCACAGCAGAACTGCCTTTTGTTATAAACTTCCTCCTGGGATAAGCAATGTTAAATTCACTGATCAAAGCTGAGCTCCACAGTCCTTTTGCATCCAACAAAACAGGTCCTGAGGATCTCTTCTGTGCAGGCTCAGCAGGCAGCTACAGCAATGCAGAACTGAGCTGTTTCCCCCTGGCCTAATTCCCAATTGCTGGAGGCAAACGGGAAGCCACTTGCTTTGATCACAAAGCAGGAGTTACTCACGCTCACCACACACTCTTACACCACAGGTACATCAAAGCACACGAGCTCTGTACCAGAGAGCAAAGCTGAAGGGGCTCAGCGAGTCAACTGTCCCAGATTCTCCTGAATCCTGGGAAGAAGGGGCTGGCCCTGCCCTCTCACCTGGCAGGACGAGGTAGCGGCTGTTCTGCGAGCCCAGCATCTCCAACAGCCGCTGCTGCACCCCTTTGATCTCCTGCCAGCCAGGGAGGAAGCAGAGGATCCCACCTGGAACACACCAACAGTTAGGAACATGCAGCCTCGAAATCCAAGCACTTTTCCCCAGCTGGGGATACAGGCTTTCAAGGCAGAAAGCAACCAGGCTGCCTGTAGTTTCAGAGTGGATACCTATGAGCTTTGAAACACTTAAAGCTCTTACAAGTCATCTGAGAGTCCTGCCTTCTTCCCAAAAACATCGCCTTCCAGGCAAAAATATTTAACAGGGATGGGGTTCCAATATACAAAGATAATTGTGCAGCTCAAGGCTGCAAATGCTGGAGCACAGACAAGTCCTGCTCTTCATCCCCAGAAACAGCTGTCAAGGACACTGAGGACTCAGATGTTCTGAGCCAAAGACTTGGAATTCCCTCGTGCCACACTGCTCGAGGACACTTGGGCCAACAGGAATTCAAGGAGGCCTTGCACAAGAGGCTCAGCATCATCTGGGCTCTGTAGGGTTCACTTTTATCTCCTCCAGCAGGAGAAAAGAGCCCTGGGAAAAGCAGAACCCACCTGGCTCTCCGTGGGCATCGATCTGGAGCACGAGGTCGGTGATCAGGTCAAGGTCCAGCACACACTCATCGTCGGATTGCTGGATGGGACAGGACACGGGGGTGAGTGAGGTCAGTCCAGCACTGAGCACACAGGCACAGCCTCCAGAGCATCTCCTGGAGCCCGCAAATGCCTGGACTTGGACAGCCTGCCCAGGACTTGGAGCCAGGAACCTCGGGAGCCTGGTTTTGGCTCCATCTGGAACCTGCTCTGGTCACAACTGCTGCCAGTTCCCTCTGCTGTGCACTGAGAATACACAGTCCCTGCCCAATCTCCAGATCTGGAAGTGGAGATTTGTGCATCTCTGCTGAACAGCACCTCACAAGTAACAGAATTCACATGAGATTTCTGAGGACAAAACTGTGCCACGTGCACCTGGGACTGCAAAGCCACCAGACACTGAGCAGCAGCTTTTGTATCTCCTGGTGATTTGGGACAGGCTATTAGAGAAGCTGATAAAACTCAGCTACAATCCCAGCCCCATCAGAATCAGGAAGAATGCCCTGAAGGCAATGGGATACCCCAAGCTGGTTTGCTGAGGATCCGGGACTGGGACAAGTGGCTCATACTCCAGACAGTTGCTCAGCCACAGGGAGGGATCTCTCCAGGCTGGAGAAACGGGCTGACAGCTTCCAGACCAGCAGGTTGGACCAGAAACTGTCTGGAGATCCCAGCCAAGCTCAGTGACTCCGTGACCCACCACTGGTGTAAGATTACCCAGAGCACAGAGTGCATGTCTGGAGGGCATTTTCCAAGGGAACAGTTGGACTAGTTGCAAAAAGCAGCAAGCAGGGAATTCAGTCATGCAGGACACGAGCACTGAGGTAACGGTGCTGGAAGGCACAGCCATGCCAGTCTTGGAGAGGCTTGCAGAGAGTGTGCAAACCTTCCAGTGTGTGTCAGTGTCTATACACACACAACGAGCTCTCAGCCTACTCAAACACCAAACTTCACACTAAAGGGGGACAAAAGTAACCTGACCCCAAACTGCAGTCATCTTTACCCATTATTTAATCAAAGTACTCTGTGATTCCACTAAGCTGACCTCACCTCACGAGGGCTGGCGTGGAATTAAAGCTAAGCAAACAGCGTCCAGGAACCAGAGGGAAGTGGGACCAGTTCCAGGCCCAAACTCTCCCGTGACAACACACCAAAGTCAGCACCCCATCCCAGGGCAACACCCGCACACCCACCTTGATCTCGTAGTGCCGGTGTCGGTGCCGGCCCAGCTTGGCCAGGATCTCCTCCAGGTAGTATTCCTTCACCGGGTACATGAAGCCCGGCACCTTGACCACAGGGCAGTCCCCAAAGTAGTGGGAGAAGCGCTGGTTGTCCCCCGTGGCGCTCATGAGGACCAGGCGCAGGTCGGGGTTCAGCTTCTGGATGCCTTTGAGCAGGATGAGCAGGAAGTCGGTGTTGACGTCTCGCTCGTGCACCTCGTCCACCACGACGTGGCTGACGCCCTCCAGGCTGGGGTTGCCCTGCAGCTTCCTGAGCAGGATGCCCACGGTGCAGAAGAGCAAGGCCCCTCCCCGGGCGGGGGGTTTGCTCTCCAGCCGCACCTGGTAGCCCACGTTCTTCCTCATGTTGGGCCCAAGCTCCTGCGCCACGCGCTGGGCCACGGAGATGGCGCTGATCCTGCGGGGCTGGGTGATCACCACGTTGCAGCGGGCGCCGCGGCCCTCCAGGATGTAGTGTTCCAGCAGCAGCTGCGGGATCCGCGTGGTCTTCCCGCAGCCCGTGTCTCCCGCTATTACCACCACGGGGTTCTGCTCGATGGCTGACAGGATGGTGTCCTTGTGGGGGTCTACTGGCAGCGGGTGGCTCTCCTGCCAGGAGGCTCCTCTCCTTTTCCAGAGGGCCAGGAGGTTCTGGCTAAGGCGCACTTCCTCTGCCTCCAGCATGGGGATGTAGGTCTTGCCCGTGATGGCGTCGCTTATCGCGCCAGATTCCTTGGTCAGGTTCATCATGTCGTCGGCGATCCGGGGCCGGGACTCCCTGATGTCCACGGGATACTGGGAGAGATGGAGGAAGTTGGCAAGGACAGAAAGGTTAGTACCGGTCCTGGGACAGACAGAAGGAAACAAGTGTCTGGAACAGGCTCAGCCAGCCTGGCTTTGCCACGACTGTGAAGCTTTGCCACGACCACAAAGCTCTGCCATGACCACAAAGCTCTGCCAAGGTCTCCTCAGATTTTTGCTAACTCAGTCACTTATGTTCTGAACTGAGGATATTTAAGGTGAGAATTAACGTGGGCAGCTCCCTGTGCTTTCCTTGCTGTGCTCCCTATTTTAGGAGGGCTATTAGTGCTGATGCCTGAACTGACAGGCACAAACCAGTTACTTAAACTCTCCAATGCAACAGCCCCTCCAAGACAACTTTTGGAAACTATCACGTTACGCCACCACCCTTCTCTCCCTCGGGAAGCCCAGACACATAACTCACATAAAACACAAGCGTTTGCCTGAGCCAGAAATATTCTGTCTTGGCAAAAGAAAAAACAGAAGTCCCACATCCCACAGGACCAACTAAAAGGAGCAACAACAGGTCAGGAATTGTCTAGAACACAAATCAAGGCATTGGCCCAGATGTTCACAGGATTAAAAGCTGCCGAACTTTTAATCAATCAGAACTTTCGGATTCAGCCTCGGAGGCACAAAGGGAAGACCCACTGCCCAAAAAGGGGCAGCAGAGACCGGTCAGGTTTCATGGCAATGATGAAGCCATGAATTCCCTCAAGGTTTTGCCATGAAGCTTTCAAAGACACACAATTCCTGTGGGCAGACAGGACCAGGCAAAGGTGCTCACGTGGTTCAGGTAGTTCTCGATCTTGCGCAGGGTGGCCTCGGGGACTTTGATGTGGCAGGGCTTCCTCTGGTTCTCCCCCAGCTCCCGCAGGGAAGTCATGTTGTACATGGCGTGGCTCAGAGGGTTGTTGTTTTTGTCCACCAAGCCAAGGCTCTGCAAGGAACAGGCAAACAACACTGTCAGCCACGGGACTGCTCACACCAAGTGCTGGGATACAGAGCACATGGATCCCTCACATCGGGACAGGCCAACTCCTTGCCATCCCAAATCCATCACTTCCTGGGTTTCTTGCCAGAGCAAGAAACAAGACATGATCCCACCTCAGCTCTGGAGAAAAAGACACAGCAGAGCCAACCACGTGCCCCCAACACAACACTCACAAGGAGGTCTCAAAGTGACCCTTCGGAGGAACAGCAGCCACGACTGTACCTGACAAAACCCTCTTGTTAACTCCCTTGCTATGGTTCTGGAATGTCGTGAATACCAAGGTTTGGAAAGATATGTTTATTAGGAATTAGTTCATTAAGCATTAAGTCAAAGGTCAGAAAGCTACAGGCATCCCCCCATCAGGCTCAAATACAGCGAGTGAGGTGAAAGGAGCCTGTACCCACAGACACCCCCAGGGATGCAGGAGCCAGGGGCACTCACTCACCTTCAGCTTCTGGCAGGCCAGAGCTGCTGCTTTGTTTTCTGCCTCCACCTTGCGCCGGCCCTTGGCAGCGAAGGTCATGGGGCAGGGCCAGCGCAGTGTCAGCTTGCAGATCTTGGTCTTGGTGCCCACCGTGCGGAACTGCATGTACTCCTGGAGACACAGACACACCCATGGGGCACCCTCGGCCAGGAGGGACCCCAGGGACCACCCAGTCCCTCCCCTGGCCCTGCACAGACACCCCAACAATCCCCCCCGTCCCTCAGAGCGTTGTCCAAACCCTCCTGGAGCTCTGGCAGCCTTGGGGCTGTGCCCACTGCCCTGGGGAGCCTGGGCAGTGCCAACCACCCTCTGGGGGAAGAACCTTTTCCTGAGATCCAACCTGAGCCTGCCCTGACACAGCTCCAGCCGTTCCCTCAGGTCCTGCCCCTGGTCAGACAGCAGAGATTGGAGCTGCCCCTCGGGAGAAGCTGCAGACCCCGATGAGTCTCCTCTCAGTCTCCTCTGCTCCAGCTGAAGAAGCCAAGTGCCCTCAGCCACTTCTCGTATGGCCCCTCTAGACCCTTCACCACAGGGGATTTCTGTTGGGGTTTGTTTGGGTTTTTGTTAGATTTAACAGAGCACTGGAAGTTTACTGCCCTGAATTCCCCCTCAGCTCCCAAGGCACTGGCTAAGCAGGAGTGAGAGCAGGCAGTTGTGTGGGGAACATCCCCAGGAGCCTCTGGGGTGGAGCACAGCTCCTGTTTGCTAAACACATGAGCTCTGGGCAGGAGGTGGGTGACACTGAGGAGGAGGATCCCTGAATACTGGAAAGATTCCATCAGCACAGAAATTACACATCGCTCCCAGTAACACAAACTTGTGCTTGTTGGAGATACAGGGGGAAATGAAACCTTAGGAAATGACCTCCTTCATTCAGACAGCAGCTCCTCCACTGCCCTGGCCTCAAGGAACAGCATTCCACATGGTTCTATTAAGACATTCTCCCAATTCTCACCACAAAGTCTTTTCCTTGCTCTTCAGACTGATTTTTCTAGGCCTAGTTCTAACTTGCTTCCTCTCCCCAGTTCTGCTGCCCAAACAAAGCATCCAGTGATACCAGAGGGAGGCTCTGAGCTTCGTCCCTGGCAGGGGTCAGACAGCAGTTTACCTTGACTGTGGAGGAAGAGGTTGCAATCTGAATCACTTGGGCCAGGAGGTTTTTGGGCAGTGGGAACTGTGTCAGGGCACGGATGGCAGTGTTGTCGTCGGTCATCTCAATGGAACTCCCTCCTCGGCTGCAGGGGAGATGAGAACAGGTGATGTACAAATACCCACCTCACCCCAGCGGCTGCTGAGCTCTCAAATAGGTGGTTAAAGCACAGATAACTCTGGTCGTGGCAGAGTCAAGCTGTCCCTTGCTGTTCAAATCTGTCAGTCGTAGAACAACCACCCAGCCCAGCAAAGCCAACCACGCCAAACCTTCACACTGAGGCTACAAACCAGGCAGCATCGACAGATTGTAACAGACTTCATAAATTAATAATTCCCAATCCAAAGAGCATCCCTGGAAATAACCACCACCACTGTGTCCTTACAGATCTTGCTCCTGCTGCCTATTAAAAACCCAAGATTTGTGCTCATAGAACATGAAATCAAACAAGCAACTACGGTGATGAATAGCAGCAGATTCAATGTTGCCCTCAGGGTGATCAAAGCCAGGTCTAAGTCCACATAGATCATTTCTGGGAAAGGAAATCTCTTCAGGCACAGAAGAGTAAGGCAGGTACCAAGCCTGGCAGTCTCTCCAAAGGGAGAGCTCCAGGGAAGAAGCCTGTGCATTCCCTGGATGGCAGCCAGCTACGAGACCAGGCTGCCCAATACTGCTTTGGCCCACCTACAGGCCCCACCAGCTGCAGCTCAGCTGTGAGGAACTGCAGGGGTGGATCAGCTACAGGGAAAACCCTTGGATGAGCAGCTCCCGGGACAGACCCACCTTGCGTCCCTGCCCGGGGTCCGGGCGTCCTGGTGCGCCATGGGCAGGTAATCTGAGACATCGATCGCTTCCTCCTCCAGCTCCCCTTCCTCCAGCTCCCCTTCTTCCAGTTCCCCCTCCTCCAGCTCTTCCCTCCTCATGGCTTTAGGCATCCTGCCCTGCTCCATGGGCTGGATGGAGTCGTCGGGCTCCATCCTCCGCCAGCAGGTGGACAGGTCAGCGAGGGAGGGCCCGGACTTGGAGCGCCACTTGCCCTCGGAGCACCAGCGCTCGTCGGGACAGCCCAGCTGGTCCGCCAGGAGCCGGTACTTGGCAGCGTCAAAGAGCTCGTTCCGGGGGCCCAGCAACCCCCAGCCCTGTGGGAGAGACACACCAAGTGATTCCTGCCTTCCCCACCGCCAAACACAGGAAGAGAAGGGACGTTCAGGGACTTTAAACTTCCCCCTGCCATCATTTCTTACCAAAGGGAATCTGGTCCCTGCCCTCCCTTCCCAAGGCACGGCTCTGAGCCCCACACAGCTCCTTAGGGTGGGCCAGGATTTACTGGGATTTTACAACTCAGCCCTATTGAGCATCCTCAAGTTTTTAAACCACTCCCAGAGTAACTTAAAAGTAACAGTAAAGCAGAACATGTAATTGCCACACTGTGGCTTTGATGAAGAGGGAACAGGAGGATCTGAAGCTCCTACGACTGCAGACACACCCTGGCGGGCTGGCAGAGGTGAGACCTAGTGAACAGCAACAGCAAACACACCTGAAGGAAGCTCTGCTCGCTGTAGATGCTGACACTAAGGAGCTGATTAAGGTCCAGGACACAAGGAACAAAGAGCGGGACTCCAAGGACTTAGTGAGTTCATGCCTGGCTGACGCAAGTGGCATTTTAAGCTCAAATGGATTCAGACTCAACACTTCACTCTCCACCCCTGACTAACAGGACGACTGAGAGAGTGAACAGGCAAAGAGAGAGAAAAAAATTCCCATCCCCAAAGGCCAGGCCTGCACCCCCCAGGGATCGTGCCCCCAGCTCACCTTGAAGAGCTGACAGGCCGCGGCGGCCGCCTGCCGCTCCGCGTCGATCTTCTTGGTCCCATAGCCCTCCACCTCCACGTTCTTGGGCCACTTGATGTGCAGAGTGACTTTCTGAAAAGCAGAGACAGCCAGCAAAGTGAGCCAGCACAGCCCGAGCTCTCCCCTGCCCCGGGAGTGCTCCCAGTCCAGCCACCTCTCAAACTCCAGGGAAAGGAAACTGTGGGCAAAGCGCCTGCCCGGTGCCTTCGTGGGAAGAGCCATTCCAGGAGAACTGAAGGAAAAGCCTGAGCAGGGCACAGAGGTGCCACAGTCCCACAGGAGTGCAGGGCTGAGCCAGGCTGAATCCAGCCAGGCTGCAGTGTCACAGCGTGTCAGCTCCAAGGAATAAATGCCAGGAGCTCATTCCAGGAGCAATTCCATTTCAGGGACCATTCTCTGCTCACTGCAGCACACCAGACCGTGCCCCAGAGCAACATGCCCTCTCCAACAGGATTCCAGCAAGGAAATCTCCATAACTGCTTCCTTATTGCAATGCAACCAGCAGCAGGTTGCCTCAGCTCCCCAGACAGCCCCTTCAGGCACAGGAGGATCCACCTCCAGCCCAACACAAGCACTGGGAGAACCACAGCCCCCCCAAAACTCCCCCTGGATGGGAGCATCCTCTAAATGGGAGCTAAAAACCTGCAGAGGCAAAGAATGCTGAAAGCTGAACCCTGCCATCATCCAAAAATTGCTCCAAATCATCTGCTCCCAGCCCTGCGGACGCTGGAAGGCTCCAGGAGGGAAATGCTTAAGGAATTCTCTCCTGTCTCTGCAGCACAGATGAAAGGTGGCATTTAGATCCGCTGGGAAAACCCCACCTCCGAGGCTGGAGCAAAGGCTCCCGCCTTTCCAGCAGCCTGCCCTGGCTGGCTGCCCACCTGCCAGCGGAACCTCAGCTCTCCGCAGGAAATTCCGAGGGATTTTGCCTCGGGGCTCTGCGTGGAAAAGCACGGGACAAAGGTGTCTCCTGAAGGCCAAGTCACTCAGTGCTCACAAACACCCCTGGGTCACTTCCAACCAGGAGCTCTCCAGGTTGTCCCACCTGTCCTTGTCCCACACACTTTCTGGGTTGGTTTTTGTTGGGTTGGTTTTGGGGTTTTTTTGTGATCCAACCCTCATTTTCTCCACGAGCTCCTGGTTTACCTTTTTGTTTTAATCTGAAGTTATCCCCAACATTAATCTATTGAAGTGCCAGTTAGAATGTGAACTGATTACACAAACTAAAACCGTGAGGCACTGGCTGTGGTATTCCAAAGTTGAAGGATGTGGTATTCCAAAACTTAAGTTAGGAAACAGCAGTGGAAAAGCAAGAAAAACAAACACAAATCACGAAGAGCTCTGAAGTAACTATTACTAATGCATCCCTAAAATTCAGGGATGCTTAAAAAGGATGTGGCAATAAAAACTGTCTGGGAAATTTTAGACAGAATGTTATTGGAAAATGTTAATCCGTCAGAACGGAGCCTTTTCCTGGAATGTGCGTTCCAGTTAAACTTGGGCTGGAAAGGGCTCTCGGCTCTGGAATGAGCTGTGCTGTGACAGCAGGAGGCAGAGCCCTGCCCACGGAGCACCCGGGAGGTGTGTCCTGCAATCTGGGCCTCTGGCAGCCCAGGGACAGCTCAAACCACCTGGAAAACTGTTTGCTTGGAATTCCTCTGCTTCGTATCACAAAAAAAAAAAAAAAAAAAAAAAAGTCTGTATTTTGTTTTGCCATGAGAAACCTCCCCCATCGCACACAAATTCTTCTTTTCTGGTTGCAGTTGGACATTTCAGGCTGTGGCATTTGTTCTGCTGGAATCTACAATCAAATCCAGGCCTACTGAGGCCCAAAATATAGCATTTACATTTTAATTTTCTGAGGTAGTGGGGCACCTTGGAGCACATTTAAGCACAGAGTACGTGTCTTTCTGCTGGGAAAAGCCAGATACAGCAAGTTACCCGAAAGAAAAATATCCATCCTTCCAAACACAAAAAGAGGGACAGCACCTGCATTTATACACCTGTTAAAGCACCTGAAAATTAGGAGAAACAGGAATAATTGAGAATATTTCTTGTTTAAAAGATTACGATGCAACTTTTACGTGGAATTGAAACACTTCTCTGATTTTCTCTCGGAAAGTTCCTCCCAGGATTACAGGTTTTTTGCTCCCTTCCCACTCATGTCCCTCCCATCTCCAGCCCCACGGGATTTACCTTTTTCCTTGGCCCATTAGTATGGATGTAGACCAGCTTGTCCCTTGCATGGGAAATGCCCAGGGCTCGTCCAATCACACTGTTGAGCAAGTTTTTAGGCTGTGGAAATTCCTTTAATAAGTCTCTGGAATCTGGAAAAAAAAAACAAAGAGGAACTAAATGTCTTACAATTCCTGTGCAGTCCTGTCCAAAGACATGTTCCAACACCTGCTCCAGGCAGCTCTGGGAGCATCTGTGTCTCAGGGTTACGGAGAGGGAAGTAAGGAGTGTTCAGTGGCTCAGCCACAGCAACTCCAGGCATCAGCAAGATCATGGAACCATCCAGGTAGGAAAAGCCCTCCAAGGTCACAGAGCCCACCCTGTGCCCGATGCCCCCCTTGTCCCCCAGCCCAGAGCACTGAGTGCCACGGCCAGGCCTTCCTGGGACACCTCCAGGGCTGGGCACTCCAAACCTCCCTGGGCAGCCCCTGCCAAGGCCTCACCACCCTTTCCAGGGAGAAATTCCTGCTGATGTCCAACCTGAGCCTCCCCTGGCACAGCCTGAGGCCGTTCCCTCTCCTCCTGTCCCTTGTTCCCTGGGAGCAGAGCCCGACCCCCCCCGGCTCCCCCCTCCTGGTCAGGGGTTTGCAGAGCCAGAAGGTCCCCCCTGAGCCTCCTTTTGTCCAGGCTGAGCCCCCCCAGCTCCCTCAGCTGCTCCTGCTGCTCCAGCCCCTTCCCAGCTCCATTCCCTTCCCTGCACACACTCCAGCCCCTCCACGTCTTGTCCTGAGGGGCCCAGAACTGCCCCAGGATGGGAGGTGCCAGCACAGGGACGGGCCCTGCCCTGTGTCACCCCATGGCTGGCACAAACCAGGGGCCATTGGCCTCCTGCCCCTCTGGGCACACCTGGCTCATGTCCAGCCTCTGTCACCCGCAGGGATTTGGTGCCATTTCCCCACCATGGAGGCAAAAGCAGCTCAATATCACCCCTCAATACCAAACCTCAACTGAGCAATAACTACTCTGAACAGTTCTGGTTTGCATCCCCCCAGCCATGGATTAAATCAAAGGGCTCACAAGGAACACATCAGAGCCAGTCAGTGGCAGTAATGGGAAATAAGCCCCTTCTCCCAGGCTCCAACACTCCCACCAACCCAGACAAGCAAGGAGATGATCCACAGGCCTAATCCAACAGAAAGCCAGGGCAGAAAAATGGAATACGTGGGATTTGCTGGGCTCAGGAGTAAATCAGCCACTACAGCCCTGCAGGTACCCAAATCCAGCACAGGGGAACAGGGAGAGGGATGGGATCTCATCCCACACACGCTCTCCCCAGGCTGTCAGGACCCTGGTACCCACCCTGCAGACCCCCCTGGGTGTGAGCACTCCCTCAAAGGAGGCTTCTAAATCCTCAGCAGGAATTCAGGGGAAGTTTCTGCAATGAATCAGAAGCCACACGATCACTGGTACCAGCAGCAACTGGAATTTCTGACTGAGCCACCAAATCCAAGGAGAATCGAGCCAACGGTCACCCTCATTGGAGCATCACCAAGATGTGCCACCATGTTCTGCTGGAAACTCTGATTCCAGAGTTGCTGTAATGAAGACAAACAGTAACTCCAGATGATAAGAGAATCATGGAATGGTTTGGGTTGGAAGGGACCTTAAAGGTCATCTCATTCCACCCCCTGCCATGGACAGGGACACCTTCCACTAGCTCAGGTTGCTCCAAGCCTTGTCCAACCTGGCCTTGGACACTTCCAGGGATGTTCAAGGAGAGTATTTAAGAGAGAGGCTCTGCAGGCCTGACACGTGACATCCTGGGGATGTTTGGCTAAGGGAGAGGGAAAAGCCATATTGCTGATCCCATCACCCTCTCCAGAAAAAACCCAGCAGGCTGACCCACAGTTCAGCACAAAATAATTACTGGGGACACCCAGCTTTGAAACTTCTTCCTGCAAACCATAGAAGAAACACCTGGGGCTCAGAGAAACACTTTCAGAAGCCTTGGACAACTCCAGGGGAATTGCAGGAATTACTGTGATTTATCACCACTACTTGTCCATGAATTACCTTCTATATATTGGTCAAGAGAGCAGGAAAGTGGCCTCAGCCCTACAAAGAACCACGAGCCAGGTTCCTGTAACTGTACAGCAAATGTGCTGTTTCTGCCCACCCAGGCAAGTTCCACCACATTCACACTTTGGCCTGGTCAGGAAAACTGGCAAAGTGTCCAAGACTTTGGCACTCTGCAGTTCTATCCCATTCCACACTGGTGGGATGCAGGGAGGGAGGGGCAGTAACACAATTCCCAAATGCACCATTAAACTCACTTCATAAAAAAGAAAAGCTAAAAAGCAAACTTCCAGGACCAGCCTGGATTATTTGGCCTCCAGTTGTTTCCTCTTTCAAAAACAATAACCTGGGAAATTCTGGGATAAGAAGTGCAAGAAGCACTTTTTTTTTAATGCCTCTCCAAAATGCAACTATCTACGACAGAGCCAATTTCTCACCCTCTGAGGTGACTCCTCGGTGAAGACTAAATATTTAATCTGTTCTAGAGCAAAAATAGGATCTCTGAGTGCCAGAGCCCAGCTCTGGCCGGCGGCTCAGGCTCAGAATTCCCAAGGAGGCACAGTGTTTGCTTCCCAGCTGACAATGGCACATTCAGCAGCACCATCTGACGTACCAAGGGCTGATGGATCCCCCTCATGTCCCCAATTCCCGAGCTCGAGGACCTCATCCTGCAGGAAGCCATCCCTCACTTGCAGCTTTTAAAGGAACAACCCCAAATTGCAGAGCTGGATTTGCAGAGCGTTGCCTTCCCTGCCAAATTGGATTTCTTGGCATCTCCCTGCGAGGAGCGTCTCAGCTCTGTCACAGCTGGGAATGGGTGTTTGGGTGGGAATGCTGCGAGTGGGAGCACAGGGAGTGGAGCCCAATGCTCCCAAAACTGAGCTGATTTTCATGCCCAACTCCACATATGAAACCCAAACCACGGCTCTGAGATCATGCAGGAATATTAAAACCCTGCCTTGGAGAGAGACAAGTCAGGGTGGGGCTATCAAAGAAGCCAATTAACTAATTAAAGTTCCTCAAAGCCAGTGAGCGCTTCGCTTAATTTGATTGTGAAAGTCCAGGATAATTGCAAGCAACACCAAAACCACCAAAAACCAGGCCCCAAACCCACCAAACCACCCAGCTGGAGCGACCAACCCTCCTACAAACCCCAACAAATCTGAGGAGTGAAGACACTCAGGGACAAGAGCATAAATAAACCAGCCCAAAGTCTTGCTCAAGGAGGACAGAGGAGCATTAGGTCCATTTAGTTTCCCTCTTCCCTCCAATTCTCTTCCCAGGAAAAGCAACAAATGAGCAGCGAGGACAAACTATTAAAGACAAAACTCCCCAAGATACAATAAATTCAAGTAATGAATCCAAGTCAGTGAAGGGTGTTTGTAACACATCAAAAATCCCCAGGGAAGAAGAAGAAAGCCCTGTGGCTCCATAATATCCATTTCATCAGGAATTAGCCCAGACATGTCCTGCTGGAGGCAGAGAAGGTTCCACCTGGCTTGGTTTGGAGCACACCAAAGCACTGCTTTTTTGGGATTTGGGGGTTTCAAACCATCACCAGCGATCCCGACCACAGTTCCTTCCAACACACACAGAATAAAAACCCGCGGGAAACTCCCGCCTGAACGAGAACTTAAAAACTGGGAAAACAGAGCAGGCTTCTCCAGAGGCACGTGGGATGAGCCGAGGAGGAGGAGCAGTGGCCAACCTGCCCCTGGAGACACTCGGACACGGCAGGACCAGCCCGGCCTGGGAAGGGATCCAGAGCCCCAGTCCAGCCCCAACCCTGCTGTGTCACCACAGGACAGCAAATTTCATGAGCCCAGAGGAAGATCCCTGGAGCAAAGCAGGGTCAGGATCACGTCAGCCTCGGGAACAAGAGGGAAGTGCCACAGCCCTGACTGAGCTCCCAAAATCCCACTGTCTGAGCCAAAGAAGTGAAGCCTCAGATGTTAACACGGATCTAACACCAGCTTTTCCAGGCTGGCCTGGGTTCAGAGTTGGTTTTTCCATATTTGTATCCAAGGCTCATAACAAAGGGCTCAGAACTGACCTCAGAAAGAGGTCTGCAAAATAACATTTCTAATCTGTACACGTTCAAGCAGCAGCTGTGCAGGTAGGGCAGGCTCAGCAGACCCTGAGGGACTTTACTTGCTCATCCAATAAATCCAATCGGAAACAATTCCAATATCACCAAACTCCCACCAAAAGAGCCTTCCCTGGTCAATCCACCACACAAACTGGAAGGGGGAACCAAAGACCAAAAATAAAAGTACTTGAGGACTCACAAAAAACACACCTTAGAAAGAGGTGCTGAGGAATGAAGTACAAAAGAGGAAAGAAAAAACAAATCCTGGTTTATTACTTTTCTCAGGCAACACCTGAACCAGCTCATTAAACAATAATTTGGGGTGGTTTGCATTTGCTTTAGCAGGGAGTTAATTTGCTCTGTTGAACAGCTTGAATGCAACAATTAAAAGCCCATCTGACTCTGAACTCCAAGATAAAGCTCAGCAGCTTCTGAAAGGCAAATGGAACCCAAAGAATCCAGAAACTACTGAGAGCAAATAATAATAACAATTAAAAAAAAAAAGTGCTGGAGGGTGGGAAAGAAGCACCAAACACAGAAGGATGAGGGGCAGGAAAAAAAGAAAAAGTTTTATGTAATATTGACCCAAATTTCCAAAGCGGGAGATTGCACAGTATGAAAGAAAACTGAAACCAAACCAGCGACTTACAAAGGGAAAATGTCGTGGTTCAACCTCCGGCACAAAACCACTCGCATCTTTCTAAACTCCAGGTCTCCTCCACGCTCCAAAATCCAACAAAAAGCGCTTCAAAACGCGACATCAAAACACAGCTTTGAACGATCTTTTAAACCGGCAACGATCCTGAGCCCCGGGATTTCCCCTTCCCACCTGCGCCCCGCGCACCACCGACATCCCGACGGGAAGAGCTTCCCAAGTCCTGCCCAGAGCCATCACCCCCGGCGGGGTTTCGGGACGCTGCGGTGCTGGGGGCCCGATGTTCCCGAGCCGTGCGTGCGTCCATGGGCTGTGCAGGTGGATCCCGGCGGGATCCCGGCAGGAGGCGCAGAACGGCCCCAACGGCGCCGGCCGAGCGCTCCTCGATCCATCCCCCTTCCCACCGAACCTCCGTGCGGGATTTTCCTCCCGCGTCAGCGCTGGGAGGCGGCCGGAGGTTCGCCCAGGCCCCGGCTCGGCGACCTTGAGGGGAATCACCGGGGAAACCCAACAAAGGGCTCCCGGGGCGGCCACAAAGGCGCTCCCCGAGACCCCGCGGAGACCCCCCCCGGTACCTGCGCAGCTCGGCGGCTCCTCGCCCTGGCCGCGCATCCCGGTGCCGGCGGAGCGGCGGGAAGGCAGGGAAGGGAGGGATGGGGGAAGGAGGGAGGGAGGGATGTGGCGGCTCCCCCCGCCCAGCCGCGGGCCCGGGCTCGCCCCTCCCTTCCGCTGCGTGAGGGCCGCGCGGGGCGCGAGCGCCGGCCGGTGCCGCCGCCGCTCACCCTGCGCCGCGTCGGGCTCCTCCTCGTCCTCCTCGTCGCGGCGGGGCTCGGCGGGGCCGTTGGGCGCGGAGCAGAGCGCGCGGGGGGCCGCGCAGAGCCCGCGGGGCGGGCGGCACAGGCGGAGCGGCCCCGCCGCCTGCAGCAGCAGCCCCAGCGCCGCCATCTTGGGCTCGCCGGCGCCCCCGGCCAGGGGAGGGGCGCCCCGCCGCAGCGCCCCCTGGCGGGCCGGAGGACCGAGAGCGGCTGAGGGAGCCCGGGGGGGGTAAAGAGGCCTCGCGTCCCGCAGGGAATGGCGAGGGAAGGGAGGGAGAGGGGAAAGGGACACGGGGACAGCGGGAGGAGAGGGAAAAGGAGGGGAGAAAGAGGGGAAAAGGACGAGAAGGAAAGGGAAAAGAAGGGGGGGGAAAAGAGGGGGAAATGAGGGGGAAAAGGAGAGGGAGAAGGAGGTGAAGGAGAGGAAAAAGAAGGAGAGGGAGGAGATGAGGGAGAGGAAAAAGGAGGGGGGAAAGGAGGAGAAAGAGAGGGGAAAGGAGAGGGAGAAGAAGAGGGGAAAAAGAGAGGGAGAGGGAAAAGAAGGAGGAGAGGAAGAAAGGAGGAGAAGGAGAGGGAGAAAGAGGGGGGGAAAGGAGGAGGGGGAAAATGAGGAGAAGAAGGAAAGGTAAAGGAGGGGGAAAAGGAGAAGGAAAAGGAGGGTGGGGAAAGGAGAGGGGGAAAAGAAAGGGGAGAAGGAGAGGGAGAGAGAGATGGAAAACAATTGCGAGGGAGAGGGAGGAGAAGGAGAGAGAGAGAGGAGAGGCAGAAGGAGCTGCTGTCCTGCCGTGCCAGGACACGGGAAGGTCGCACAACATTCCCGGGGCTCCTGTGCCAGCACAGCCCCGCGGGAGCGCAGGGACCTTCCCGAACCAACACCTTCCCCTGCCCTGGGACGGGAAACACACCCCCCATTCCCAGCTACCAGCACCAGCTCCTGCCCAGGGACAGGGAACATTCTCCCCCATTCCCAGCACCTGCCCAGGGACAGGGAACACAATATCCCCCATTCCCTGCTCCCAGCACCTGCCCAGGGACAGGGAACACACACACACAATCCCATTCCCTGCTCCCAGCACCTGCCCTGGGACAGGGAACACACACACACATCCCATTCCCGGCTCCCAGCACCAGCCCAGGGACAGGGAACACACACACACCCCATTCCCAGCTCCCAGCACCAGCTCCTGCCTTGTGTTCCACTCCCACACATTTTCCTCTCAATCCTTCCCCCTCCAGGCAAAGCCTGGAATGGTCTCACACAAGTGACCTCGGGAATGACCCTGAGGGGAAACTCAGGAACTCCCCTGGGAGCTGAAACTCCTCTGGGGTTTGTTCCCAGCTCCACACACCCAGAGCAGTCATGGCACTGAAAATAATTCATCCTGCAGCCCATTATTTACAAATATTTAAGGTAAACACCAAAAATCTTAAAGCCTTTATAAGATTTTAAAACCTTATAAATCTTTAAAAAGGTCTAAAAATCCAAAATCCTCATAAAATCCTAAACCCGTATAAAAATCTCAAATCTTTATAAAACCTTAAATCTTCATAAAATCTTAAGTCTTAAAAAAAAAATCTTAAATCTTTGTAAAGTCTAAAATCTCTCTAAAGATCTTATAATCTTCATAAAATAGATCAGCACTTCCCCTTCTTCCCCACTTCTCCCTATTCCAAGTTATGATTTGGTTCTACATGAGTTATTTAATGTAATTATTATTCATATATATCAATAATTATTTCACATATAAATGAATGTAATAAATTCATATATTTCAATAATGCACATATATCAATAATTATTTCACATAATCATTATTTTCAAGATATAAAATTCTTGAGGCTGTGGAGCTGAAATTCCAACCCTACAGGATTGATTTATTTATTTAAATCTGAATTATTATTCTAAGCAATCAACCTATATAAATTTTATCAGCCCTGGTTGCACCTGGGACAACCATTAAGTTTTGTGTTTCTTTAAATCAAGGTCTCATTTTTGTGTCAAAGACTTTATTCTGAGCATTCTCTGTGTAAAGTGAAAATTTACGTGAATAGTTGGATGAAAAATGGGGGGTTTTTTAGGAGGTTTTTTGGATGTTTTCTGTTTATTTTTAAATCAGAAAGAAATCTTCAATAAGTCACAAAAATATTGACTATGATACTGGCAAAGTTCAGTTTTACAAAGCTCCACAAGAAGAGGTTCAAGAAGAGGAAAGTTATCAAATAAACCCCTCTATTAAAAAAAAAGAAACAACTTTGGAGGAGTTGCACATTCAAAAAATAAAGTGTCACTAAACCAAATTTGCCTTTTTCTGTACTCACACTTTTTAGCACCTCTGCATTGGTTGTGGTTTGTCTCTGTAAGTTCTTTTACTTAAAAGAAGATCTGAACGCTAACAAAAAAACCCAGATTTTGAAACAGCACCAGAAGACACAAACAAATGCATTTTTTTTAAAGACATGAAGTTATTCCGGCACTTAGAGTACAGATTTTAAGAGCATTGGTCCCCTAAAAAGGGAAAAAATCATTCAAAGCTGATTGTTCATTCAAAAATCATCCATATGACTAAAAAGGGAAACAAGTCATTCAATTTAAGAGGATTAATTCTGTGTAAATCTTTTGATAGCACGTTGTACAAACTATTATTTTCATTTTTTTTACTATTATTTTAACTATTTATTCAGAAATAAGCTTAGGTGGTTTGGAAACAAAAGCTCCAAGGAGGACTAGAAGGAAAGGGAGGCTGGAAAAATTCCTGTATCTTCTGGGAAGTGAAATCTACTGTGAAACAGCTTAATTTGATGTATTTGCTGGGGTTTTTAGTGTTTCCCACAGCTCCAGGGGAGGCAAATGAACTGTCCAGCAGGGAAGAAAACCAAATTATAACCGTGGCTACAGAGTTGTTTCAAGTCCTGAACATGAGAGAAGGAACACGGGAGGGAGATCCCCAGGAGATGGTGGGGAAAGCAAAGCCAACAAAACAGATGAATGAAGTCAATGTCTGGGGAAAGTCCTGGAAAAACACAGCCAGTGGGATGGGGAGAGCTGGGAGAAGAGGCTGGAAGTCAGTCCCAGTCTGTGGGACACAGTCAGGGCTGAGGGCTGGTGGTTTGGCACAGAAATGATACAAAAATTATCTTGTGAGCACAGAACAGCAGCGAGGACTCAATCCATTAAAAAATTCCAGAAGTGGCCCATTCCCAGCATCTTTATTTTGCAGGGAGCAGCGTTAACCAGCACAGGATAATCTCCAGAGCCACCTCCCAGGCTTTGGCAGCTCCCTGGGATGGGCTGGGGCTGGATCAGCTCCTCCAGCCAGGCCTGTGCAGAGGCAGCAGCTCGTTAACGAGCCCTGGTTCATTAAAGAATTCCTTTATCCCAAGGGCTGGAGAATCCCAGAGCCAGCCTGGCCACCACAAACCACCAGCCCTCACTGGGAAAGTCCCTTCTCTCCACCCCGACTCCAAGGTCATGTTGTCTGATGGAGGGGAGGGCTTTTATTCCCACATTTCCCATAACTCCTGCCCTGGCTGTGTAAAGCACCCCGGGAATTTGGGATTTAAATCCAGACCCCCTGTGCTGGAGCCTCAGGAGCAGGGCAGTGCTGGGCTCCCTGAGTGCCAAAGCAGATGGAGGAATTCCCTGGGATGGAGGGATTCATCCCTCTGCTTCAGCCAGAGCTGGAATATTTTATTCCATCCTTTAAACCTTATTGAAGACCAAGTAAGAGAGTTCAGGAAATGACACCAAATCAAACCAGAAAACAGTCAGTGACTGGAGGGATTCCTCAGGATAAAACAGGATTGAAGGAAAGGTTGGGAAAAGGAACATGGAGACAGCGCCAGGTGTTAAAGTATCAAACCCCAGGGAGAAAGAGCTCATGGAATTGGTACTAAAGGATGCAGGAATGTTCAGGAGGGAAAAATTGAAAGGGGAAAAAAAGGTTTTTACTTTGAGGTAAACAGCAAACAAGTGTCCAGGGTCTCCCCTGGATAACACAGGGCTCCTCCCCTTCCCAATTCCCTTGTTCCCTGAAATTCTGTCTGTCCCTCCTCGGGACAGCTTCCCTGCCACATTCCCTCCCTGCTGCACTGACCAGGACACAGCTGAGCTCCCTCCTGTTCCTAATGCAATTTAATTCTCCTGAGCATTAAACTCTGCCAAGGAAAAGCTCTGCCTGGAGCTGAGGGGGTGTCAGGGCTTACCTTTGAGGGAATTCAGCGAGAACATCTCCATCCCCGTGGGAAGGGTGGCTTCCTGGGACAGCAGGAGGGAGCAAGGAGAAACAGCAAGTTAGGATTAATATTGCCTTCAAAATGTTTCAAGTGCTTCTGCTTTGCCTCCGTGGCGACAACAATTTGGGGAGGTTTTAAAACCTTTATTAGGCCAGAACCCAAGTCACTATTGCCATTATTCTCCTTTTCAAAGGAAAAAAAAAACAAAACCGGAAAAAGAGAAGTCCTTTTGATAACCTTCTTTGCTGAAACTTCTTATTTTAATTTCTTATTAAAAGAGCTTTCAGTCAAATAAGAAAAAAACAACTATGTTTTGTGGTGCTTTATTTCAGGCCAGAGATCAAATACATTGCAGGAACTGCTGGAACAGAGTAACAGGGATTTTCTAACCCCCTTGGAGCAGAAGGGTGAGGACTGAGGAGCCTCATTTATACAAAGTGAACAAAGTTTGGAGCTGGACTTCCATGGTCCTGGTGGGTCCCTTCCAGCTCAGGATATTTTGTGATTCCGTGGACATTAAATCCCTCTGACTGACTTCCTGTGCATGCAATTAATAGCCTGCAATTATTATTCAAATTCTTCACTTTTGCTTTCAGTAAAACCAACGACAAATTCCTTCAGCAAAAAGGTTTAAGGTAAACCCAACCTCCCCTTTCTGGACACGACACCTCGGTCAGGAATTCCCTTCCCATGGACACATGGAATGAACCTGCCGGGGCTGCCAAGGCCACACGTGGGCTTTTCCAAGGATTAAAGAAATAAAACCAGAGCAAACAGCCCCAGGGTCACAGCTCCCTGCAGGGACAGAGCCAGGGAGCTCCTCTGGGGGAGCGGGAGAGATTCCGAGGGCTGGGACAGCAGAGCCACATCCCGGCAGGAATGCAAATGGAATTGCAGGGAGTGGAGCACATGGCAGCCTGTGCCCCTTCCATAGGGATCATCCCAGTCTGGGCTGAACCACCTCAAAGTGTTTGTGATAAATTGTGTGAGTCCAACGTTACTCCAGAGAGGAGTAAAACCAGGAACACCCCGAAATCACTGGAGAGAGAAAACCAGGAGTGGGACCGGGAATGCTGCAGTAAATCCAAGGCATGGAGGCATCTGCCACATCTTCCTCCCAAATTCTTAAGCATGACCAAAGCAGGGGGAGCTGCTTGCCTGGAGAGACCGAGTGTATCCCAGGGAATACAGGGAAGTTCATCTCCATCAGCCTTCCGGGACAACGCTCCGGGAACAGGAACTGCAAAGTTCCCTGTGGAGCAGGAACGAGGGGAAAGGGAGCAAAGAACATCTCACCCACACTGGGACAGGGGGGCTCATCCAAAAATGGCCTTCAGCTGAAGGAGGGCAGGGTTAGATGGGATATTGGGAAGGAATTCCTGGCTGGGAGGGTGGGGAGGGCCTGGCACAGGTTGCCCAGAGAAGCTGTGGCTGCCCCTGGATCCCTGGAAGTGTCCAAGGCCAGGCTGGAACAACCTGGGAGAGTGGAAGGTGTCCCTGCCCATGACTGGATGATCCTTAAGGTTCCTCCAACCCAAATCAGCCTGGGATTTTATGAATAAATGCAGGATAAAGCTGATGGAAATGGTCTTTTCTGCTCAAGACCAAGGAAATAAAACATTGAAAACCCTCCAGGGATGAGCTTCCAAGACAAACAACCAAGAGCCCCTTGGACAAGCAAGATTCCAACCCAGCTGTTATTTATAATCCTGTCTGGAGATCCCAGCTGAGGCAGGACCTTTACTGGGAACCAGTAAGAGTCAAACTGGGTGGGAGCTCCTCCAAGGGAGGAGAATAAAGGATGGAGAGATCAAACAATTTATGTCCATGAACAGAATCCCATGGATGAGGGATCCCTTTGGAATGACGTGGAGGAATTGGAGGACTTCAGGCTTGAGCATCCAGTGGGAACAAGGCCCAGGCAGAGAGGGAAGAGCTGGGATAGGGGAGGTCAGGATGAGGCCCAGCCCAGCCCCTGTAGCAACACCACTGGGTCCCTCAGGGCCAGATCTGCTGGATCTGGACACCAAGGATCCAGACCTGGGAGTCACTTCCAGCCCAGCCAGCAGCCTGGGGCAAATCCCAGGGTTTGGTGCTGCAGATCCGGATCCCAAATAAAAAGAAGTGTCCAACTCTGGCAGCTGGATCAGATCCGTGGAAATGAGGGGACACAGGACCAGCACAAAAAGGGGACACTGGAAGACACAAAATGTATTTTCTCTGATGAAGGAGAGATGTGGGGGCTCCCAGGACACTGGACTGGGAAGAAGTGGAACATGATGACACAGAACAGGCAGTGGTACAGCTGGAATGAGAATCCATGGGACCATGGAGCCTCACGCTGGGATAACACCAGAGTCCCAGGTGGGAAAAGGGACACCAGAAGTTTGTTAGGAAGAGACTCAGTGCTCCTGCTGCAAAGGCAGAGAGTGAAACCAGGGAATGTGGCACAGGAAACTGTTGGATGAAACCCCAAAGGACGGGAATTGGGTCTTTGCTGGGTTTCCTTGACCCACTGGAAAACAGCTCCATGAGGAAAAACCACATGCCTGAGAGCAATGCAGTGAGTGGCACAGGAATTCTGATTCCTGCCTGCTGGGATATTCCAGCAGTGCTGGAAGAGGCAGAGCCCCGAGTGCTTTGTGGTGAGAACAAAGGAGAAATCCCGTTGTGCCCCAATCCAGCCCCAAGGACTCCATGCCCCGGGGCCAGGCAGAGCCAAAAGGCCGCTTCAGTATTGATTCCTCTGGACTTTTGGCTATTTGGGCCAAGGAGCAGCGGGTCCGTGCAGGAAACCCTTCCTTCCCAAGCCTAATCCTGCAGGACTCCCGCTGCTCACCGGCTGGACGGGGGATAACGAGGAGCTGGAGGTGGGACGGGGCGCTGGATGCTCCGGGACACCCAACCGAGCGCCGGGGACCAAAAGGCTGTCCCGGAGCGACAATTCCAGCGACCACGGGGGGGAAACGGAGCCGGGAGCGACAGCGGGACGAGCCACAGGCGGGGAGGGAGCGCCAGGACCGGGAAAGGGCTCGGGAGAGCAGCGGGAGCGAGCCATCCCCGGGTAGGGATGGGAACTCCCGGGAGAGCCGCGCTCCCGGGGCTCTCCCCGCCGGCCCCGCGCCCGGGGGATCCCCGAGCATCCCCCGCCCACCCCGAGCCTCCCCGGGCCCCCCGAGCATCCCCGGGGTCACCGGGAGCATCCTCGCCCTCCCCGAGCATCCCGGGACGCCCCCGGGCCTCCCCCGTCCCCCCCGGGGACCCCCGAACCCCCC
>NW_020897905.1:444336-484971 GCF_003984885.1 Neopelma chrysocephalum
GTGCGGGAGCGGCACCGCTCGCTCCGCTGCCCCCGGGCTCCTCTTCCTCCCTCGCGCACTTCGGGCGCTGTTCCTTCGCTTTCTTTAAGTGTTTGTTGGGGTTTTTTTTTCCCCCGTGTGATGATTTTGTAACTTCATTTCAACGCCCGAGCCTTGAAAACCCACCCGACGTAACTTCCCGGCGTGTTTACAGCGCGATGTAGCGATCGCGGAGGAGCTTTGGCTGGATCCGAGGGGATGCTGGGCAGTCCAAAGGTGCCTTAAATCTCGGGATTTACCCGCTTTTGGGTTCATCCCGCCGCTCCTCGACGTGTCCAGTGTCAGCGGCCCTTGGATGAGCTTTCTCGTGGCTGTGGGTTGGGTTCTTTGTGTGCCCTGAGCTGGAATCCGAGCCGGGAATGTGAACAGGGCTGGAAGCAGCGCAGGCTCAGGTGTGTTTTTCCGGTCCTTCCAGCTCCTTCCAGCAGCCACAGACGGTGGGAGCTGCAGCTTGAACCGGCAGCTCGAGCTCTTTGTGTGGAGGAGGAAATGGAACAAGAGATTTCAGGAGTTCAGCTCCGTTTTGGAGCCGCTTTGCTGCTGTTCCAAACTGCGGAGGAGCCGCGTTGTTGTGTTTGATTCCCGTGGCTGAGCACCCCCGGAGCACAGCAAACCCTGGGAATCTGATTGCCGGGACTGAGCACCCCCGGGAGCACAGCAGACCCCGGGAATCTGTTTGATTCCCATGACTGAGCACCCCTGGGAGCACAGCAGACCTTGGGAACGGGCTCAAAGCTGCTGCTCTGCAGGGGATCCAGCACCTCCCTGAACCCCTGGGCTGAGCTGGCTGGGGCCCCAAACCACCCCCGGGGCTGTTGCTGCATCCTGGCCGGGCAGGGATGGAGCTTCCTTTTTGTGTGCAGGGAAAACTCCTCCGTTAAAATTGGTTATGAAGTTCAGATACTCATTTCTGTCGATTCTGGAAGGTGGTCAGAGTTGGGCTAAGGAGAAATCTTTACCAGGCAAGCGGATTTCAGGATTTTGCTGTGAAAATGCTTTTTAAAAATGGAATATAATTTTAGTTGTGGGAAACGAGGCAGGTCATACTACCAGATTTAGCCTTAATGCTCCAGAGGGAAGGGTTGATTCCTTTCTGGATGTGCAGTGAAAGGACTCTGGGTCATCTTGTGTCTGTTTTCATCCTCCTGTGGGTGTGTGGCTTTTCCAGGGAGGGACACGGTGATTATAAGTGACTTTTGTCCAGCTCATACTCCTAAAAATGGGTGTTTGGCCATCTCTGTGCTGAAGCCATCAGTGGGAGTTGGTGTGCCCAGCTCTGGGAGCTCCAGGGACACTGGGGACCAGCTGGAGAGAATTCCAAGAGCAGCACCAAGCTTGATCAAGGATCCAGAGGGACAATGGGCAAGGAGAGAGTTAGAGAGTTGCAATTGTTCTTGTCTCTGGATTAGAGGAGTCGTTAATGTTGGAGAGATCTTTGTGTCCCTAGAAAATGACAAATATTGGAGAGTTCTTTGTGTCTCTGGAAAGTAATGAGTGTTGGAGGCTTCTTTGTGTCTCTAGAGTACAATTAAAAAAGTAAGAGGTTTTAGCAGTAGTGTGGAAGACCACAGTTAATTAGGAATTCATAGTTCACAAGTAAACTGGGCAATTACTGTCTATTCTATTTATGCTCATTTATCTCTAATATTGTGTGTTGTCTCAGTAGTTCTGTTCTCATTAAGCCACAAATCTGTCCCATTAAAATGGGTTGTCACCAAGCAGAGTTATTTCTTGCACTTCAAACATCTTTCTGAGGTAGTTTGGGAGGTTTTTTAGCCCGGGCATGGTGAGGGGTGCAGACACTGCCCCAGCCTCCAGCCCTGCTCCCAGGGCCTTGCTCACATCCAGCTCAGTGCACTGACCCCTGGGAGCTCGGGCTGCTCAGTGCCTCTGGAATCCCTGCCCCTCTGGGACAGGAGGCTGGAGAAGGGGATTTTTGGGAGGCAGGGAGGAGGCTGTTTGGGTTTTTAAGGAGCAAGTGGAACGTTGTGTTAGGGCTGAGTCAGAGGGAACGACGGTGCCGTGGGATCCAGGTGCCATCACTTGGAGCTCTGGATGGTTTGGGAGTACCTGGCACCCCCTTGCACTGGCACAGGGGGTTCTTTCCACGTTCATGGGGCTCCTGCTGCTGTGAGGGGTTGGGCTGATGCCCCTGGAGTGTGTCTGGTGGGATCCCATTCCTCCCTCTGGGATCCCATTCCTCCCTCAGCCAGGGGGACAAGCTGGTTCCTGGCAGCTGTTGGGAAGTGGCAGCTGTTCCATCTGGGATGTCTGGTTGGAGCCCACCTGCCTGTTCCCCCAGCCAGGGGCTGAGCTGAGGGGATTTGCAGTTCCCTGTGCCTGGCTCTGCTGTCCTTGGCAAGTGTTTCCTCAGTGCCCGACTCTGGTTCCATCTCAGGGAGGGGTTTCTGTCTCTGCAGCTCTTTTCTGTCTCACCTTTGGAAAGGGAACAAGGGTTATGAACCCGACTCAAAGCATTGTCACGTTGGTTTTTCTTTCTCTGAGCTGAAATGTTCTTTGTTTTGGGGGAAGGAAGGGATTTGGTGCATCAGGGCCACAGCACAGAGCGCTGGGTGGTTATTTGAGGTCAGTGACCACATCAGAGCTGGGTGAGGGATCTGCCCCTCCCTCAGTGACAGAGGCTTTTCAGGGCAGCTGCACTGCCAGGTCTGGCTGGAGAAGGGATTTCCTCTGCTTAAGGAGATGGGGGGATTTTGGGCTTTCTGACTGTCGTGGAAGTGTTGGAAAACCCTTTGCTGTGGCCGTGGGGCTTTGGCATCTCACAGAAACGGAACAGGGCATCGTTCTGTCCTCTGGAATTCACTGCTTAAAAACCTTCATTTGCTGCAGAATCATTTTCTGCTTCTGTGGAGATGACTGGAAAACCTGGAGATCTGCTGGGACTTGGGTCCTCTGTGACTCCTTGAACCCCCTGGGCATCGATCAGGGATCCTCTGCCTCCTGTTGCTGCCTAAAGATCCGTTTGTGCTGCTCGTTTCTGGGCAGAAATGGTGGAGAGGAGTCTTGTGCTTCCTGTTGAGGTTTTTTTTTCCTTTTTGTGTAGGGGAAACCTCAGGCAAAATAATGGGCTTCCCATAAAAAGGATGTGCAGGATAGTGGCAAAGTAGGATGAGGAGTTCCTGGTGTTGTCTTCCTTTATAACTTCCAGCTGTTGGTCCCTCCTGCAAGAGGGGAAAAATGGGATCTGTGAGTAAAGGAATAAATGCCTGAAAAAAATTCACATGTGTAAGAACAGGCTTTGCAAGGTGTTTTCCCATGGAATTTTCCTTTTTTTTTCTGAAGGAAAATATTTGAAAATAATAGAGTAAGTCCATAGAAGGATGTCACCCCTTCTGGGTTTGGTTTATTGAAAGAGGTTCAGAGAATTCTGGAATGGGTTGGGTTGGAAGGGACCTTAAGGATCATCCAGTGCCACCCCCTGCCATGGGCAGGGACACCTTCCACTAGCCCAGGTTGCTCCAAGCCCCATCCAACCTGTCCTTGGACACTTCCAGGGATCCAGGGGCAGCCACAGCTTCTCTGGGCAACCTGTGCCAGGGCCTCTCCACCCTCACAGGGAACAATTCCTTCCCAATATCCCATCTAAATCTCCACTTTTCCAGTGGGAAGCCATTTCCCCTTGTCCTGTCCCTCCATCCCTTGTCCAAAGTCCTGTTCAGGGCCAGGAGTTGGACTCAGTGATCCCTGTGGATCCCTCCCAGCTCAGGATATTCTGTGTTTCTGACATAATTGAAGCATTAATTCCCAGGGGAGGGAACAGGCTGAGGAGAAGGCATTTGGAATTTTCGTGTTCTTCACCGGCTCCTGTTTCCAGATGGGGTTTTATGCTCAGTGTGGGACACCTGGGCAGCCCCACAGGGGTTTGTGTCCTTTCCGTTGCAAAGATTTGATGTCTCAGATGTGTCTGTCAGCTCCTTAGAAAGCACTGAAGGAACTTGCATCCCAAGGTGGTCAAATCCTGTAAAATGACAATAGAAAAGTCAATGTCTTTGTGGTGCCTTTGGCTTAGGAGCTGTGGAAAACTTCAGTTTGACTGGTATTTAAACCACTGCTCCAAAGTTCTGAGGGTTCTGTCCCTTAAAATTGGTTTTTAAAGGGCTTCAGAAAACCTGATTTGAGGGAGGAGCAAAGGCTCAGAGTTACCCAGGTGAAAGTTTGGGGTGGCTCATATTGCTCCATGTTCTGCCTGGAAAAGGGGTGTTTGTTCTACCCTTGGAAGTCTTCTGGCACATGGAGGAGATGATGTTCAGTGAAATCAGGAATAACAAAAACTCATCTGCTGGGCGGGGTTGTTTTATATTTCATGCTGTGATTTCCCCTTTTGTATTTACATTTTATTTACATTTACATTTCACTGGAAGTAGAACCTTGGGAACTGCCCAGATTGTCCCAAAACATTGCAGGTGGAGTTGTCTGGCCCAGATTTTCTCTTTGTACCACTGGATGCTCTGAGGGTTCATTAGTGCTTGGTTCCAGGAGGAGCTTGGGAAGTCCTTGCAGACAGCTCTGTGTGTGGGGGCAGAGCTAGGCTGTGCCTTTATTAGGAGCTACAAATGAGCTTGGAGTTAATCTGTGTCTGCCACAGGAGGAGCTGGGGATGATCCACAGGTAGGTGCTGGATTTTAAGCCTAAAGCTTGGAAAATGCTTGTGCTTGGTGCTTCTTCTGTGCAAACCCCGTCCTTTACCCTCTTCCCAGCCTTACAAGGATCCCCAAATCTTCAAATTCTGCTCAAAACACTCTCTCTGGGGTGTTTCTAAAGCACCTTCAGGCTTTATTTCCCTCTCTCCCAAGTAAACACGTGGTTTTTTTGTCTTTCAGTACGTTCAAGCAGATGCTCCCACCAACAAAACACTGGCTGGGCTGGTGGTGCAGCTGCTGCAATTCCAGGAAGATGCCTTTGGAAAACATGTCACCAATCCTGCCTTCACAAAGCTTCCTGTGAGTATCGGGGTTCTCTCCCTGCTCTTCTCCCTCTGGAGCCTGTGCTGCATCCAGGGCTTTGGGAGAGCCCTGCTCCAGCTGGGATTTTAGCTGGTGCAGCCCCTGGCAGGGCTGGAACAGCACACTCCTCCTTAAAAGCAGATTTTCAGTGTAATGCAGCTTATTCTCTATATATTTGAAGTGATTCCTTAATGCTGCGAGGAGGTTTTAATTTCTATTAAAATTTGATATGATTCCTGAGTTTTAAGTCAAATCTGGACTGGTGCACCCCGAACTGAGGGAATAAAATGCACTTTCCAAAGCAAACAAGCTCCCCTTGGGCATTTCTGTTGATTAAACTTCAGCCTTGTAACAGTGCCAAGGCTGAAAGACGACTTTCCCATGGTCTGGAGTATCATGTAATTAGTTACCTCAGATAGTTTTCCAGTCCCTGGGGATATTGGTACCTGGAAACAATATCAACATACTGCAAGGGCTGTTTATTTAAAATTCCAGCTGGAGCCGTGCCCAGCACCAGAGGGACCTTTCCTGGGCAGTGTGAGGTGCAGGAGCGGCTGCAGGGAAGGGGGATGCAGCAGATGGGAGGACAGAGGGATCTCAGGGAAGGGCAGGGATGGGCACCTGGTGCCAAGGGCCCAGCTGGCTGGTTTGGGGAGGCTGGGACAGCTGTCATGGATGTGTGAGGTGTTGTGGCATCAGCAGGAGGGGCTGTGCTGCTCTCTGAGGCCCTGGGGAGGGGGACAGGTGGTGGTGGAGCATTTCCAGCCAGTTCAGACACACTGGAGCTGTCCTGAACACTTCCAAATGCTCCTGTGTCCCTGCTCCACCACCCATGGAATGCTGTCTGTTATTATTCCATGGGAGTTTCTCCCCCAGACGTTTTTCCTGTGTCACTCCTTCAGAGAGAGGGTGACTTGGGCGAGTTCAAACTCCTGGGGTGAATCTTGGAACAATTCTTGGCTTCATTTCAGAAGGAATTCCTGGCTGGGAGGGTGGGGAGGCCCTGGCAAAGGTTTCCCAGAGAAACTGTGGCTGCCCCTGGATCCCTGGAAGTGTCCAAGGCCAGGTTGGAGCAGCCTGGGCTGGTGGAAGGTGTCCCTGCCCATGGCAGGGGGTGGCACTGGGTGGGCTTTAAGGTCCCTTCCCACCCAACTCATCCTGGGATTCTCTGAGCATCCTGGTGCTTCAGAGAGCACCCAGGAGCACCACAAGGTGCCATTAAGATCTATCTCACCATCCCTCCTGTAATATCTGACAGCTCAGTGATGATAAAGAGCTTTAGGGCCAGAGGGGAACTTTGTGATGCTTTATTTTGGTGTGGCAGCACAAGCCATAAAACTGTCCCCATTCAGCACGTGGATAAACCATCTGAGTGCTCACCAACCTTAAATCACTTTGTCTTATCTTGAAAATGGGCAATAAAGATTGCAGTGGCATCGTAAAGATGCTGTTCCTGTGTTTGTTCTTGCTGCTCCACAGGTGTAATCTGGTCAAATTTGCTCAGCTCAAGTTCAGAGCAGTTGGATCTCTGTCCTCTCAGTCCTTCCCCCAGGAGACAACTCGTCATCAATGCACCTTCCTCTGTGTTTTTTCCTGGGAAATGCACTGTGTGCCCCCCAGATGAGGTTGGCAGGGGCTTTTTTAGATGTTTAGCTTCAGGTGCTGCTCCAGGCTGTGCAGGAGCTGCTGTTACCCCAGCACAGCCCTCTGAGGGTGTGCAGAGCATCTGAGTTGTGCTGAGCAGCTCCCAGCCTGCTCCTGCTGCTCTTTGGGGCTCAGCTGTGGAATCCCTGGTGCCTGGTTGGGAATTAGGTGACTGCTAAAACTGAGAGGGAAGATATTTTGGGGCATATTTGATATTTTGGGGCAGCTCTGCCCGGTGACCTTTGCAGCTCTGTGTGGTGGAGGGATGTGACTGGAGCTCTGGGAGCTGCTGTGAATGTGAAATATCTGAACCTCTGCTCCAGGGGTTCATTTCCAATGACTTGGTTTGGTCTCCTTGGTGCAGGTGATGCTTCACTGCTTCACTGACAGCTCTGATTTTAGGTTTAATTTGCTATGAAATGGGTGTTCAAAGAGTAGCTTGGATTTTTACAGCTCTACAAGGAATTTTTTTTCAAGCTACTCCTATAAGGAAGGAGGTGGAGCTTTCAGATGCATCAAATTCTGCTTCAGCCAAATGCATTTAATCTTCATGAAACATGCTTAAAGGAGAACCTATAACTCCAAAAGCCATTAATCTGAAAATTAACTGTTAATTTGCTAAGTTAGAGGTCTAAAACAACCAACAAGTGTGTATTTGTTTAAAATAATTGCATATAAGTCACTACCTCTGTGATTTCCCCTGGTTTTTTTTTTGGGTTCCAGGCAAAGTGCTTCATGGATTTCAAAGCTGGAGGTACATTATGTCACATTCTTGGTGCTGCTTACAAATATAAGAATGAACAGGGCTGGTAAGTTTTTTTATTTGTGATTTATACACCTTTTGCATGAAACCAAGCACACGAACTGCTTATGCAAAGCACCCAACGTTTAATCCTTCCTGGAGACTCGGGGAGGCAGGGACTGGAGATGGGAAGAGGGAATTGTTTTCCTGTGTTGCTGATGGTGGCTTTTTTTCAGACACACCCCCACACTTCTAAATTTAAAGATAATTGGCCAAGTTTAAGGTCTCGGGCCTGTAGTTGGAGTTAATGACGAGTTTGAGGCTCTTTTTTTGGTGTTTCCTCGCTGTGTGAGTAAGAAAATGGGCAGGTTTGATGTCTCACATCTGTTAGATGTACATCTTTGTTGCTGTATTGATTAGAGGGTTTAGTTATACCTGGGGAAACATGAAGATTGTAATAAATGCTCAGTGTTCCATCACTTACCCATCCCCAAAAATGGGGAATGTGAGCCCTCAGAAGCTCTGCCCCTGCAGCTCTGGACACTGGTATCAAAATATCCCTGGGACATCCCAGGAGTGTTCTGTCCTGCATGTTTTTGAGTCAAAATCCTCTTTCCAAGAGAGCAGTAGCACAGGATCATAAAACCATGGAATGGTTTGGGTTGGGAGGGACCTCAAAGCCCATCCAGTGCCACCCCCTGCCACGGGCAGGGACACCTTCCATAGACCAGGTGACTCCAAGCCCCGTCCAACCTGCCCTTGGAATTAGTGTATTTGAGAACACTGAGGGGCAGAAATGAGGATGAGAAGTCAGTAAATATAAACAAATCAATAAAAGTAAGCAGAGGTTGTTTTTGTATGTGAATCTGATGTTTCTGATCTGTGACAGCATTCCCAGAATTGAACCTGTGTTGCTGTTACACACAAGAGCCAATTAAAAGGCAAAATAAAGTTGTTTTAGGATGGTTGGTCGATTTTAGGGGTTGTTTATACTCATATCAGCTCTGTCTGAGGTGGATGTATCAGGAACAAGCTCTTTTCAGGGATTTTCCTTCTCCAGGAAGAGAAGGAAACATGGCCCCTGTTTGTCTGTGATGTGTCAGTCTGTCCTGCTGCCCTCTTTGCCTCAAAACAAAGGAATTAAGTGGTTCCCACTTCCTGAATATTCCAATATTCCATTTTTCACCGTGCAGATCTAGTTTTCAGTCCCAGAGATTTGCCAGCAAAGCTCAGCCACGTGGTTCCCTCCTCCCTCCTCCCTCCCTTGCTGCTCCCCTCACAACTAGTGTGGGTAGTGCCTTGTGTCTGTGCATGTGGGACGTAGAGTAATCCTGGAACTTAACTCTCAGGATCAGACCTAGAGCTTGGAATGTGTCCCTCACTGACCCAACCAAATAATACGTGGTGTTTTTGCCTGAACTATGATTTTGATTTGATTTTTGAACGCTCTGCATTGTCGCTCTTGCTTAACCTGTTTGTGAATGATCTGTCTTATAGGAGAAGTACCTTTCCTCGCCATAATAGGTATGTCTGCCAGCTGACATACCTTGTCCCTCACTGCAACCCAAGCTGTTTGCTAGAACCTGGCAGAGGGAATCACTTAAACTGAGGACAGGAGGAATTGGTGCTATTTGATCCCAATGGGCAGCTAAAAAAAAAAGTGCTGTTAATTAATATATCGACACGCTTCTCTTAAAGGGGGGGTTTGAAAAGCAGGGATTTGGGGGCATTTGGAGCAACAGATGTAAAAAATTTTTGGTCAAACTTCCACACCCTGAGTGGTTTTGTCTCACAGGTACCAAGAGTTCATTGGGTGTTTGGGTCAGTCTGTGTTTATTTGTTTATTTCCCTTCATTTCCCTGAAACCATTCAGTGTGTTTTGGATACAAACCGTGGCTGAATAACAGAGAAGTGGCTCGATCTTGCCTCTAAAATCCTGTGTTAAGCTGTGTTGTGCAGTGACCTGACAGCCCTGATGTCTGGCCCTTCTTCTGCAAGTCACTGTGAGCTTCTCCACGTGCACAACGCTGCTTAAACCACTCACAAATTCCTCTGAAAAGGGATGATTCTGACAAATCTGCCAGGATATTGTGTTTAATTTGCCATGCCCTTGGTGTGAAGGGAAGAGCCCCTGGTTTAGGAGAGAATCCATCCCTCCCTGCTGGTGGCTGTTCCCACAGAACCCCCCATGTGGGCACCTCCCTTCTGGAAAGCCCAGGGAGCCTCCAGGGCAGGAGAAGGTGGTGGGCTCAGCTCAAGGGTCTTTGTTTAATGGAGTGGTGTGTCCTTGCTGTGCTGCCCTCCTGCTAACAGGGTGTGAGGCTGAAAACTCGCTGTCCTTCACCTGTACTAAGTGTTTATCCACCCTGAAAATGGATCTGGCACTGGAAACAGGGATGTGTTTGTGAGGAACTGTCAGTAGATGTGGGACAAATGTGTGTTTTAGGCTGGGGTGGGCACTTGGAGCCTGGCAGTCCCTGCATGGGGAGGGTGTGCACGGCTGTTTCACCGGGTTAAATGTGCCCAGGGGATTTTATTTCACCCTAAGGTCCCTTCTGACACCACCTCAGCACCCAGGTGGCGTTTGCAGGCTCCAGCAACAGCTTTTCCCAAACCCTGGAAGGTGCAGCAGGTCATGTTTTACATCCCAGAGTCACCAGCCTGGTGATCTGAACTGATCCTGGTGCTTTGGGAAAGGCTGGATTGGGAAGGGTCAGCCCCAGGTCTGTGCTGAGCCCCCTTGGGAGTGCTGAACATGGTGAGGGTGCTGGGCTTGTCCCACCTCTCGTGTTCTTGGGAGTCTCCACTCAAATCCTTCCTTTGAGTCCCTTCATCCCTGAATTCCAAGCGTGTGCACGGTCCAGGTGGGTACAGCAGGATGGATCTGGGGGGTCCTGTGGTGCTTCCCAGCAGGAAGTCTCAGATTTTGTGTTGTCCCCCCATGTCTCATGGACAAACCTCCATCATTACTGCAACAACTTTGACTATTTGTCTGTGAAATAACCAAGTTTGAAGTCCCAGAGTCCCAACAAAAGCGATGCTAAAATGCTCCCGTGGATTATCAGCTCCCTGTGCTCTTGGGGGGTGGTTTGTTCTCACATCAGGCAGAGGAGTTGCTGCTTTTCCTGCATTCCCAGGATGGGTGCAGCTGGAAGTAAGAGAAACATGAGAGCTCATCCATGACTATTCTCCTGTAGTCGTTGGAATCCATCGTGATCCCGTGTGTCCAGTGATCCCCTGTGGCTGTGCTGGAATGCACAGCCCTGCTCCAGGGGTTTCTTGGACAATGTCAACCTGCCTTTTTTTTTTTTTCCCTCCCCAAACATTTCACAAATCAGCTGCATTTTGTGGATTTGGTTCCTTGTGGTTTTTCTGGCTCGTGAGGGGCTGCCCAGTGAGGCAGAAATAGGTGTGGTTGTGCTTTGAGTGTCCCTTACGTCGCTCCACGAGCCACTGTTTGTGTGGAAACGGGAGAGATTCTTGGCTGCTGGAGGGTGGGGAGTGGAACTTAACATTTTTGAATCCTTTCCCTTCCCAGGAGGAGGTTTGACCTGCAGAATCCCTCCCGGATGGATCGGAACGTGGAGATGTTCATGACCATTGAGAAAACACTAGTGCAGGCAAGGAGCTCCCACCCAAACCCCACAGGCTCAGGGCAGGGGCTCCCTGGGTCTTTATGTGCCTCACCACCCAGGGAGGAGCTCCATCCTGGACTTCTGTAGGAATATGGGACTCTTCTCTCCCTCTCCCACCCGTTTGAGTCACAATTTCATGTTATCGCTTGAAAAATTCAGGGGTATTTTCGTCTCTACTCTGGATATGCAGAGGGTGAGGAAAAACTGTTGTGAGGTGGGAGAAAACATCCTGAGTGTCCCCATGTTCCTGTGGAAGTGGCACCCTCGGGGCTGAGGAGCTGGTTCTGTACACACCCATTCCATGGCTCGCTCCTGAGACTTTTAGTTTGGTCTAAATTTAACTGTTCTCAGGTTAGGAAACATTTGAGAGTCTCACTTTATCAAATGAGTTATTTTCTATATCCATTAAGCAGCTCTGTGGGGGCTAATTTGAAGTTAAATTTTTTTAACTCCTGCATGTGAACAATATATTGCTTTTTTTCAAGCTCAGTGTATAATAGAGTCAAAACATGACTTTCAGGAGCTTGTCAGGAATGGAAATAGGAGGAAGGGACAGCAAAAAGTGACAATGCTCTCACTGTAAAAACCTCTTGCCATTGTTGGGGTGGTTTCAGTGCATAACAGAGTGAAAATGAAGATTGCAGGTTTGATCAGTGAGTCCCTCAGTGCTGTGGCAGGGAGTGACTGTGCATGTCAGTGCAGCAGGGCACATCCCCATTGGAAGCTGACACCAGGAGACTCAAATTCCCTTTGAAGTGAGGTCTCCCACAGGCTGTCAGAGATTCCTTGCCATCAAAGCCGTGGTTTGTGTTCAGGATGTTGTGGAACAGGAGGGGGAACAGCCCCGTGGGGTGAAGGTCTGGCAGAGCTCACAGCAGATCCAGACAGAAACCCTGGAAGGGGAGGGGTGTGAAGGGAATATTGGGGGTTCCTGGAGCTGGAATTGGTGAACTGTGTCACCACCTGACCCGTGCTCCTTTGGAGCTTCAAACCTTGGGGATTTTAATGGGAATATTATGATTTTTTGTCACAAATCACCCCCTAACTCCTCATTTGCCGTGCTGTTCTGTCCCCCAGAACAACTGTCTGAGCAGACCAACCATCTACCTCATTCCTGACATTGAGCTGAAGCTGGCAAACAAACTGAAGGACATTGTCAAACGGCACCAGGTGAGTGTGGGACAGCAGAGCCTCAACCAGAGCTTCCAGGTAAAACATCTCTGCCCAACCTGAGCCCGTGAGCTCCTTCTGGAGTGTGTCTGATGGCACGAGGCAGCAGCACCAGCTCACCTGTGCAGTGCCATTAGTTTTTATCCTCCAGTGGAGACTAAAACCCTCCTCTGCTCTGAAAGTGAACCTGGACCTGCTGCTCGGGTGCAAGTGCTTCTGGGTGAGGTGGGTGCAGCCACAGCTGATTTATTGGTCAGTTCTTGTGCAGAGAGAGCAGGAGCTGGGCCAGACCTGGGCCTGGAGAAGGCAGTGTGTGATGCAGCTCTTTCACACGTGTGGGCACAGCAGGAGGGACCTGGAAATCACTGGGATTTTTTGCTTTATTTCACTTCTTTGTTGCCTGTGCTGAACAGGTGGGCAGTGTATTTCTGAGAGCCAACTGTTGCCATTGTAATTTAATGTGCTAAATAATGATCTGAACAAGATGAATGGCTTCATCTCTTAAAAATGTAAACAGTCTTTTCACTTGTCTTGAGAGAAATACCTGGAATGTGACCTCTGGATGGTCTGGTGGCCTTTTGTGTCAGCTGCAGCCCAATGGTTTCCTTTCCAGATTAAATGTATTTCCTGTGTTGTGATTATGAACCATCATATCAGCTTCAGTTGGGTGGTTTTTCACCAGTTACTTGTAATTATTTGGCCAATTTGGGATGTTATCTATTGCTTAAATTAGAGTTAATGAGTCAGTTTTCCTTTCATAAAGGAATTCTTTCCTAAAGGAGTCCTGTGGTGAGCTCAAGGCTTGCTGTATCCAGGAGTGATTTAAGGAATTTTTAAAGCAGGCAGCTCTGTGTCTAAAGGGGTGTGAAGAGCTGAAGACAGAAATTGTCCCTGGTTCTGCTTTTTGGGCTTTTATCCTTTGCTCTGCTTCTGAATTCTCATCTTGTTGCCAGCTTTGCTTCTCACTATCTTGATATTTGCATGTATTTAACCCATTGCTGTCATGTCTCCTGTGTTCCACCCCCAGTGCCTGTGGCTCCCTCCTCCCTGCCATCCCAAGTCCTTGTTGCAGCCCCTGCAGAGGAATTCCATGTCCCTTGTCCCAGCACAGTGCCCTGGGATCTCTGGGATCACAGGGAGAGGTTTGTCCTCTGTGCTGCTGAAGATGCTGTTCCTGTCCCTGGCTTTGTGGGATGTGGGTAGGAAGCAGCAGCCGAGGAGTTTGGGGTGATGTGTTCAGGGTTTCTCACGTGGTTTCTTTTTCCCCCCAGGGAACAGTAACTGAAGAGAAATCCAAGGCCACCCACCACATTTATCCCAGTCCTACCTCAATGGATGATGGTAAAGGCCCTTCCCAGTTCTGCAGTGGGAATGTCTTGTGACTGAATTCCAGGAGCAGTGGGGTGTTCACACAGGCTCAGGGTGTGCCCAGCCTGCTCCTGAGAGCCACCCACCAGCTCATGGATAATGCTGGGCCAGGGGAGGGTCAGGCTGGATGTTGGGAAAATCCCTCCTGGAAAGGGCTGTCCAGCCCCAGGGCAGGGCTGGAGTCCCATCCCTGGGGGGATTTCAGAGCCCTGGGGGTGTGGCACTTGGGGACATGGGCAGGGGATGGTTGGACTCCATGGTCTCAGGGGGCTTTTCCAGCTTCAACAATTCCATGCCTGTGTGTTCCTGTCTGTCCAGGAATTCTCTTGGGAATGCTGATGCACTCCATTGTGTGTGGTTGGCAGGGCTGCAGTAAGGAGGCAAGCTGGTGGATGGTTGTTGGCTGTAATACAGTTCACTCTGCCTCTGTTGGAAGTACTTAAGGTCCAAAAAACCCTATAATTTAACAGCTGCATCCTCCAGCAAAGAGCAAAAAATTGCTCTCATTTTTTAAATCTTGACTCCATTGAGTTGCCTGTTGGACTGTTGCTGTTGAGTCCGAGTTTCACAACCATAAACTCCCTTTTTCCATCCTCCCTGGCCTGTGCTGGCCACTAGATGGAAGTGCTCCCTGCTGTTTGCAGGGGCTGTGTGTCCTCTGGAGCTGCTCTGTGCTCTGTGCTGGCAGCTCCATGCCCAGCCACGGGTTTGTGTTCATCTTTAACCACGTCAGGTTCATGGAGTCATAAATATCCAGAGCGTGGAAAAGTGAAATAATGTGCTGTTAATCCAAATGTGACCCGGATCTCTTTCCTTGGCAGATGAATGGTTGAGACCTGTGATGAAAAAGGACAAGCAGGTGCTGGTACACTGGGGATTCTTCCCAGACAGGTAAAGGAGGGTGGGGGAAGAAAGCAGATTCCAAGTCTTAATTCAGTTTGTTAAAGGCAAAGTCCTGATCTCAGCATCCAAAGCTTGAAAATAACCACTGATTTACAACTGAAATGTGCCCATCCAGTGGTGGCACTGGCAGGTGGGGGTGGAAAGGAGAGGGGTTTTCTGCAAAGCCACAAGTAACTGGTTGCAAATGGATCCAGATTTCAAGGGGTGGAATGAGCCTTTCCTCTCAGCTTCAAGGGAGAGCTTCTGGTTGAGCTCTGGCAAAGAGGTTTCACTCCATGGGTTGCCTTCAGCCAGGTGCAGGTGGCTGTTAAAGCTTCCACTGGAGAGAGGTGGTGTTGTTGGGAGGTGTTAAAATACAGTGGATGTGCTGTTGGGACCTTCAGTGTGTTTGCAAGAACCTCTTGTGGAAGATCAATCAAAAGATTGATAACCCAGCACTGACTTCAGTTTAAATAACCTTTTCAGGCTACCAAAACCTGCTGTGCACACACAGAATTCCCAGGAACCACATTTCCAATGAGTGTTTTCAGTGGAAGAGAACAAACAACAGTCACACTGAAGTTTCTTTCTTCCTTCAGATGAAGAACCTTTAGATGTTTTTATATTTATATCAGTGGTCAGTTTTGTGTTGATTCTGTGTGTGTGTTTATAAATGCAGGTATAAACAGGAGGAATTCTACACATATACACATTTTGCCATGCACATGACTTGCCCCAGTTCCTCATTAGGTGCCTGGTGTTGATTACAAAGTGTTTTGGCTTTTGTTCAGTGTAGTAATAGTAAAATAGACTTTGGAGGGAACAGCATGTGGAAAAGTGAATGTCAATAATAAATGGTTTCCAGAAGGAGAGGGTGCAGACTCCTTCCTTCCAGGAATCCAGCAGCTCTTGCTTTAAACTGCTAAGAACAGAACAAAGTGAGTTAAGTTAATTCCAGGGTTTGATCAGGGACTCAGAGCTGCCTCAGCACACCTGGATCTCTCCAGATTTACAGTTTTAACCTGGTCCACGGGGATGGTTTTGAAATTCTGGTGTGCACAAGATGTTTTGGCTCCCTCCCTCTGCCCTGTGTCCTGTTCCTGTGGCAGCAGGGATTGTTCCCTGTGGAAAACACTCTGCTGTCCCAGCCATGGGGTCTGCACATGTCCCAGTGCTGGCTCCCCCCTCCCTGCTGCTGATCCCTGGGGAGGAGCAGCCCAGGCACCAAAGGTTGTTCTCTCTCACCTCTCTCCTCAGCTACGACACCTGGGTCCATGCCAATGAAATAGATGCTGAGATCGAGGACCCTCCAATTCCTGAGAAGCCATGGAAGGTGGGTGTCCCTCAACAGCTCCCAGAATTCCTGGGTTTATTCTTTTATTGACCTTACACAGTGTTCTGGGTGTGCTGCTCATCCCCACAGAGTTAGAGCAGCTCAGGCCTGAAAATAACTTGGGGTCTGTTCAAACACCTCTTAACTCCAAGTAGTAATTGGTGACTAACTGGAAAACACTCTTTTTGAGTATAAATCTGCTATGAATAATAAGATATAATTGTGTAAGATGTTAATAAATCAATAATAAATTGTATCAATTACTCTGAAGCTCAAGAAGTTTTTTAGTTCTTAAGCTAAACTTTATTTGAAGATGGATATTTTAAATCAAGATATGGCCAATTCTCCTTACTTTTATTGATGTTTGTGGACATCTGCTCAGGTGATCTGTGTATTTAGGAGATTTTGATGGTAATTTTCAGCATCCAGAGCTGCTGTCCCAGCTCTGAGAACTGCCCTCACATTTCAGGAGGCTTAAGAATGGTTGAGGAGCAGAGGTTGTGTTCTGAGCTTGGTCGTGTTGTCCTGCCTCATGAAATTCTTATGATTGTGTGTAAAACCATGAGGAGATAATTTGGGTGTTCAGACCTTCATGAAGCTCCAGGAATGTCCTTAATCCTGCAAGGAAAGGTCTGCCCTGAAGAGCTTTGTTTACAAAGCATCTGCACATCCCTGTCTCCTGTTCCCCAGGTTCATGCCAAGTGGATTTTGGACACAGACGTGTTCAACGAGTGGATGAACGAGGAGGATTATGAGGTGGATGAGAACAGGAAATCCGTGAGTTTTCGCCAGAGAATCTCCATGAAAAATGAAGAGGTGGGTGGTTCTCTGCTGTGGAGGAGCTGTGCATCCACTGGTGTTCTGTATCCCTGCATGGATAGAGCTGGGGGGGATCACCTGGAGAAGAGAAGGCTCCAGGGAGAGCTGAGAGCCCCTGCCAGGGCCTAAAGGGGCTCCAGGAGAGCTGGAGAGGGGCCTGGAATCTCTCCTGGTGTGTGTTGGGATGTCACTGCTTTTAGCTCCTGCTGTGGGATGGGTTAAGGAAGAGTTTAACCTGCAGCACAGCAGTAAGTGATATTTGGGATGAACTCACTGCTCCCCTTCCCCACAGCCCGTGCGGAGCCCGGAGAGGAGGGACAGGAAAGCAACTGCCAGCACAAGGAAGAGAAAACATTCCCCTTCTCCACCCCCCACTCCTGTGGAGTCCAGGAAAAAGACAGGGAAGAAAGGGTGAGTGTGAGAGTCCTGGAATTTCCCAGAAATGCTCCTAGGGAGATCTGTGGCACCTCCCAACTCTCTCACCCCAGGGTACCCTCGTTATTTCCACAGTGGAATTGGGTGATTTTTCCTGTGCATTGGGTGTGATTCCTTCACTCCTCTGCAGAAATGTGTTGGCTGCAGGGGGGGAGGACCTGGGGCAGGTTGTCCTTTGCCTGTGTCAGGGTTTCATGGCAGCTCAAGAGTGGAAATTAAAGGAAAAGTTGCTCAGCTGCTTCCAAACTAACCCACATTGGTTATGTTGGGCAGTCTGGGGTACGTGCACAACTCTTGAGTTCAGCCCCAGAAACTCCTGCATTTAATTAGGGAGATTTTTATTGATATAGTCAAGTACTTTGAAGTCCACTTCTCAAATGTAAACCTTAACAGAGAGATGTTTGTGGCTTAAAGATTAGGGGGGTTATCAGTGGTTTAGTTTGATCTCTTAAAAGGAAGAAAATCCCATATTCTACCCAAATAAAAGCTTATTTATGGGGCTTTATGTGTGGATATGGAGGGGAGCAATTTTGAGCTAAAAATGCAGGTCTTGTTCATAGACCTGCTGGGCTCTAATAAGGCAAAGCTGGAAATTTATCATGCAGGAGAGAATGAGTGGATAACCTGAATTACTTCTTGTTCCAGTGTAAATCCTGAGTTAGATCCTGCAGGGAGAGGTGTGGGTGGTTCTGCCTTGGTTCCCACGGGGATTTCAGAAGGGTTTTGACCCATCCTTTAATCCTGGTGTGTGAGCAATGTCCAGGTGAGAACATCTGGCAGAGAACCTGTATCTGCTCTGTTCCAGGCAAGCAGCTTTGTATGGGAAAAGGAGGGGGCAGAAAGAAGAGGATGAACAGGAAGATCTTACCAAGGACATGGAGGATCCCACACCAGTCCCCAACATAGAAGAAGTGGTACTTCCCAAAAATGGTAAAATATGCAAACACTGGGTTCTTTGAATGTTAAAAAATGGCTTAAACTGCATAAAAAATACACATATATTTTGTCAAATCTTTGAAATGCTTTGTGGCCATGGGGCCAGGTGATCTGATGCCATCTAAATTTGTGTAGTCAGGGGTGTGACAGCTGGGAAGGGCAGCAGACTCACCTTCTTTTGGCCTCCTAAAGTGCGAAAATACATTTACAAAATACACTTTTTAAAATGCATCTACAAAAATCTACTTAAACATTTCATTTCACTTTTTTTTTTTTTTTGGATTTGTTGGTGTTTGGGGAGGGGGTGGAGTTTTCTGAAGCAAAAATAATTCTCTGCCAAGTTCCCAGGAGAAGGATGTTAAATAAGTGGAAACTTTGCAACGTGTCAAGTGCTTTGAGCTGTTAATCCTTTCCAGGGAAGGGTTGATCTGGACAACACCTGATCTGGGCAAGGCCTGTTAAATGAAGATAAGCCGGAAAAATAATTCCTTCTGCAGCCCTTGACACCAGGGCGTTTTGGGAGTGGCTCCATTTGGGTTTTCCTTGGTGTGAACTGGGATGTGAAGCCTTGCTGGGTGTTGAACAGGTGGCAGAGTGCAGGGTTAGTCCCTGGATAGAGGGGGCTTTGTGTCCAGCTGGGAATTCAGGGAATCAAAGGGGCCGTTGTGCTCCCAGCTCACACATGAACGGGCTGAGCTGCAGGGACAGAGCCAGCAGAGTGTCTGTGGGTGGGACAGGGAGATCTGCTGGATGGGATCCTTTCTCCCTCCTGCTGTGCTCTATCCTTTCTCCTCCTGCTGTGCTCTCACCAGGTCGTTTTGCCCTTGCAGTGAACCCCAAGAAGGACAGTGAGAACACGCCGGTGAAGGGAGGCACCGTGGCAGACCTGGGTAAAGCATCACAGCCCTGCTGGGAGCCCAGCACAGCCCACAGTCTCAAGTCTCTCCATTTCAAAAGCAGTCTCTAATTCTACTGTTTTGTTGAATTAATTCAGTTTTCATGTGTGTTCTGGTTGAAGTGTGCCAACTCTTTTTTCACTTGCAAGGCTCTTCCTTCACAGACTGTTTTTACTCTTATTTTTTAATTACTCTTATTTTTTTATTTTTAATTATATGTTTATATTATTTAATTATATATTTAATTATATTATTTTTAATATGACATATAAGCTCTTTTCTAGCTCTTTTCCTTGTCTTTACTGGGAATCAAGGTGAACCACAGGTTCCCTGAGCTTTGCTAAGCCTTGACATAAGAGATCCACACTGGTGCCCCACATCCTGTCACACAGGGCTCATCTGGGGCACTGGGAAGGGTGGTAATTAAATAGGGATTCTGGAGTGAGGGAAAATCATCATTGTCCTTCCTCTGTATTCTTGCTGTTCCCTGGGCTGGGACAGGTGAGTGAGGATGTCATTGCTTTAGTGATGTGTGATCCACTTTCCTTCCCTCCTCACTTCCCATCCAAAATAAATTAAATGCTCTTTCCAGCTAAGCTTTTGTGTTGCTGGAGAGGCTCCTGAGCACTCAGGTGGTTTTTATTGGTGTAATGCTGAATGTTTTTCCCTTTCAGATGAACAGGACGAGGAGACAGTGGCCACTGGAGGAAAGGTAACAGCAGCTCTTTGTTGCTGAACTTGACAGGAACTGAGATCAGAGAATCCCAGCCTGGGTTGGGTGGGAAAGGACCTTAAAGCCCATCCAGTGCCACCCCTGCCATGGGCAGGGACACCTTCCACCAGCCCAGGTTGCTCCAAGCCCCGTCCAGCCTGGCCTTGGACACTTCCAGGGATCCAGGGGCAGCCACAGCTTCTCTGGGAAACCTGTGCCAGGGCCTCCCCACCCTCCCAGCCAGGAATTCCTTCCCCATATCCCATCCATCCCTGCCCTCTGGCAGTGGGAAGCCATTCCCCCTTGGCCTGTCAAGGTCTTAATCTCACCTTCAGTAACTAAAGCTGTGATGATTATCAAGTGATCTGTAAGATTAAATTAGTTACTGATGGGAATGCTTCTGTTATTATAAAAATTCTTGAAATTTTGTGGGGTTACTTTGTATTTTTAAATCTGGTTGTGGGATTACTTTGTCATTTTAAATCTAGTCTATTAAAAAGGACAGTGAGGAGACAGATGCCAAGTATTTTTGGAGAAGCATTTTTCAGACCAGAGGTTTTTCAAAGCTTTTGCTTTTTCTTTAGGTTTTAGGGCTAAATTTAAACCCAGTTTGGGCTCCCTGATCATCTTAATAGAGTTGCAGGAGTAGTTTCTGTACTGAATTGCATTTGTGGCACTCTTGTACCAGCTTGCTGTTGTCAGATCATACACTGGGTATGTTTAGAGTGCTACCTTGTTGTCTTTGGGGGAATTTAATCCCAGATAAAGGTCTGTTATTGATGCCAAGGACTCTTTAGGGTCTTGCTTCAGGGACTGGGTTATTTTTAATATTGAGTTACCCACGTGCTCTTCAAACAACCCCTGAGGGTTTTTGTACATGCAATGTCATGACCTGATCCTCTTTTTATACTTCTGTGCCCTTCTCTTGATCGTTTTGGGTCAGGAATTGAACATTTGCTGGAACCTGTAGAACCTCAGGTGTTCACAGGTTGTGAAGCAACAGAGTGACCAAAGATTGTCCTCCTCTTGGGGGTGTCACAGAGTCTGCAGAGCACTGGAAAGCTCCTCTTTTGGACCAGCTCTGCTGTCCCAGAGCCTGGTGGGGTGTCTGTGGCAGGCCCTGACCGTTGTGTTCCCCCCCTGCTGCAGGAGGATGAGGATCCCAACAAGGGTGACCAGAGTCGCTCCATCGATCCCGGGGAGGACAATGTCACAGAGCAGACCAACCACATCATCATCCCCAGCTATGCATCCTGGTTTGACTACAACTGGTGAGAGGGGAGCTGGGGGGAAACTTCACGGTTTGGGTTGTTGGTTTTTTGGGTTTTTTTTTTCATAAATTAAGCCAAGAGTTGAAGGAAACGACTGTTGGTTAGGTCTGGTTCCCATGTCTGGGGGCAGCTTTTCCTGAGCTGACTTCTGGCTGTTTTCAGGGATTGGGAGTGAGGAAGAGGATTTCAAACAGCAGAGACCCCCAGTCTGCCTCCTCAGCAGTTCTTGCTTTACACTGATTTCCCCCCCAGTGTGGAAGATAATTCCTGTCTCTTCCCTGCTTCTCTGGTCCTTGTGTGGTCTGTGTTTGTATCTCCTTCTGAAAGCCAGTGCCTTTTGATTTGGCTTCAGAACTTGCCTTTGAGGATAAATCATTGGCTGTACAGGGAGGATACTTGTTTCAGCTTGGAATCCTCCTTGGACCCAGGGATTTGTGGGGGGTGGTGCCCACACAACCCTGGTGTTCTCTGTACTCAAACCTTGGTGGTGTGGGAGGAGCAGTGAGTGATGGGGAAAGGAAGTCCCTATGGAAGTTGAACTCCCAGGGAGCACTTTTTAAAACAAAAAGTGCTTTGGAAGCCCAACAGGGAATAGTCACTTGTCTGGAAGGCTCTCCTTGAGCACCCACTTTGTCTTGGCTCTGGGAGTTCAGGCTGGAATCTGAAAAGATGAGCTGTGACCCTGGAGTGTTGGGATTCAAGTGCAACTTCCAGAAGTGAGTGACTTGTCACAGCAGTGGATTCAGGTGGGCTGGGAACTGTTGGTGTAGGGGTTGGATCCATTCCCAGCTCTTGCAAACTCTGCTCCCTTGGGTCAGTGGCCTGAACAGAACCAGCCAAAATCAAATTTCCAGAGCACTGGGGTTTCTGAAAAATAATGATCACAAAATAACCCCTGTTCTGGATGTCCTTTGGGGGTGGGCAGGGCACTGCAGGGGTGCTGGGTTTGCCATCTGACTGGGTGTTCTGGTTGCAGCATCCACGTGATCGAACGTCGGGCGCTCCCGGAATTCTTCAACGGGAAGAACAAGTCCAAGACTCCAGAGATGTGAGTAAAACCCGGGAATGTGGATGGTAGGAGTGTGGCAAGGTAAAGGAGCTTCCCATTCCTTGAATCCTGTGGATACTCCAGCTTGGGGGGGGTGTTAAGCTGGTGTTTTCTGCAGAGCACTGATAATGTCTGGACAGTATTGGAGCAGAGGTAAAAGCTTAAATATCAAATAATTAATAGTGGTTATCCAGGAAAAATAAAACTGATTTCTCCCAAGTAATATTGAACAAATTCTTGAACTTTGTGGTACAAAATGTGATCACCTTCCAAAGCCATCTAAAAATGTCATGGTAGGGTAGAACCTGAATAATCCTCCTGGATTCTCCCTGTCTCCTCCTGCCACGCCGTGGGTTTGAGGCTCAGCAGTTGTGTGTGTAGGCACTGAGTGTGTTTTGGATGCTGTGTCAGGCCGTGGAGTGGATTTTCCACGGTTTTCCAGGGTGATTTCACAGTTCCCTGAGCAGCTGGTGGGTAATTGTGAAGTGCAGGTGAGGGTCAGGAAATGAATCTTCACAGGCCTTGGATGTGCCTGTTCTCAAATGTCAGAGTCTGGTTTCAATCACAGAGTTGTGCATTGCAAGAAGGAAGGTGTTCTTTTTGTCTCCAGCTGTTCCAAAGCCTCTGGTGACACCTCAGTTCTGGCCATACCTGTTCAATCCAGGTGGATTTAGATCCAGTTTGTACCTGCCTCATCTCCTTGTGGGATCTGGTTACTGCAGAACTTGAGTGGTCTTAATTCAGAATTATCCACACAGGGCTGTTTAAACAGCTTCAACTTCTCCCTGGAGCTGTTTAAAATAATAATTAAAATAAAGCTGATTATGGTGAGGTATTGCAGGTTTTGTCACACATCAGATGATTAAATTCTGCTCTGCCTTAGCTGGTAACAAGATCAGCTGCTGATTTTGCCTCAAATGCTTGAGAATCCTCTGCAAAGGTTGTTCTGTACATTAGGAAAGTTCACCTCCCCTTCTCTGAAAATATTCTGTTCTAATAGTAAATTTCATTATTCAGAGAGCTCTTGAAAGGTGATCTGTAAAAGGAAGATGGGCAGTGTCAGGCTTGTGAACACTGTGCTTGTTTCTGCTTAAATGATCCTAGAACCTGAGATTTCACACCAAAAAACCATGAATTTTTACCCCAGTGTGTGCTGGTCCCCTTGGCCAGTGGAACTGGGCAGGTTGTGTTCACTTGAGCTTGGTATCAAATCCTGGCCAGCTGCAAAGCAGCTCTGGGGGATTTTAAAAGGTTTTCTTTCAGTCAATACTGAATTAAATGTTTGAGGTGTCTCACTGTCTGAGTGTCAGCTGAGCCCTGAATTTTTCACACACAGCATTTCATACAATCCTGGAGTGATTTGGGTGGGAAAGGACCTTAAAGCCCATCCAGTGCCACCCCCTGCCATGGGCAGGGACACCTTCCACCAGCCCAGGTTGCTCCAAGCCCCGTCCAACCTGGCCTTGGACACTTCCAGGGATCCAGGGACAGCCACAGCTGCTCTGGGCAACCTGTGCCAGGGCCTCCTCACCCTCCTAGCCAGGAATTCCTTCCCAATATCCCATCTAAATCTCCACTTTTCCAGTGGGAAGTCATTCCCCTTGTCCTGTCCCTCCATCCCTTGTCCCCAGTCCCTCTCCAGCTCTCCTGGAGCCCCTTCAGGCCCTGCAAGGGGCTCTCAGCTCTCCCTGGAGCCTTCTCTTCTCCAGGGGAACCCCCCCAGCTCTCCCAGCCTGGACAGGAGAATTCCTGAGGGACTGTTCAGTGCTGGAATCTCCCTGTCTCAGGTGTCACTGTTGGGTTGGGAGGCTTCTGGTCTGACATAGAGATAGAAAGTTCCATTTGGGAAAAAGGGAAACTTTAGACTCTGAAGAAGATGAAGCACTGGGATAGGGCCCTGGGAAGTTGGGATTGTTCCTCCTTGGAGTGTTTCCAGGACAAAGCCCTAGGAAGCCCAGTCAAAGTCCATGGTTTGAGTGGGAGGTTGAATTACAGAACTCCCAAGGTCCCTGGAGCCCTGGAATTTTCAGTCTATAGTCTTTCCTCACAACTTCTCTACATGTCTGAGCTCCAGAGGTAACTACAGCTGCATCATGGAATTCCAGAGTGGTTTGGGTTGGGAGGGAACCTTCAAGACCATCTGGTTCCAACCCCTTGCCATTCCAAAATGTATTTGTTCCAAACTGTATTTGACAGTGACGCTGCTCCCCCAGTTTTACTGTTCAGCAGATCATTGTTTGGGGGTTTCCAGCACTCTGGGTCTGGGGCAGCTGAAGGAATGCTGATCTCTCTATTCCCACTGATGGGGTTGTCACGTGTGCTCCCAGGATTCCTTTCCCCCTTGGCATCAAAACATCAGGTCTCCTGATTCTCATCCCTGAGCTGCTCCTGGTTATTGCCTGTGAGTGGAGCGGGTCAGGGGCCCCTCCCAGTCCTCCTGTTGTCCTGGAGATCTATTTTGGTGCCATTTAGGGGTTGTAGGAGCAGCACGTGGGCTTGGCTTTGTGTTTCCTGTTTGAATCAAGGGGAACCATCCCTGTGAATGGAGATGATTTGCCTCCGGCTGAGTGTTCAGGCCAAAACACCGTGTTTGAGGAGCTCAGCCAGGTTCATTGTTGTGACAGCAGTGCCTGGGGGTGGGTCCTGTCTGAGCAGGCATTGTGACTAAATCCCACTTGACTTCCCTTCTCCCTGTTGACAGGTTTTAGCTGATGGGTCGTGTCGTGGTTGAAAACCATCTCCCTTCAGGATAAAACCTTGGGATGCTTCTGTCTTGGGCTTCTCTCTGCACCTCTTGATGTGACCTTTGCTAATAAATATTAATTTCTGCAGCCAAGACCTGTTCCTGGGCGGGTGGGAACCCAGTTCTGCCCTGGAGCATTCAGAGATGTGCCTCAGTATTCCTCTGGGGAAGAGCTCCCCTTGGTTTCTGGCTCCCAAACATCCCCAAGGAGCCCAACACCTTCCCCAGAGTTGCTCCTGGCCAGCTTCATGTGGAATTTGGGCAGGAGGGAGATGTGGGATTTTGGCAGGGATCTGTGCTTGCAGCATCTGTCTCCTTATGCTTTGCCTGGATGATTTATTTATATTTTTGGTTACCAGCTGCTTTGCACACACTGCATGTGAGACATTCCCTCTGGAATTTTCCAGAGGGAGGGATCCGCTGACAATACACTGTTTTAAACACAGCTTTTCACAGGACACTCACTTCACAGAATCCCAGGATGGTTTGGGTGGGAAGGGACTTAAAGACCCCCTAATTCCTCCCCTCCTGCTGTGGGCAGGGACACCTTCCAGCAGACCAGGCTGCTCCAAGCCCCATCCAACCTGGATGATTCCAACTTGAATTTGGCAGATTGGGGTTTTTTTCCCTCTAAAGAACAGGGCTATCAGTAATTTTCTGGGAGGTTATTTTCAGGACAGTTTTTATTAGGAAGCATCAGGATATTGCAGAAACTTCCTGAGGAGCCTCTGAAGCCACAGTGCAGAGAACGGGCTGAACCCCAAAACCTTGGGCTGTCATGTGCTGAAATATGGGAATCTCACAGGGATTGTTTCTGCTCCAGCTGTTCCCAGCTGTGCTGACTCTGGGCTCTTATCCTCTGCTTTTCAAAGATCTGCTCTTCCCCACGTTGCTGTTCTCCAGCCTTTCCTCCCTCATCTCTTCATCCATTAAAAACTCCCTGTGTAGCCACAGCAGTGTTCCAACCCCTGTGCTGCTGCTGCTTCTCTGTGCAGCCTTTTTCCTTCCAGCCTCACACAGGGATGGACAAGGATTGTTTACCCTGTTTCCATGGGAAGACCAGACCCCACTAGTTTTTTTTCTGCAGCTACTGCTGTGGTGTGAATATTTGGTTGATGCCCAACCTAACACAGATATTTGTGTGACTGCAATTGGAGCGTGTTTCATTCCAACCACAGGGAAAATCCAGAGCGAAACAGTCTGGAAGAGATGGGTCATACTCAGTATATAAAAATAAATCCACTTACCTGTTGCTTTGGATGCTGATTCCTAAATTTCACCAATCAAAACAGCCTGTTGCTGTTTCCTTGTCAGTGACACGGGTGTTTGGAGGAGGTGAATCCTAAAATAGACACTCTGGATGTTGTTAGCCCTCAGTGGCCATGGGCTGTGTGACCCTTGTGTGGCAGAGATCTGGCCATGAATGTGTGACCCTGGCCATGAATCCATGACTGTGTGACCCTTGTGTGGCAGAGACCTGGCCCTGATATGTGACCCTGGCCCTGAATCCATGGCTGTGTGCCCCTTGTGTGGCAGAGACCTGGCCATGAATCCAGGAATGTGTGACCCCTGTGTGGCAGAGACCTGGCCATGGATCCAGGAATGTGTCACCCTTGTGTGGCAAAGACCTGACCTTGATGTGTGACCCTTGTGTGGCAGAGACCTGGCCCTGATATGTGACCCTGGGCAAGAATCCATGGCTGTGTGCCCCCTGTGTTGCAGATACCTGGCCATGAATCCATGGCTGTGTTGCTCCCTGTGTGGCAGATCCCTGGCCATGAATCCATGACTCTCTGACCCTTGTGTTGCAGATACCTGGCCTACAGGAACTTCATGATCGACACGTACCGGCTGAACCCTCAGGAGTACCTGACCAGCACGGCCTGCAGGAGGAACCTCACGGGGGACGTCTGTGCCGTCATGAGGTGACAGCGGGGACCGTGACGGGGGCCCTGGGGCCTGGGGGCTTTGGGCAAGGCCTCAATTGGGAAGCTTTGATTTGCCCCTCTCTCTGGCAGGGTCCACGCTTTCCTGGAGCAGTGGGGCCTCATTAACTACCAGGTGGACCCCGAGAGCCGCCCCATGGCCATGGGGCCGCCCCCCACCCCTCACTTCAACGTGCTGGCCGACACCCCCTCGGGGCTGATGCCGCTGCACATCCGCACCCCACAGGTGAGTCCCACAGGGCTGGCTGTGCCTGGGCTCTGTCAGCACAGCAGCACAGTCATTTGTGCCCAGCTGGGTGAAATGTTCCCTCTTTTGTCCAGCTGGGTTGAGCATTTCAGGTCGTTTTACACGGAACACTTGCCCCCATTGCTCAGAGGTTTGTTTTACAGTCACCCTCACAGACCTGTGTTCAGCTTCTCTGTCCAGTCCGTGTTCTGGTCTGAAGACCTCGAGAACCTTGCAGTTCTTGCCCCTCTCACCTTTCCCTTGTGATGTTTGTTCCCAGGTTCCAGCTGCTCAGCAGATGTTGAGTTTTCCAGAGAAGAACAAGGAGAAGCCAACTGACCTGCAGAACTTTGGCCTTCGCACAGACATTTACTCAAAGAAGACTTTAGCCAAGGCAAGTCTTGGGATTTTTTTCCCCTATTTCCCCTCAACCTTCTGTTGAGCTTTCCTGCTCAAGTGTGTCCAGCTTGGTGACACTGAGGTGACTTTTGTTACTCTTACACTCTGGGTTTAGATTTCTTCCCTGGTGCAGGACACTGAGATGAGTGATTGTGTTGGAATTCTGATTTTGTAGGAATAAAGACACGTGTCAATTCCCCTTTCCGTTGTCAGCCTTCAGACCCCAAACTCACTGTGTTCCTGCATATTCCACCTGAGTGGTTCAGAATCATCAAACCATCCAATAATTCCGACCAGGAGCTGAGATCCTCCAGCAGGATCTTTAGCTATCCTGTTTTCCAAGTCTGAGCAGGGTTTTCCAGCCTGAGAGAACAAAAGGTGTCCCCAAACTGTTGCAGGGGACATTCTGTCACTGTCACTGCAGCATGTTGCACAGGATAATTAAAACTTTGAGCCATCATTGCAGTGATGTGATGATTCTATAACCTCCTGCCTTTCTCCTGCTCCCAGTACCTGTGTGTGCCTGGAGGTGCTGCAGGAATCCCACGTTACCATAACACAACCTTTGGGGTTTGGGAGTCTCCAGAGTTCTTGGGCTCACATCAGGCTTAATTCTGTGTAATTAACCCATTGGCCTAAGAGGTCACTATTTAATCCTAAGAAATAACTGTTTATACACTATTATTTATACTGTTTACACATTATTTATTCCTTCAGAGAATGGTTTCAAAACCCCACAAACCCAAAGCACTACTTCTAGAGATCAGTGTTTTTTATAAAGCCTCATTTCATCTCGCATTTCACAGACTGATTTTTCACTTGTTATGGGGAGTATAAATATTCTCCAAATCCATAAATCCCTTCCTGGTTCTGGACTCTGTACAGGATCCGTACCAGTGAGCTGGAGCAGATTTCTTGGCAGATACTGATTTCCCTGTTTGGTTTCTGTGTGACTGTTGGGTTTTTGGCTCTTAAATCAGCCTGTTGTGGAGCTGATCAGCTGCTGGGTGATGATGAATGTTCTGTTTGGGTTAATGATGTGTCTGAAATGCATCTCGAGATAATATTTATTCCCCTAAATACCCATTTCCTTTGCTGTGCTCTGGCACAGAGCCACCCAGTGATGTTCTTTAGGGGCAGGTGACAAGCTGCTTTTGTCCTTTTTTGACACGTGATGGGTCAGGGTGTCACAGGAGGGGAAGTTTCACCATGAATTTTGTGATTTCTTTTTTTTTTTTAAGCTAATCCCAGCAATTAATGAGGTGTAGATTTGGGAGCAGCAACCCTTGGAGCAAGTGATTGCTGGAGTGCAAATGGTCTTGCTGTAATTACTTTTCCTTCTCACACAGCTCATTTCACTCGTAAAGATTTATCATTTCTTTACTGATGAACTTAGAGATAAATGAACTTATTTTTCACTGATGAACTTTCTAAATAGATGAACTTATTTTGGACCAGCACACACCATACACAGCCCACTGCCTCCAGCACTCAGGGAAGGGTTTAGCATTTAGGAAAATCCTCTTTTCTCTTTTTCTCCTCAGTGTTTTCTTCTGAAAGGTTTTGTACAAAAACTCCTGTATTTCACTTCTTCTTTTTTTTTCTCTCCTTTTTTTTGTAGAGTAAAGGTGCAAGTGCTGGGAGAGAATGGACAGAGCAGGAGACGCTGCTGCTCTTGGAAGTAAGTTCAGGAGGGCAAAACCCAAGGGTAGGAAACAGAAACATGCAGGATATCAGGCTTTAAAAACCTGCCCCTGGCTGATACTCTGGAGTTAGATAAGGACTGACACAAGGACCTTACTGCAGAAGGAGGTGGCAGAACATCTGTGTGAGTCACATTTGGTCTACAAATTAGACTGGGCTCTAACTTGTACCTGCAAGCCAGAAATTAAGCATTTAAGAACCTCAGGTAAAGTCAAGAACAAGTCTTGCAGTGCAGAGGGGTGTTTTCCTTCGGCGGAGGTTCCTGGCAGTGTGAACTGATGGTGAGTAACTCAAGCCATGGTAAACAATTCCAGCCATGGTAAACAATTCCAGCCATGGTTTGCTGCCTGCTCAGGTGAATCCTTGGAAATGCTGATGGTCTTTGCAGTGTGACATCCTGGTGATCTGCACAGTCCCTGCCCGTGCCAGAGCTTAGCAAACAGCTCATCTTTGAGGTTGCAGTGGTTCTCAAACAGTTCCTGGCTTCTGCCACTGAGAGGGGAGGCCCTGTGGGAGCCCTTTCATCCCTCCCATCTCCTGGTTGCTTTGGCCACGGAGCTGCACTCAGGGTGTTCTCTGGTCTTTTCCTGGAAGTCTGCAAGAAATATCCCAGAGATGGCTCCAGTCAGGTGCTGTAAAATGAGCTCAAAGAGCTGCTGCAGGTTTTTGTCCCCCAGGTTGCTTCACCTGATGCTCCTGAAGCACGTGGTGATTGTGGGATGTCCTGGAATTCCAGTGGGGGATGGAATCACTCCCCTGCAGAGGCTGTTCTGGTGTCCCACGCTCACATCAGGGCAAGGTTGTTTTTCTGGGCTTCATCAGAAGAGGAGTCTGAGTGGCCTGAAATAATTCAAAGTGCTGCCACTTCCTATAAAGAAAAATCATCTCTCCAGCTTTGCTATTCCAGGGACATTCTCTCTCTCCAGCGGCTGCACGGCTGATATATTTCCCTTTACGTAATTCAGGGTTCTAAGAATTCCAGTTTTGGGTTCTATTTTTGTTTATTTCTACTTGGAGAGCTTAAAGCAGATTGCAACTGCCTGATTGTTCCAGCCTTTTGTCTTCCCATGTGCCAATAAACCCATTGAAAAGTTAAATTGTTAGGGAAAAGCCTGGAGAAGGGACCTGGGTAGTGCTGAACAACACTCAGCTCCTGTGATTCAGCCCTCCCAGATATGGGGTGTGGTTACCAAACAGCAAAAACTTCTATTTTTTTTCTCTTTCTTTTAGGTTGATATTCCCTGGTTAGCCAACACTTTTCTATAGGCACGTGGAAAAAAATTTGCTTATGGGGTGTAAACAGCTCAAATGTTTTCCATGGCATTCTTGGAGGAGAAACAAGGCTGATGCCTTGATATACTGGCTGCTTTCCTCTATTATTTATTCAAATGTATTATTTAAATTAATACTATTAATATAATAATTATTTAAAATTCAGTGGTTTGCACATTTGTAGCTTCTGGTCAGACACAGCAAGTTGTAGCCTAATGAAATAATCCAGTGACATATTTGTTTAAAACAAAAGAAAAAAAAACCCCAAATCTTGCTATTGCAATTTGATTTAATGAGTTTAAATTAATAATGTTTCTGTTGCTCATTTTTCCTGGGTTTGCCCTCTGAATAAATCAGTGCAGAGTATATCAGTTCAAGCATAAGTAATTGGGCTGTAACAAGCCAGCTCGGTCCAATTAAATCCTCAGGGCAGCTTTGGGCAAACAGAGATGCAGCCAAGTTCCAAATAATAAATCATATCTAAAATAATTATTGTCCCTCTGCCTGTTGACTGAATTAATGGGGGGAGGAAAGAGTTTCCCTCCCTGAATCCTCCTCCCTGCCCCAGCCCCTCTGTGTCTCCAGGGAGCACTGTCAGTGCATTCCCAGCTATTTTTAGGAAGGACAGGGATTGGGGGAGAGGGTTTGTGTGGCAGGAAGATGAAGCAGTGAAGGAGAAGGAGCAGAGACCAAACCCCCCCTGGGTTTGGAGGAGCAGAGCTGATCTCCTGAGCAGTGTGGGTACAACTGGGCACCTGCACAGAACTCACAGGGATGGAGGGAGGGGAGGGAGATGAAGGCTGGACAGTGGATAAAGATTTCCCCTGAATGTGACCTACTGAACTGAGCAGTTTCTTGTTTATTAAACTCATTATTTCTTTATTATTTTGTATTATTCTCATTACTAAACCCCTGGCTGATCAGAGGGAGGGCAGGAGAAGGGCTCAGCAGTGGTTGGGAGAGGTGATTGCTGTGGTAGGACCAGGCTGCCCAGTGCAGTCTGTCTGTTCGTCCCCAAACTCACATTATCTCAGAAATGTAGAAATAATGGCTCAGGATAACTCAGCATTTATTTTATGTTATACAAATGCTTCACTAAAACATTTTTCAGGGAAAAAAATGCTTGTTAAGGGATAATAATTGATTAGGCCACCACTTGAAGGGTTTTACAGGACTAATTTATTGGTTTTTCACAGACTAATGCAGGGCCTTCAGTAGCTCTTTGCTAGTAAATTGTTTTAAGGCTTTTCTTAAGTTTAAAAGTGACTGAAATTCTGAATCACAAAATCTTTGATTTGAAATAGAAGTTCTTATTTTGTGAAGTGCTTATCTACCCAATAAGGGCTTGTTAACAGAGATCACACTGGTGAGCAGTTCCTGGAGAACTGATCTCTCCTGCCTTCAGGGGGTGGAATATTTTTCCCTCTTTTCCCCTGGTGTATTGGTTTGATGCTTTTCCCCTTCCATAACATCTGTTGGATCTTAAAAACTGGATTTCACCATCACAGCCAGTGCTTGTGTGGGACATAAATCCTGTCCCTGCCCCAAGGAGCTTCGTGTGTTCAGTGGGAGAACACAAGAGCCCTCGGGGAGGAGTGGTGGGAACTGAGGAATTGTGAGACCTGGTAGGACAAACACCAAGTTCTCTGTGAAAGCAAATGGGGAAACACCAACTGTGGGAATATTGGTAAATCCCAAATCTTCTGACCATTCTTTTTGATACAGTAACAGCATCAACTCCTGGGATGATCCCTGGGGCTTAAATATCACTGATACCTGAGGGAGGGGTTCACATTTCTTGTACAGATAATTTTGCTTAAATGTCACTGATGTCTGAGGGAGGTGCTCACATTTCTTATACAGATAATTTTGCTTAAATGTCACTGATATCTGAGGGAGGTGTTCACATTTCTTACACAGATAATTTTGCTACCAGGAAAAATGGGATTTTTATTAGTTGTCTGATCCCGATTTGTTGTTCCATCACCACCTAAACCATCACTGCAGGTCTCTCTGCCTCGGGCAGGGCTGTTTTCCCCCGAGCAGCTGGTTTGCACACACAAAGTTACTCTGTGCCTTTTGCAGGCCCTGGAGATGTACAAGGACGACTGGAACAAGGTGTCGGAGCACGTGGGGAGCCGCACACAGGACGAGTGCATCCTGCACTTCCTGCGCCTGCCCATCGAGGATCCCTACCTGGAGAACTCGGACGCCTCCCTGGGCCCCCTGGCCTACCAGCCCGTGCCCTTCAGCCAGTCGGGCAACCCCGTGATGAGCACGGTGGCCTTCCTGGCCTCGGTGGTGGATCCGCGCGTGGCCTCGGCCGCCGCCAAGGCCGCCCTGGGTACGGCCGGGCTCTGTCTGCTCCTGGGGGGGGTTAGATTTCCTAGTCATGAATAATCCACGGGAATTTGGGTTTGCAGTGCGTGTAGGACACAGGTCTGTGGCTCCCAGGCTTGTGCTGTTTGTACTGCAGTGGCCAGTTTTGTCTTCCCATGTGCCAATAAACCCATTGAAAAGTTAAATTGTTAGGGAAAAGCCTGGAGAAGGGACCTGGATAGTGCTGAACAACACTCAGCTCCTGTGATTCAGCCCTCACAGATATGGGATGTGGTTACCAAACAGCAAAAACTTCTATTTTTTTCTCTTTCTTTTAGGTTGATATTCCCTGGTTAGCCAACACTTTTCTATAGGCACGTGGAAAAAAATTTGCTTATGGGGTGTAAACAGCTCAGATGTTTTCCATGGCATTCTTGGAGGAGAAACAAGGCTGATGCCTTGATATACTGGCTGCTTTCCTCTATTATTTATTCAAATGTATTATTTAAATTAATACTATTAATATAATAATTATTTAAAATTCAGTGGTTTGTACATTTGTAGCTTTTTGTACATTTGTACATTTGTACTGCAGTGGCCAATTTTCAGGCAGGTTGCCCCCGGTGTCGTGTTCGGGTCTGGGCTACTCAGTACGAGACAAGGAACTGCTGGAGAGGGTCCAGGAGGGCCCTGTGGATAATGAGGAGTCTGGAACGTGTCTCTGATGTCTCTGGGCCTGGCTAGTCTGAAAAAGAGTGACAGGGGATCCTGCCATGGGCAGGGGTACCTTCCACCAGTAGGTTCAAGTGTTGAGTGCATATTAGATCTACCCACTTGATGAAGTAGTTCTTTTCACTTTTTTCCTTGTTTTTCCACATAAAATACAATTTTATATAATTGGGAAGAAACTCTCTTCTACCACATTGAAAAGACAAAACCGACTGGTTTATAATTTGGAAGAAAGTCTTTTCTGCCACATCAGAGAGACAAACCCACCTGCCTCATGTGAAAAGAAGGAACTTCCATATTTGAGAATCCACTTTGCCCCAGGACTGACCTGCACGTTCACTGGAGAAAATACAACTTTCAATTTGCCAAAAAAAACCCCCAGAATGTAACATTTTGTGTGTTTTCACAGAGGAGTTTTCCCGGGTCAGAGAGGAGGTGCCTCTGGAGCTGGTGGAAGCCCATGTGAAGAAGGTGCAGGAGGCAGCACGAGCCTCTGGGAAGGTGGATCCAACCTACGGGCTGGAGAGCAGCTGCATCGCCGGGACCGGCCCGGACGAGCCCGAGAAGATGGGTGAGTTGTCCATCCACTGCAGGAGCTCCCTGGGCTTGGTTCTGACTGAGAATAAACCTGGAGTCCACCTCCAGCAGGAGATGGAAATGATGGGCGAGGAGAGGGCGATAGGTCACTTCAGTTCCCCTCGCTGTGGGATCGACTCTTGGTGCTGCAGGGATGAATTCAGACCCAGCTGGAGCTTTGGAGGTTTGTGTTCCTGCTCTCACACGTGGAAACGCCGTTGCTTGGGGTGCACAGAGTGGAGTGACCAAAAACAGCAGAGCAGAACATTCCACATTCATTCTGTGGGTGTGGGAGCAGCTGGAGGACGGTGCCTGGGGGGGTTTAACATCAACCAAACTGAGGGGTTTTGGCCATCAGTTCTGAGGTGAATCTGGCACTCTGAGCGTGTTGCTCACTGTGGTGGCAGCAGAAGAGGAATTTTTGCTGGGCTGGCACACGACAACCCCAGTGCTGGCCCTGGGTGTGGGTTACACTGCTGTAACTCTGCATTCCTGATGGGCAGGAACAAGCTCTGCTTTCGGAGCTCGGTGTCAGATGAGCCCAGTTCTGTCGTGGTCAGCAAATATTCTGCTGTTTAAGTCTCTTCTCTGAAACCTTGAGAGCTGTAAATCGCTGGTTCTTTGCTGTGCAGTGTAACAGCATCTGGTGGCAGCTCCCTGTGCAGTGGCAGCCGTGTGTAGCCCCTGTGTTTAACCCTGTGGCCTCCCCAGCAGGGTGAGGAACAGCTGAGCAGACTCAGCTCCCTCTGTCCCCAGGGCTGGCTCACACTTTCCTCACTTGGTGCAGCCCTGCCATCTTGTCAGGGTTATTTCTCTCTCAGCACTGTGGGCTCTGTGTTGTTCAGCTCGTCACAAAGGAATTTAGTGACTGTAGTGACTGGACATGTGAAGGCACGTCTGGCTCTGGGTAAAACCCAGCAGGATGTGATGGAGCTTGACTGGGGGGCTGGATTTGGGATGTGCTCCTGCATTTCATGGCTGACCCGCTGTCACCCCATCCAGGGACACGAGCGAGGTGCCAGATTGTGGGATGGGATCACGAGGGACCTGTGTGTTGGTGCTGTGCAGTTCTCAAGTGCTACTCAGGCAGGGCTCCTATTTATAGTGCTTAATGTCCATTGCAAAACAACCCAGTGAATGAGATTGAAAATGCCATTTAACTCATGAGGATCATTTTTAAATGGAAAAGAAGTGAACAGACCACTCAGTCCTCCTGTCACATCTCTCAGTTCTCTGCTCAGTGGGACAGACTTGACAGGAGGCAGCTCAGTGCTTTGGGAAGATGTGGAGTGTGTGCTGGGAAGGGAACAGAAACATCTGGGCTATGTGCTGCTCCTGCTCCTCAGTGCTGCCTTGCTCGGGGCAGACAGCAGGCACTGGAGCTCTGGTGGAAGGACAAGGCTTTGGGGTTTATTTTCAAGTCAGCTATAAACCAAATGTCGGTGTTACTCCGTCTGGGACTGAGTTTAATTTGATAGCTGCTTTAAAATATGCTCAGCTTCAGTTAATTTTTTCTTCCAAGGACTTTGTTTCCCTTTCCCATATTCTCCAAGAACAGATGTCACTGTGGGATTAAGGACCTCACAGAATGGTTGGAAAAGCCCTCCAAGCCCATCAAGTCAACCTATGCCCAGTCCCCACCTTGTCCCCCAGCCCAGAGCACTGAGTGCCACATCCAGGCCTTCCTGGGACACCTCCAGGGCTGGGCACTCCAAACCTCCCTGGGCAGCCCCTGCCAAGGCCTCACCACCCTTTCCAGCCAGAAATTCGTGCTGATGTCCAACTGGAGCCTCCCCTGGCACAGCCTGAGGCCGTTCCCTCCTGCCCTGAGCGCATCCTCTGTAACACATTTGCTGCCCTGAGCCTTAATTCCTAATCCTGCAGCCCAGCCCTGGAAGTTTGTCCTGTTGCCAGGCTGTGGGTTGGCCCTTCCCTGGGAGGCTTTGGGCCCAGGTTGCAGTGCAGGGGCTGAAGTGGCTGTGGGGAGGCCCAGAGCAGATGCCCATAACACAATTACTTCTGAGTGGTGAGTTCGGAGCTGCTGCTGCCCCGTCGCCGTTAATGCGATTTGTGCTGGGCTGTGACTAATGGAATAAATTAGGACAAGAGCAGATGGTTCTCCCTGGGGGAGCTGCTCAGCCTCAGTGAACTGGGTCACCCAACAATCTGTGGTGCCTTGCACCTTCCAGAGAGCTCTGCTCTGGGGGCCTGGGGTCCAGGGCTCCCATGGCAGAGGTGGGATCATCCATCCCAGGATCTGCCTGGGAGCAGCTGCTGACATGGAGCCCTGGTTTTCCATGGAGACCTGAGGGTTTAAATTTACCTGCAGCTGTGGGGAAATAAAAATATCTACTTAGGGTTCCATACTGTAATTAGAGTTCAGGATGGCTTGTGTTGGAAGGACCTCAAAGCTCATCCAGTGCCACCCCCTGCCATGGGCAGGGACACCTTCCACTAGCCCAGGTTGCTCCAAGCCCTGTCCAACCTGGCCTTGGACACTTCCAGGGATCCAGGGGCAGCCACAGCTTCTCTGGGAAGTCCATTCCAGTCCCTCCCCACCCTCACAGCCAAGATTTCTTCCCAATCATCTAATCCTACTCTCTTCCCATCTAAAGCCATTCCCCCTTGTCCTGTCCCTCCAGGCCCTTGCAGTGCAATCACTGAATGTTGGTTTTACATTTAAATGCAACTATGGAGAAATAAAAGTATCTGCTTAAGGTTCCATTCTACAGTTAAAGTTCATGAACTGTTGCATTTCAGAAGTAAAATTGTATCACAGCTCCATAATAACTTTAAAACTCTTAATATTGGTGAATTATAGACAATATGGGATGTGAAAGGGGAAAATGGCTGGAACAGCTTGGAGGAGCTTAAGTTAATACCCAGGAATCTCTTCTTTTAAGTCTTTATTGTTAGGTTTCCTAAAAGCTGGTGATAATTCCTGTTAAGTTGATCAAGTGAGGCTTCAGTGGAGTTCAGAGGAGCCTGCAGTGGGTCAGGTGCCGTGGGGAGTGTGGTGGGCTCTGTCCTCTGCTTTCAAAGAATCATGGAATAGTCTCCTGGAATGGTTTGGGTGGGAAGGGACTGTAAAGCTCACCCAGTGCCACCCCCTGCCATGGGTACAGACACCTCCCACTAGCCCAGGTTGCTCCAAGCCCTGTCCAGCCTGGCCTTGGACACTCCCAGGGGTGGGGCAGCCACAGCTGCTCTGGGCAACCTGCTCTAAGGTTCTAAAACTGTGCCTCAGGAGAAATATTAAGCCCTTTCAAGGCTCATGCCCCGCTGAAGGGTCTGTGTTGGAGTTAACTGAGCAATTTATCTCTTCCTCCAGCAAGTGCTTCCACTGCCAGGCTGTGTCTGCTCTGTGACAGTGCACGAGGGAATGGCACTCTGGTTTTGTGTGTTCCTGCAACTGTGAACACCTTAAAGGGCTGGGTGAATTCCCCATTTTGTGGCCGGTTTGAGTCATTCTCAGACACACACAGAGACCACACTCAAGTGTGCAAACGCTGGCGGTTATTTTATTTATTCATTTTTGGCAGGGTGATTCCTCTCGTGGTCTCCAGGGCCAGCTTGAACTCTGAAGTGATGCAAACACTGCTAAAATGAGCTGGCTCCCGAGTGCTTCCCTAATTTGGGGGAATGCAGGTGCCCCTGGAGGACTGAGCCCCTCAGTCCCCTCCTGATGGACCCCCAGGAGCTGCAGCAGCTCTGTCAGCTCCCCACAGAGCCCCCCTGGGCTGTGCCTCCGGGCTGGGTGGGACAGGAGGCTCCCCAGGCTGTGCAGTCCTGATTTGTTGTGGGAAATGGAAATGATGGTTTCGATATCGTTGCCATAACCCAGGATATTCCCGTGGCTGTAGTGCATTTCCTCTCAATTAAATATTGGCTTTTGACAGGTTGTGTGTGTTGCCTCCGTGAAAACAAAGGAGCCTGGAGTGGCTGGAGGGTGTCTTTAAACTATTTGCTGAGCTCAGGAAGTGTTTCTGTGCATTCCTGTGCAGGGTTTTGCTCGTTCCTCTGGTGGCAGCCGAGGCTCTGTGTCTGCTTGTGCTGCATCTGTCTGGCAAGGCAGGAAATCCTCCCCAGGGAAATGTTTTGGTTCTCCTTGCTGACCTTAGGTTGGTTTAAGCTCTCTGGAAAGTCACTGGGCTTGGTCAGAACAGGTTTTAGTGCAGAGGCTCAGTGCTGGTGGAGATGATGTGCACAACAACAGGATTGCAGGGACAGACAATATCTGCTGGGTCGGGTTTGAGGGGAGCATGGAGGGGTGATGGTTCCTGTCCTGTGACAGGCATTTCTGGGGCTTTCTCACTGAACCCAGGGCTTCCCCCTCTGTCCCAGGGCCACAGATATTCTCCAAGTAATCAATCCCTCTGGTATAGATCCTCATTAACCTCGTTAGATCACACAGAAAATCAGTACAGTGGGTTTGTGTCCCTCCCAGGGGCCCGAGGCAGTTCTGTCACCCGTGTGCAGAGGGGCACAGATGTTGTGGGGGGGTTCTGACCCTTTCATCTGGGACTTGGGGATTCATTTTTGTTGGATTCAGCTGTTCTGAGGGACTTCTGGGGGAATATTTTTGAGGAATTTCTCCCTGGAAAGGGTGGTCAGGCCCTGGCAGGGGCTGCCCAGGGAGGTTTGGAGTGCCCAGCCCTGGAGGTGTCCCAGGAAGGCCTGGCCGTGGCACTCAGTGCTCTGGGCTGGGGGACAAGGTGGGCATCGGGCACAGGGGGGATCCATGGGCTGGGAGGGCTTTTCCAACCTCCAGGATTCTGGAATTCTGTGAGCTTTCTCCACCCCAGCAGCATCAGCCCCACCAGAATGGAAATTTGGGTGTTTCTGCACAGTATTTGTGTGGTTTGAGCTCAGCACCTTCCCCTCCACCAGCCTAGACACACTCAGACTGTTCTGCACTTCGTCTCCACTTTTTTTTTTTTGCTCAAGGATTGAATCCAACTTTCTCTGTAAATCCTTCTCTCCCACTTACTTGGAGGGATGACACTTTTTAAGCCCAGTTTGGAATTCTGCTCCTAGGCTTGAAAGAGCTGTCTGACAAAATCTACTTGAGATTTTCCCTGTGACATTATGAGGTCACTAAATCTTGAGTCTGAGATAAAACTTGGGAGGAACTGTGTCCCTAAATTGAATTATGGTGGCAGATAGTTCAGATTAGTAGGTTTATCATCCTAAAATAAGCCAAGAGGAAAAGCACTGTCGTTCAGTCAGACATTTTAGTCTGTTTTTCTTATATATGGAAGGGGCTCCTGTCAGAAATTCCCTGCAGAGTCATTGCTATTGTTTTCCCTCAGTGTAGCCCACAGGAATTAGCAGGAAAATGGGGATTACTAAAAATGAACACCAGCAGCAGCTGATGTCTTCAGAAGCTTAGAGATGGATCAGGGGTTGTCACCACCAGTTCCACAGCGAGTCCAGGAGCTAAATAAGCTCCTTTAATGCCCTGGACATGAAACTGTAACATCCTGGGCCAGGAGTACAAGGTGGTGCTGACACTTTCCTCTTGTTCCTTCTTGCAGAGCTGGAATAAGTTGGGATTTCTTGGACTTTGATCCAAGAAAATATGAGGAACAGCAGTGCATTACCCAGACACCTTCATGGTGTTCCCCATCAGAGGGCTTGTTGTCATCCCCTGATCTCAGAGACCAGCTGTCCTTATGGGGACATTGCAAATAAACGTTTCAGAAAGCAACAACTCACTGAATGAGCCCAGGGCTGGCTCCAAGCCCTGCCCAGCCCTGAACTCCAGTGTTGAAAAATTATTTTGAAGCCTGTGTTGGACAGCTCTGGTATTTGCAGCCCCTGCAAAAAGGGATTTAAACCTTCCCTGACCCTCAGCCTGTGCTGGTGCCTCGGGACAGACCTCCCTGGCAGCACCTCCTGTGCTGAGGAGCAATTCCAGGGCTGGCAGCACTGACACTGAGGATCATCACCTACCTCACAACCATCCATGGGATCAAACTGTCTGTGCTGGGGAAAACATCTTCTAACACTGTGACTTACCAAGGGGAATTGTGTGGGACTGGAGCTCCACTGGAGCATCCAGGTGCTCTTTGTGGAGCTCAGGTGGGGGTTTCTCTCTGTGGGTGAACTGGGGGCTTCAGCAGAGCACTGGTAATTTAAACAAGCAACTTAATGTTCTGTCCTGGACTGAGCAGAAAACCCAGTTCATTTTAAATTTACAGGTAAACTTCATTTATAAACTAAAGCCAGTGTCATAAGCTTTGAGCCTTCCAGGAGTTCAGTGCTGTGGCTTTCTTGAAACCACTGTCAGAGACCAGAAAATCTGAGCTAACCCTGGAATAAATACTGAGTGATAATGGATCTTACAGCAATTCTATTTCACTTCTTGTTTTCTCAGATGCAGCTGAAGAGGAAAAGATGGAAACAGAGGCAGAGGGGCAGCAGGCTGAGAAGGTGAGTGGGTCTGCACTGCTGCTGGAAGGAGACTTCTGACACTGAAAACCTGAATTATCATGTTTTAGAGAGCCTGGGAAGACAGGTGGGCATCATGTGCTGATCAGTGTGTCCATAGGGAATAGTTCTCAGCTCCACAGAGCTTCATTTTCTTGTCAGTGAATTAATCTCAAACCAAAGCAATGAGATATGAGTGTGTTGATCCCTGGTCCTGAGGAGAAAGGTTGGACTGGGAGGAAATGTAAATGGGGTGATATTGGAGATGATTTTAAGGAATGGGAGATGATTTTAAGGAATGGGAGATGATTTAAGGAGTGGGAGATGATTTTAAGGAATGGGAGATGATTTAAGGAATGGGAGATGATTTTTAAGGAATGGGAGATGATTTTTAA
>NW_020897905.1:484981-508569 GCF_003984885.1 Neopelma chrysocephalum
AGATGATTTTTAAGGAATGGGAGATGATTTTTAAGGAATGGGAGATGTCTTGTACCTGCAGGGTAGCCCAGGTTGGCCTGGGTCACCAAACCTGACAGACTCTGCCCAGTTTGGCATTTACTTTTATTCAGATTTGGGTTATGTTTGTCAAACTTGGCTTAAGCAGCAGCCAACCTTTGCAATTTAATCTCTTCCTTAATGGTAATGAATTAATTTGAAAACTGTAAACGAGGTTAACAGGGAATGTCTTCTCTGTCTGACATTCTCCAACCAATCTTTCATCCCATTTAGGTGGAAAACAAAGCAGAGACTGAAACTGAGGAAGCAGAGAAAGTTCCAGAAGGAGAAAACGAGAGAAATGCAGAAAAAGAGCCGGAGGGAGAAGTGGCTGCAGAGCCCAAGTCAGGTAACAGTTCCCAGCTGCTCCTCGAGCTGTGCTGGATTTACCAGCCTTCCCCAAGTGCTGGGACAGACCATAAACCCAACTGGAAATATTTCCTCGTGCCCATCAGGCTGTTTCATGCTTCAGTGGAACTGAGCCTGGTTTAATTTCGCTGCAAACTCGGGCTCTAAATCCTTCCTTGAGCTCACTGTAGAGCTCAGCTGAGCTTTCTGTGCAGGGACTGAGAGAGGGACTTGCAGTAACAAAGTGCCTGGAGGGCACAGAAATTATTTTTGCCCATATTCCACAACATTTGACCATTTTGGATGCAGAGAAGTGGAACTGCTGGAATTGTTCAAGGCCAGGTTGGACGGGGCTTGGAACAACCTGGGATAGTGGAAGGTGTCCCTGCCCATGGCAGGGAGGTGGAATGGGGTGAGCCTTAAGGTCTTTTCCAACCCAAACCATTCCATGATTCTCTGTTCACTTCTACCCTTAAAAGTGAATATTTTAGCTCAGTTTCTCTGTGAAGTGATGCAGATGGTTTTCACAGGCTGAGGAGTAATGTTGTTTTCTACGTAAACCCTTCTTGTTTATTTTTAACATGTTTCCCTTGTGCCTCATGGAATCCTGGAACGATTTGGGCTGGAAGGGACCTTAAAGCCCATCCAGTGCCACCCCCTGCCATGGGCAAGGACATCTTCCACTAGCCCAGGTTGCTCCAAGCCCCGTCCAACCTGGCCTGGGACACTCCAGGGGTGGGAATTAATTTATTGTCTTTTCCTGCCACTTAGATCCAGTTTTTTAGCCCAGGTAGAACAGGGAGCATTTGGATTTGATGTGATGGTGGAGTTGATTTGGAAACGATGAGAGGAAGCTGATGGCAGGTGATGGGCTGAGGGGATGGGAATGGAAAGCATTTAAAGGTGTCCCATTTGTTGGGTCAGGTCCTCTCAGGTGTGGGTCCCTGTCAGCGTTTGGGTGGGAGCAGGGATGGCACGGGGGGATGAGCTCATTAGTGGGGCTCATCAGTGTGAGAGCCCTCCCCACCCTGAGGTGCTGCAGGCCAGGGCAGCACACAAACAGCTCGGGGAATGTGTTGCAGAGGAGAAGGAGGCAGAGGAGAACAAGGAGAACGTTGATGGCAGCAAAGACAAAGAGAGCGAGGCCGGGAAGAAGAAAGTGGAGCACGAGATCTCGGAAGGAAACGTCGCCACAGCTGCAGCTGCTGCCTTGGCCTCTGCTGCCACCAAAGCCAAGGTTGGTTCTGGCCCAGCACTCCCTGCCTGGGCTTCCAGCTCCCTAAAATCAATCCCTGCCTGAAGTGGCTCTTTGTTCCAGAGCTGAGTTCACATCCTAATCCCCGACACCTCAAAGGAGCACAAGTGCTGCCTTCTTTCCTTCTGCTTGAACCCCTGCGTGAGAGAACAGACAATTCTAATTTAAGCAGCTGCTTTTATGGTTAAAAGTCGATGAACATCCCTAAGAAACAGCCCCAAAATGTGTTTGTCATTTCTTGGAGTGGCTTTTCTCTGCTGGGCAGGTCTGGCTGTGATGCTGAGGGTGTTGGTCTGGTGAGAAAACCTTCTCCTGCCCTTCCTGCTGCTCGGGGGCTGCACACAAACCCTGTCCTTGGGCTCTGTGAACACAGGGTGCTGTTCAGTTCTGGCACTGCAGTTTTTACAGACAACTTAATGATTTGATTCCTTGTTAAGAGGTCTGTTAAAAGCACCTCCTTGTCTTTCTCTCCCTAAACTTGTGTTTGTCTGTGGTCTCTAATGAGCTGTGTTTGAATGAGGGTCCCATCTGACAGCTTTTCTTCACCCTGTAATTACTGATTGCACATTGTCTCTCCTTTCCTTTTTGCAGGAGCCACACTGCTCTCATTTCTCCCAGAATATCTTTTTTTTTTCAAAATCCGTTTTCTCTTTACCAATTTCTGTGGATTCAAGTTTTAGTTGAGGGTTTTAATTGCTCTTGGCTTCGGTGCCATGTTCCATGTCCACCTACTTTATAGACACCCAGAGCAGAGCATGGCTGGTGTGTATTCCTGAGGGGTTTCCAGGACATAACAAGGGATATAATGAGGTGTGTGTTGTACTGACTTTTGCACTCTGACCTTTGACTCTTCAAACTTTAGACTTTTGCCCCCACCTGCATCCCCCAGACTGAGGATGGTGGGTGATGTCAGGACACAGTCCCTCCTTTTGAACCCGGGACATTGAGAATCTTTTAGTTGTTACCTTCCAAAACAGGTTCTAAAATCCCAGGTTTCAGCAAACTTCGTGTCCATTGAAATCCCAGATTCCAGGTGAGCCTGAAGTTCAGTGTTTGGGTGAAGTGCAGAGCCCAGACTGGCTCCCTCTTGCGTCACCTGAACCTGAGAGGAGCTTGCAGTTCATCAAACTCACAGAAATTCTCAGCCAAGTTGGAAAAAAACCTGCTCATATATAAGGAGCCATGAAATTTAATGTCTGTTTTATGGCAGAAAATAAAGCTGAGCTCCTGCTTCCCTCCCTGGTGCTAACGAGCTCTGGAGGGAGCAGGGACCTGGCTGGTGGCAGTTTTCATTATGGTAATAATAATGGTTGGGGAGAATTTTAGCTTTGCATTACAGGAAATAATGGGTTGTAATTAGGATGTTGACACTTCAGAGGAGAATTCGGGTCCAGCAGGGATTTCTCTTTCCACTCAGCTTAAAAACCCAGACAATAATGAAGCTTTTGGTGATCTGTGTCTTGTCTGAGGGAGTAATTAAATTCTTCCTCATAAACTCTAGTCCTGGTCAACGTGAAAAGCTGTTACAAAGGTGTTTTCCTTGGGATTTTGTGTCAGAGGAGTATTGCAGTTGGCTTCTGAGGAGAAACGGGTTAGAGGCAGGATCTTGAGGTGGGTTTTTTTGTTCGTTTGGGGTTTTTGTCTTTTGGGATCAGTGGCTTCACCCAGAAGTTGTGCTGTTTGAGAGATGATGGGTGTGTGTGTTCAGGGGTGAGACTGTGTTACATACAGAGCAACAATTTAAAGGGTGTTTTTACAGGGTCTGGCTTCTGAACAAACCATATTAGAATTAAAGTCCCTTTTCCTCATTTTCCTCTCAAGATTCCTAACCCAGTGTAAGCTGGTTTTTCCTTTCTAGTCCCGAAGTATCCCCTGCTGGATCATGTCCTCTGCTGCTCTGAGCTCTGCTCCAGCTGGGGCTGAGCTGCAGAACCCCTGCTGAGCTCCTGATCCATCCCTTCCACTGCCCAAAGGACTGGTCTGGTCCCAGTCTGACCTCCTGCACAGCCCTGATCCCATGACTGCCCTGAACTCCTGTCCTGGGGGAGCTGGCACTGAGCAGCCCTTGCCTGGGAGCCACTGAGGCAAAGGGGCTCCAGGAGAGCTGGGGAGGGACTGGGGATGGAGGGACAGGACACAGGGGAATGGCTTCAAACTCCCAGAGAGCAGGGTTGGGTGGGATATTGGGAAGGGATTCCTGGCTGGGAGGGTGGGGAGGCCCTGGCACAGGTTGCCCAGAGAAGCTGTGGCTGCCCCTGGATCCCTGGAAGTGTCCAAGGCCAGGTTGGAGCAACCTGGGCTGGTGGGAGGTGTCCCTGCCCATGGCAGGGGGACTGGATGGTTCCTGAAGTCCTTCCAACCCAAACCAGTGTGGGATTCTGTTTTACAGAATCATTTAGGTTGGAAAAGCCCTTTAAGGTCATTGCTCAGTGATGACTCAAGGCTGGAGCAGCGCTGGGTTTTTAATTTAAATCCCAATTGATTTTGTGTTACTGATTTTTCCTTGTGCTCTGTGCCCACGTGGGGCCCTGGGTGATGCCAGGCTGAGGAACAGCCTCCCTGGGCCTCTCCAGGAAAAACTCCATTGTCATTTCCTTTCTAATGTGTGTCTTGAGACCTGTCCTTTACCTGATTGTGTGCTTTGCTGATTTGATGTTAATCTGGTTTCACTGTTAAAATTGCACACGTGAAACAAGGCAGGAGACTCTGCACCAACCAAAGGGCTCCTCTCACTCTGAATTTTCATACAAAGGAGTTTATTTCACTGAACAGTGTTATTTACATTAAATTCTCTAGCCCTGCCAGCATTTTTTCATTATTTCAAGTGTGTGCAGCACTTTGGTCAGTGTTTAGCTGAACAGCTGCTTGAATTTCACAGGGATGTGGTGTTGGATGAGCTTGGGATCACCCTGAATCTCTCAAGCTGACTGAAAATTCACCTTAGTGAGAGTGTGAATGTTTATTATCCAGCTTCCCTGAAGCCTTGCTTTGTTGCTGGTGGGTCACAGATGTGTCACATGACACAACAATATGGAGAAATTCTCTTTATAATTAGGATTACAGGGAGTTTTTTAATGCTGCTTTCCTCCAACTTGGTGTTTTCTCACAGTTCTGAGCCAGTTTGGGGCCCAGCTCAGTAAATATGAGTCTGTTTGCAGCTTGGGCTGGATAAAATCCAGCTTTTTCTTTTTTCCTTCTTCCCCTCAGCCCTCACCTCTGCCTTCTGCCAGCCCAGTCCTCCTTCCCCTCAGCCCTTGGATGTCAGTGAGGCTTGGCTGGGACACTGCATGGAAACATCTGTGACTGCAGAACCCCCAAGCAGCACAGGATGGGGGGATTTGCAGGGAATTTTCATTCTGAACGAGAGGTTTTTACCAAAAACCGGTGGAAGGCATCATTAACACACTTCTCACACTCTGAGAATGTGAAGCACTTTTATGGGCTGTCTCATAAATATATAGACACATATAGATCTCCTGAATTATTTATGTCTAAGTGTGCATATATAAATGGGATAAAGCTAAACCCTTGCAAAGAATCAATTTGCCTTTAACCTGAGGAAAAGCTGTTTTAGTGGCCAAGACATGCCAGAGTCCTCTCCGTGTTTTGGGGGCTGTTCCAGGGAACAGCCTCCTGTGAGTGTTTTGTGGGAGCTTTATGGATGACCCGTGGAACAGACCCATCTCCCTCATTCCCATTCCCACTGGAAGTGCTGGGAAGGCTCTGAGGCAGAGCTGGATTGCTCTGAGCATCCCCAACACCTCTTGTGTTGAACCTTAACACCTATTTATTCCAGTAAAAGCTTAATAACCCTCCAGTTCCCAGTGTAAGATTGATAATCTGATTCCCTGCCTTCTGTGCAGGGATGGGCAGAGCTGGATGCAGGCAGGGCTGGACTGTTCCTTCCCTTGGAACACTTCCCTCTGCCCACATTCCCCAACCCAACCCTGTGTTCTCCCCCAGCACCTGGCGGCCGTGGAGGAGAGGAAGATCAAGTCCCTGGTGGCCCTTCTGGTGGAAACCCAGATGAAGAAGCTGGAGATCAAACTGCGCCACTTTGAGGAGCTGGAGACCATCATGGACCGGGAGAAGGAGGCAGTAAGTGGGTTTGGGGACTGAACAGCCCTGCAGAGATCCGTGTGTGCCAGCAGCTGGGAGCCCAGGCATTCCAGCTCTTCCTCACCCTTGGGTGTCCTTCTCCTGCAGGTAAAATCCACAGTTGCCTCCCAGAGTGGCTTTTGAGCCGTGTCCTCCTTTATCCAGGACTTTCTCTTTGCCATGAGCACACACTGGTGGTGTCAGGGATGTGCTTCCTAATCCCTGCTCCAGGCAGGGGTGTGGGGTGGAGCCTTTCTGTGGCCTTTGCACGTGGGTTCTGTCCCACATCAGAGCAGCTTTTCCCTGCAAAGAGTGAAGTGGGTGGAAACTTTCCTTTCCCAAGGGAAGGGAGCAGCTCTGCCTTTCCTCCCAGGCCCAGCCCAGACTTGGTTCCAGCAGCAAAGTTCAGGTTTTTTGGGGGCATTCTCAGCAGCCCTTGGGAAAGCCCTGGAAGTGGGATGTGGAGGGGGAAGCAGGTGTGCTCAGGAGTAACAGCTTCAGTCTGTGATGATGATGATGGGTTTGGCTGAGGTGGGAGGGCAGCAGCAGCTCCAGGAGAAGGGAAGGAAGCAGCAAGGTCAGGACATGGAAGAGGTGCTGTCTGGGCTGTCAGTGCTGGATTGCTCAGCAGTTGTGAGGGTTTGTGTCAGATACAGAGCAAGAGGCTTTCAGGGAAGTGATTCCTCTCCAGCTACTTAACAGATGACTCAAAACTTCATTTTTATCAGAGTGATCACTTTTAATCCATTTCTCGTGTTGTGTAGCTGCCTCCTTCTTGTCAGAAGCCAGTTCCTGTAGGTGGGTTGAAAATGTTGATTCATAATTCCAGGAATTTCCACACTTGCTCGTCTGTGTGAATTTAATGGAATTTACACCCTCATCTGGCATTATTGGAATCACAGACTATCTCAGGTTGGAGTCCAACTCCTCACCTCCCAAAACTAAACCATGTGACCAAGGGCCTCACCCAGACACCCCTTGGATTCTGCCAGGCTGGTGCCATGACCACATCCCTGGGTCCCAACCACCCTCTCCATGAAGAACCTCTTCCCAGTGCCCAATCCAGAGTTCCCTGATAGAGTTTGGCAAGCTGTGGTCTCCTCTTGGAGCAGGATGTCAGCAGGAGTTTCAGGATTGCTCCCCGTCCTCCCCCGTTCCTGTCCATGTTTGCTGCTGATTGGCAGCTCAGGAAACGGCCCCAACTCTTTGGGAAAGGTTCCCTGCGGGTTCCTTTCTTTGGGGGATATATTCCATTAGTGACAGGGGGTGTTTTTCTCCATTCTGAGGCGTGTGACATTTTCCTTTTTAGAAATGTGCATACAGATTTTCCCCTCGGCTTCCTGGTGGTTGCAGTCGGTCTTTTCACCTGTCATTGTGGATATTTAGGGGAATAATTAAAGCAAAAAAACCTCTTTAGTGCCGCTGCACACTGTGAATGTGTCGTTATTGCTGCCCTGGCTTTTCCTGCAGGGAAGGTGCAGGGACTGTGAGTGTTGACAGGAATCAGTGCTGCTCTGGAGGGTGTTAAATTTAAGGCAAAACACATTTATTCAGTGTTTAACTCGGTAATGTCAGTGCTGCCAGCTCTGGTTGTGTGAAACCAGGGGCCTGGTGGGGGAGCTTTGCTGACCCAGAATTTCTAATGGCACGTGAGAGCTTTGCTGGGTCTGTTCAGGGAGGGATCCCAGAATCATTTTGGGTGGAAAAGCCCTCCCAGCCCATGGATCCCCCCTGTGCCCCATCCCCACCTTGTCCCCCAGCCCAGAGCACTGAGTGCCACGGCCAGGCCTTCCTGGGACACCTCCAGGGATGGGCACTCCAAACCTCCCTGGGCAGCCCCTGCCAGGGCCTGACCACCCTTTCCAGGGAGAAATTCCTCCTGTTGCACATTGGAGGATTGTCAAGTGTAATATTCATAAATATCTACCTAAAGTTTTGGCTGATTTCCTGAATGGGGTTGTGTGGGGAGATTCTACTCCCTGCTCCCTAGAGGCTCCAGAGGAGACCACAGAGATGATTTGGGGTCTGGAGCATCCCCCTGATGAGCAGAGACTGCAGGAGCTGGGCCTGGTTAGTCTGGAGGAGAGAAAACTGAGAGGGGATCCATCAATCCACACAAATATCCCCAAGGGCTGTCAGGATGGTCCCACACTCTGCTCAGGTGCCCAGGGACAGGATGAGGACCAATGGCCACAAACCAAACCACAGCAAGTTCCACCTCAACCTGAGGCAGAACTTCTCTCCACGAGGGTGGAGAGCCTGGAACAGCTGCCCACGGAGGGTGTGGAGTCTCCTCTCTGGAGACATCCCAATCCCACCTGGACACGTCCCTGTGTCACCTGCTCCAGGTGACCCTGCCTTGGCAGGGGGTTGGATGATCTCCAGGTGTCCCTTCCAATCCCAACCATTCCATGACTGTGGCAGGTGGCACACACGGATCTTTAGGGTGGCACACATGGATCTTTAGGGTGGCACACACGGATCTTTAGGGTGCCCAGTGTCACCCCTGCCTCATTCCTGCTGCAGGAATGGCTGAGCTGGGAGAGATGGGAGAGCAAATGCAAATTACTGAGGGAGTTCCCCCTGGAAAATGTGTTCCTGCCAGTGGTTTTAGTGCCACTCTGGGGGTACAACTGGGGGCTGTGCCCACAAATCCACGTCTGAGCTGGTGGCAGAACCTGGTACAGAACCAGCTATTCAAACTCGGCTCAGTTTTAAGCCCAGCTCGTGTTATAACGTGTGTTTATGTGCCTTATTTTCCTCTCACCCTCTGTTTTTCCTCCTCCTGAGCGTAGGGAACGTGTAGAAAGGAAGTTTTCCCTGGTTTTCTTTACTACAAGGTGGATTTTCAGGCACTGGATGCTGTTTGGGCATCCTTGTAAAGACTGTAGCAGGATGGGGTTCCACAAAGAGAGCAAAGCAGGGATTCAGAAAGGTATGAAAGGAATAAAAAACCTCTTGCCTGAGCCTTTGTTTGGGGTCATTTGCAGTAATTCCTCTGGGAGCTGCTGGACACCTCTGGAATGTTTCCCCACACGCCCCATTACGCCCCATTACTCCGGTGGGGTGGTTTTATCGAGTTCTTCCCCACCAACCCTGAGAGTGGCCGAGGAGAAAGGAGGCATGGCAGCATGAATAATGCCATTGTCACCCTGCAGGCAGCCCGGGAGCCCCCAGCCAGGGCATGTTTTATTCATGAGGCTCGGCCCATCTGGGGCTGCTCAATGCCGGCTCTGTGGAGCTCCTTCCCTTCCCAGCCCTGCCTTGGCAGCAGCCAGGCCCAGCACAAAGTGTTGGGGGAGCCTGGGGATTCTTGGAGAACTTGTGCTAGGTGAGGGTCTCCTTGGCAACCTGCTTTCCAGCTGGATTATGGATATACCTTCAAATGCTCATGAAATATTTGTAAACGAGTCACGCGGGGCGGGTTCCGAAGGGGACTGATGCAGGAATGTGTTAGTAGTTGTTAAATAAGTCACATATCACACACTGCCAGAGCCAGGACACCAAGCCAGCACACAAATGCTCAACAGCAAGAAATATTTTCTGTGGCTTTTCTGTATTTTTGTGGAATCCCACACTGGTTTGGGGTGGGAGGATCTTCAGGCTCATCCAGTTCCACCCCTTGGGCAGGGGCACCTTCCACCAGAGCAGGTTGCTCAGGGCTTACTTACTCTCTGTGGCTTCAAAATTAATCAGAGTAGCCTATTTTATGTCAATTGGCCTAAATGACCTGAGGTTTTTTAGGTAATACTCTTAATGATGCCAATCACTGCTGCTCAGCTGTCACAATGTCCACTTCCTACACTTGAAGGTGTGGAGGGGGGTCCTGCCTGGAATCCCTGAGCTCCTGCTGTTGCACACACGTTCTGCTTTGGTCTCACCTAGAAAATCTCTTGAATTTCCTGTTCTCCCTCATTCCAACATGCAGAAGATTGAGAGAAAACCCCCCCCAGTTTCTCCTAGAGCTGTGTTGAGGCTGAATTCTCTGTGGTGCTCACTGAGGAACCAGTTGTGTTGTAGTAACAGTAGTAACTGTAGTTGTAGTAACAATAACCAGGAGATTTTAGGACAAAACAAGGTGAGTTCCTCTGTTCCAGCTGGAAAATGGTCTGGAGCCTTCACCCAAACCAGCTGCAAGTATCCATAGGATTGTCACTGATGCTGGTTTTGATTTTGGTGTGGGTTGGAACGAGATGAACTCCACGGTCCCTTCCAGCCCGAGCTGTTTTGTGTCTTGCACAAACATGTTGAGATCTCCATTCTCAGCCTCCCTTTGCCTTTCCCCCTGTCCCTGGTGCAGCTGGAGCAGCAGAGGCAGCAGCTGCTGACGGAGAGGCAGAACTTCCACATGGAGCAGCTCAAGTACGCGGAGCTCAGGGCCCGGCAGCAGATGGAGCAGCAGCACAGCCAGAACCCCCAGCAGCCCCACCAGCACCCCAGCGGGCCTGGCATGAACCCCCTGGGGGCTGGGGCACACCCAGGGCTGCTGCCCCACCAGCAGCCCCCGCCGTACCCCATGATGCACCACCAGATGCCACCTCCTCACCCACCCCAGCCAGGTAAGAGCTGCGGGGAGGGAATTCCTGCACTTAATCACTGTCTGGGATCTGAGCCCGGAGGGAGGGGTGCTGCCAGGTGTGGTGGGTGGTCTGTGTGGCTGGGTTGCAGTGGTGCTGCTGTCAGACACAGGCAGTGGGCTGGAAAGGGGAGCTGTGCTCGTTCTCACCTTCGTTTTGGAGGTTTTACCCCCGTTCCAGAGGTGTGGATGCAGTTTGGGGAGGAGGTTTCTTATGGAAACCTCTTCTCCTCTTCCCAAAAGTAGCCCCAGGCTCTCCCCAGCAGTGCCCAGTGACGGAGTGGGGGGCAATGGGCACAAACTAAAACATGGAAAATGCCATCCAGCCGCAGGAAAACACTTGGTTTCCCTGTGAGGGTCGTCAGCCCTGGAGCAGATTGTCCAGCAGGGCTGGAAGTTCCAGTGCCTGGACACAGTCAGGCTCTAAAGTAAAGTAAAAAGATAGAGCAACCCCTAAATATCACTTCAGACTATTTTAGGTTGTTTCTGTTTCCTTAGACTTGTTTTATACCCGGTGATCTGAGCAGAGGTGCTCCTTCAAAAACAATCATTCCTCAAATTTTCCAGTTCGTGGCACACCAAGCCATGGAAAAAAATTAAGGTCTGGAACAAGAAGCAGAGGCAGGAAGCTCCTTAAGGAACTTCCTTTGCAGGGCACCCAACTGTGACAGGTTCCTGTGTCCTCCTTGGATGTGTTTGGTGCCAGCTGGGAGTCACAGGACAGTGTTTGTCAGGGGTCACCTGGAAGTCTCTGATCCAGCCTCCTGCTTGGAGCAGGACCAGTTGGATCCCGTGGCAAGGGAATTGTCCTCATGGGGGTTGGGTGTCTCCAGAGGGGGAGATACTCCTGATTCCAGAAGGTGGAGGGGTCAGGTGGTGATGTTGTTGCAATGGTAGTTTAAAATCAGCTGACAGTGTCTGGCACATGGTGAGCTGGTTGTGTGAGTGGGGCACAGCCAGGGAGAAGAGCTGTTGTCAGTCCTCAGCTGCCTGACCAACCACTGCTCTGGGACAAGATCCCAGTGGTTGTTAGCCAAAAATCTTGGGGAAGAATTCGCCTAGGCTGCTGCTATTCCTCCTTTTATGAGGAATTTCTTCACAGAAAGGGTGATAAACATTGGCAGGGGCTGCCCAGGGAGGTTTGGAGTGCCCAGCCCTGGAGGTGTCCCAGGAAGGCCTGGCCGTGGCACTCAGTGCTCTGGGCTGGGGGACAAGGTGGGCATGGGGCACAGGGGGGATCCATGGGCTGGGAGGGCTTTTCCAGCCTCAGGGATCCTCTGGAGAAGCTGAAGAGTTTGGGGTATCACAAAATAGGACATGGCAACAGGAAGCTGCAGGAGGTTGAGTTTTCCTCTTGGGAAAAGCCCTGTGTGAAGGGTTTGGTTTGGGAAGGAGCAGAAGGGCACAGGAAAACAGCAGGATGTGCAGGTGACCGGGAACATGGGAGGCACCTGATCCAGCTGGGTCTGCACAGCAGGAAAACTGGAGTCACTCAGCAGATGTTGTGATGTTAATTGGGCTAATTGGGCAGGACGGTGAGAGTTGTCTTGTGATGGAAATGCTCCAGTTCACTCTGGTTTTAAGGGTTGGTGAGTTCCTGACTTTGTTGTGGACAGAAAATGCTGAGACTGCTTGGAGCTGGTTTGGTTATTGCTGAGGCTGAACTGGGATGTGCTGAAATACGGTCTGGTTTAGATTCCAGTAATATCACACCTCTGTGTGTCTGCTGTGGGGTGTAGTGACAACCCCAGGGCTGCTCACGTGGCAGCGGAGGGAAGAAATAACCTGTGGAATGGGAAAAGGGGAAATTGAGAACAGATTTAAGGGGGGAATGGTGGCCTGTCATGCACAGCTCTCACTGACACGCTGCTGCTGAGCCTGGAGGTGGAACAGGATGAAATGCATTGTTGTATCCACTGGGGGACCAGGAAAACTGTGTTTCTAATGCATTCACATCCCTGGCTCACATCACACCTTATTACTGCAGCCCCACCCAGGCTCTGCAGCCCCAGTGCTCCCTCTCAGAGCGTGGCAGGGGGTGGGGGCCTGTGTTAATTAGTCGGTGCCTCTCTGCCTCACATTTCATTAAAGCTGGTCGATAGATTGACTTTTCCACCAGCACCTCCCCTGATGGAGGGCAGCAGAGTGATGGATGAGGCTCAGCACTCCTGGCTCCCACAGCAGTGAAGCCTCTGGTGCTGTCTCATCCCAGACACCTCCAGGGGTAGGACTGTCCCCCCTCCACCTGGCCTGACAGTTTTCTGTTTGATACTTTGGTGAAGGGAAGAATTTGAGGCCCTTTCAGAGTTCAAAGCAAACCCCTCTGTGTCTGCAGCCACATCCCAGCTGATCTTGCCTAGAGAGCAAGAGAGTCTTGTTTCCTTGAGTTCTTCAGTGGAAGTTTGTTGGGAATGCTTGGGAGGTCCAGGGGTGCCGAAGCTCTTTGGCTGCAGAGTGGAGTTGGTGTAACTTGAGGGCAGGGAGGGGAAATGGCCAAGTCCACCATTTCCTCAGGTTCAGCACCTAAACCCTGAGCCAGTCCTGGGAGTGTGAGTTGTACCCTGGGGATCCTGGAGATCCTGGAAATCCTCACTCACAGGGACCCACTTTTCTGTTCGGGCAGGTCAAGATGCCCAGAGTTTGGCTTCCCTTGAGAAAAGTCTCAGGCTGTGCCAGGGGAGGGTCAGGTTGGACATCAGGAGGAGTTTCTCCCTGGAAAGGGTGGTCAGGCCTTGGCAGGGGCTGCCCAGGGAGGTTTGGAGTGCCCAGCCCTGGAGGTGTCCCAGGAAGGCCTGGCCGTGGCACTCAGTGCTCTGGGCTGGGGACAAGGTGGGGATGGGGCACAGGGGGGATCCATGGGCTGGGAGGGTTTTTCCAACCTCAGCAATTCTGGGATTCTGTGAACTCTTCATCCTCACAGGGCAAATCTCTCTGGAAATGTTTGTTCCATGGAGGCATCTCCAGAAATCTCACTGCCACACTGGCACTCTCAGCAGTAGCACTTCATGTACACCCCCCCATATATACATTAAAAAATAATCTTTTATCTCATCGTGTTGGTCATGTTGAATCTGTGGGAAATCCCACAGAACTACTCCTGTGTTCTGCACAGTTTCCCTCCTCTGACATTTCTAGGGCAGTTGTGGTGTTGTGGTGTATTTATTGCACTTGTGAGTCTTGGAGCATTAACAGTCCCATATTCTCCTGACAGACCTGTGCATACACAGATCAGGAGCAACTTCTGCTGCTCAGTTGTTGATTTGGGATCCTTTGGAACAAACTGGGGAACTTCACCTCGTTGACCCCACACCTGTGAGTTCCCTCACTGTGGGTCTGCCCATGGGGCTCCTGCAGCCTTGGTGGAGGTGCCAAAATGTGGAGGGTGTGAGGAGATCACAGAATCCCAGAATTGTTGGGGTTGGGACCTTAAAACCCATCCAGTCCCACCCCATGCCACGGGCAGGGACACCTTCCACCATCCCAGGTTGCTCCAAGCCCTGTCCAGACACTTCCAGGGGTGGGGCAGCCACAGCTTCTCTGGGCAAAATCCACTCCAGGGCCTGCCCACCCTCACAGGGAGGAATTCCTTGGTGTGCAGCTTTTGGAAGAAGAAGGAGCCATTTCTTTCCCCAAGGTCTCACCCTCTCCCCAGTCACAACGTGGCCAGTTCAGAGACCTCAGTGGTGAATCCCACAGTGTTGTTCCTCCTTCAGGGATAAAGTTGTGCCTGGAGGCGTGGATGAGCTGCTTCCCTTTGGTGTGTGCAGCAGCTCTGGGAGAAGAAATGCCCCGTTCAGAACCCCCCCAGCAGCTGAGCAGTGACTGAGGAGCCCCCAGGGCAGGCTGGCATGGAAATACCTGCACAGCTTCCTGCTCAGCTGCCTGGTCTCACTCCAGGCTCTACCTTGGTCCTCCCTGATGTTTTCAAACAGGTTTGTGACCTCAATAAGTGCCAGGCAGAGAGGCTGTGGGTGCAGCAGACCGTGAACAGAGCGCCACGTCCCATGTCCTTAGAGTGATTGACGAGAGCTGAGGAGATGGTGGGGAACAGGGGGAGGAGAGGAGCTGAGATGGCATTTGGAGATGGCAGAGGGGAAGAAATCCCTGCTCGTGTCTTCTCTGCGTGCAGAGCTCGCAGGCTGGAGAGGTGCAGGAGCAGTGGGATGAAGGGAAATCCAAGTTGTCCATGTGGTGGATGGGATTGCAGCTGATCCACAGCGTTGTAACCTGTGTGTAGCTGTGGCTTTGGAGGTGTGAGGGTGGCTGGTGACACACAAACGTTGGCACCACCTTGGGTTCTGCTGGTGTAGTTTTGCTCTGTGAAAACCTGCCGGGGCAAGAGGGGCAGGAATAGGCCAGATCTGGTGTTTTGGGCTGGAATGGTAAATAAAAATAGTACATGTTTTGTATGTTATAATATCTACAGACTAAAATAGTGAATAAATGAGCTGGGGCTCCCAGTGAGTCCCTGGGCTCAGTTAGTCCCACTCCCTGCCTCCCCCCATCCCTGGGCCTAATTATTCACCCTCCCTGCCCAGGGAGGGTGGAGGGAAGGATGGATGGATTCCCTCCTGGAATGTCACTGCCCGTGGCAGGGGGTGCAGCAGGATGAGCTTTAAGGTCCCTTCCACCCCGAGCCCATCTGGGACTCCGTGATTCCCAGCTCTTGTGAGCCGTGTTCCCGGTGGGAAGGAGCACACCTTGGGCTTTGCAGGGAGCCAGCAGGCATTCCCTGGAGCTGCTGTCTGCTCCTGCCTGCCCAGGGCTGGGAAGCAGCTCCCTGAGTGGTGGGAGAGCGGGATGTCAGCCAGGGGATGTCAGCCAGGCACGTCCCTTCCAAATCCTGCCCCCGAATCCCGTCTGCCTTCAGGGGGCACTGGCTGTGCCTGCAGGCTTTCCCTGGGAGGGGGGAGCAGGGAGAGGTGTGCAGGAGGCTTTGGATCAGCTCCAAGCCCTGTGCATCACTGCTCCAGTGAGACAACCCCTAAAGCTGTTTATCACTCCAGTGCCCCTCGAGGAGCTGATTTAATAGAGGGAGAGGCTCGTTTGATAGAGATAAATACCTTGGAGAGCCTTTAAAAGTGGTTCCTCATCCGTTTCCCTGGAATGTGGAGCTGCAGTTTGGTAGCAGTGGAATCCTTTGGAGCGATAGGAACCTCCCTGGTCTCTAATGTGGAAAGGGTTTTTTTTTTAGTCTCTTAAATCTCGTTTTATTGAACCTTTTGCCTTTATCTCTTCCTGCGGCTGCTGTTCTAAGCTCTCCCCCCTATGTAGGTCACACTTCCACATTTTCTGCTTGAGCCACTGTCTTGGAGCAGTTACTCTCTAAAATAGAAAAGAAAAAAAATGTCTGTAGAAACAGGACTTTGGTTTTGCTGTGGTGGTGGCAGGAATTCCCCCGTGTTCAATCCCAGTTTGGTTGGATATGTGGTGGCAGGAATTCCCCCGTGTTTAATCCCAGTTTAGTCCAATTGCCACTTTCCAACCAAAGTGCTGCCCCTGCACGGGAGTGTGTAAAAGGAAATGTAACTGGATTATGCAAAATCATCTCTCAAATGAGGTTTTAAGGCATCACTCCCAGCTGTTGGAGGTGTTCAAGGCCGGGTGATTCCAGCAGTTCCTTGTGCAGCTGGAACAGAAAGCTGGTTTGGGAGCAGGAGTGTTGGAACCTTCCCTCACAGCAGAACAGGGGGATAATGGTAGAAATTCCCATGCAGCCCAATTTCTAACAGCATGATTTCAGTTTCCCATTCAATCAGTCCGTGAGGCTTCATGGCTGCTCCTTCCCACCGGGTGCTCCTTTGGTGCCTGGTTATCCCGGGCTGTTTGTGTCCCATTGTTTGGATTCCATCTGGGGCCTTTTGGTGGGGGGTTTGACTGTGTTACTTCCACTTGTGCCAGTGTTCCCAGGAGATGCCCAGTGCCCCGTGGCCCTTGCTGGGGGGGATTGTGTTGCCTTTGGGGTCCAAGAGGCATTTCCTGGGGGTTTGGAGCCGCCCCTCGCTCCGGTTTTCCCCTTCCCACCACTCCCACAGTCTCACCATCGTGTCTCTTCCCTCCCCTCCCAGGTCAGATGCCAGGGCCAGGGTCGATGCTCCCCGGGCAGCCCATGCCAGGCCGGATGATGCCAAGTGTGTCAGCCAACATCCACCCAGCCGGAGGGGCCCCCCCACCCGGGATGGCTCCCATGGCCGGGAACCTCATCGGACCTCGGGTGCCCCTGGCAGCTCCCAACGGCATGTGTGAGTGAAACCCCAGCACAACACCCCCGGGATGCTCCTGCTGTGGCTCCTCTGTCTCTGGTTTTCAGTGGAAACCCCTGTATTTCCTGTGGGAATGGCGGGATCTGTGCGCGCTGCCAGCCCTGACGGGTGCCAGGGATGTGCTTGAAGCTTTAAGTGCTCCTCTCCCCTCTGGGCATCCAAACACACTCCATTGTCCTTTATTTTATTTATGACATCCCTTCTTTTATTTATAATGATACTGAGGCTCAGTGGTGATGATCAAAAACCTCTCCTGGCTCAGTGGAGAGTCAGGAATTCACCATAAATCCTCAAATATCAAAGATATCAGAATAGAAACCAGTTCAATAATTCCTTGCTGAAAACTCGGCACCCTGAAGTTGGAACAGGGAAGTCCTGATTAGGAGGAGGCAGAAGATAAACCATGCAAGGAACATTCCCAGTGTAAAACCTACACCTCCAAAAATGAAGTTGATTTATGGCAGCCAAAAAAGCAGCTGAGTCAGGAGCCCCAGTGTGGGTGTTGTTTGAGTGAGTGTGAGAATGTGGCCAAAGCCAGAAGGCAAAAGACAAGCTGGCACAGGGAGGAATTACTGAGGAATTCTCAGTCGGGGATCCCTCAATAAATTGGCCATTATTAATTCCCCCCTGGGCTCAGCTGCTGCTCTGCCTCAGGACAGGAATCTGCACCCCAGAAACACTCAGTGTGACTGTCCCCAGAGGAGCAGGAAATTGGGATCACTCTCCCAAAAAGTCACTGGGAAAAGCCCGTCTCGTTTTGGCTGGAGCTGCAGGAGCTGTGACTCACTGGTGTTCACCAGCCCTGGTGGGAAATACTCCAGCTGATGCTATTTTTGCTCTAATTCTTCTCCTCCTCCAGCTTTACTTAGTTTTCCTTCCTTTTTCCTGAGCCTCTACCACTGGGAATATCTCATGTCAGGTTATATTCCTGTTTGCTCTCTTCCCTTATCTTAATTTCTCCTTTTTTTCTCCCCTACTAAACAAGTCAGTCATGTTCCATTAGTGTCTCCTCTCTGGGCACAAAGCTGCCCTTTCCTATCCCTGCTTTCTTCCCTCCTCTCGCTGCATCCCTGGATTCCTCTGCTTTTTAACCTACATCCACCCTTCAGAGGGGAGTGCAGGCTCTGTGTAAAATCTGCTCTTCCCTCTATTTGGACCAGGAAGGAGCCGCAGCTCGGGCCCGAGGGCAGAGCTGGGAGGGGAGAGATTCCAATTCCAACCCTGGAAGTTGCCTGGCCTGAACTTTGCCAGCTGCTGAGCTGCATCCCTGGCACCTTGTCTGTGGAAACAGGGGAATTTTTCCCTCTTTCACAGACTCCACGTGGTGGAAAAGCACCCTGAGGGTGCAGTGGGGCTGCAGTGACCCCGCAGGGTGGGAGTCGTTCCCGGCACAGTCCTGGCTGCCAGAATTCCCGTGGGACAGCCGTGTCTCCGGGGCATGGAGACCCCAGGGCGGGGCTGTGGGGTCCCTGCCCCCCGTGCAGCCCCCCCTGTGTCCCGCTCACGGTGTGTCCTGTGCTCTGTTGCAGATCCCCCCCCAGCGCAGCCCCCGCCGCCCGCGGAAGGAGTGACCCCCCCTCCGGCCGGAGCCCCCCCGGCCTCAGCCGCTCCCTAAGCAGCCAAGGAAGAGGGAAGGAACTTCCACAGCAACACAGTGGTGACCAAAAAGGAATTCCTCAGCTCCCTTCTGTCCCCGGGGGGGGTTTCACCTCCTCTCCCCGTCGTCGTGTGGGTGTGATTTACACACGCGTCGTTCCCCCTCCCCACCGCTCGGAACCCGGCAGGACTTGGCATTCCCTTGGGAGAGCTGGAGATCAGGGATGCCAGGAGTGCCTCCATGTTGCTGGTGGGAAGTCCTTTTCCCTTTGGCCTGCTTGCCTTGCAGAGCTCCACGCTGGTTTCCTTCCTCTTGGTGCTTTGAGCTTTGGCTTCTCCCGGGAAGGGTAAAATAATGCAGGTTTTAGGGTGGGGGCAGGAGCTGAGCTGAGCTTTAGGACGTGGCACGAGCCCACTCTGGGGTGATTTAGTGTTTTGGGGTCTCTGGGTAGAGCAAAGCACCAAGCTGAGATGCCAAACCAGTGCTTGGAGCAGATCAGGAGCACAGAGGGGCAGGAATGGCAGCCGTGTTCCCTCGGGATGGCTGGTCCTGACGGCCGGGGCTGCCCCACTAACTTATTACAGGAAATATTGATCCATGTCAATGAAGCCAGGAGTGAATCAATTGGAATAAAACCACTCAATGGTAGGAGTTTTCTTGCTCCAGTTTTTACCTTTCCTTTGCCTTTGGAGGTGGTAGTTGGACCTTCCCTCTGAGTAGTTCGGTGCCGTAGCCAACTGAGGAATAAACCCCCATTTTTAGTCCCCCTTTTTGGAGCATATACTTTGTACTTTTTAAAATGAAGAAAACAGGAAAAAAAAAAAAGATAAAGTAGGTAGCGAAGAAGTGCTAGAATTTGGGATTGGGTTGGGATGGCTGGGATGGGAATGCCAGAACTACCTCCTGCGGGCAGCCGGGGCGGGCAGCGGAGCTGGGGCCAGCTGGGGTCACCTCCCACGGGGCTGGAGGCTGGGGAGGGAACAGCCTCACCTGGCAGATCTGGGAGCGCCTGCTGAGACCTCCAGGCTGCCAAAACTCGGGAGAAAAATCCTGCAAAAAATCCTTCTCTGCCCGTGGTTCGGGTTCTCCGCCCTCATCCCGCCCCCGGGAGGGTTTGGGGTTCCTGAGGCTGCTCCTGGATTGGAAGGGTGGCTTTTGGCCCTGTGAGGGGGTGTGAGGATGGGCTGGAGGGAGGCTCCCAAAAATTCTGGAGCCTCCAGAACCGCTTCCACCACTTAACAAGAAAGGATTTGCCGGGTGCTCCCAGCACAGACCCCGCGGTGCCTCGCAGGGAGCGGGGCCCGCCCGCCTCCCCCTCCCATTCCAAGGCTTCCTTCCCCTCCAGGGTCTTTGGGTGAGCATGGGATTCCTGGGGCAGCCCTTAGTCCAGTTTAGAGTAACCTCAGGTTGTTTTTAGCGTGATCAATACCACGGATCCAGGGGGAGACTATTTTTTACTGTCCTAGTGCTGATCCTGCCGAGGACCTGGATCCCGGACACTGTTTTGTTTCTGTATAAATAATCCTTGTGCCGACTTTTTCACCTGATCTCTGTATAGGGCCCGTTTGATTCCTGCAGCAGCCACCCAATTTTGTGAAATAAAAGCAAAAAAAAGCGGTTTTTGTACAAAGCTGGTGGAGTTTGTGGAGTCTCCTTTTGCCTTTGTGTGCAGGACGAGCTGGGAATTGGGGGGATCCGGGGCTGTTTTGGGGCTGAGTCGGAACTGCAGCGAAACAACCACAAAGCCTGAGCTTGGAGGGGACACCGAAGCCACGCAGGGAAGGGAAGGCTCTTCACACACTCGGAATTGCTGCCTTGGAAAGGCTGCTCCAGGTTTTCAGAGCCTGATGAATGCAGATGAGGTGCAGCAGCAGCCCAGGCCCGGCAGGATCGTGGCTGTTTGATTCCTGCTTCCCCACTGGCTCCGGCTCCTGCTCCCGCTTGGATCACACTTGAAAGGAGAGCTCTGAAGTGGCAGGTTGGAATGGGAGAGGGTTGGGCTCCCTGACCTGGAGGGGTCCCACTGCTCCTCCACCCACTCCTCTAATGGGTTCATTCTGATGCTCTTCCCTCCTCTCCCACCGGGCTCTGGAGCTGCCAGGAGGGTTTTGCTTTTTGATTAAACTGGATTATATTCCAGCCATTCCTGCTGCTTCACCCAGGGAGAGCCTTTCCCTTGGAAGAAGCAGCACCACTTTCCAGGATCCCATAATGCCCACAGTCCCCAGTTCCCTGAGAAGGAAAACCCCTGGGTCCAGGACACCCCACGAAAGCCCCATCCCCTACTGGGAATTCCTCCTTGGATGGCCTGGGGTCTCCTGCTGAACGTTCCCTCAATGGGCTCCTCAGTGCTGCTCCCACACAGGGCAAGGAGAGAGGGAAGGAGCTCTTGGATCTTTGCATTCCAGCAAGGCTTGTGCCTTGGGATCTCACCCATCTCACCCGTGGCAGGGCCAGCAATGGTTATTTTCCCTCCTCTCATCCTGAAGACCTTTTTCCTGAGGGATGCACAGAACGTGGTAAATCACAATGACAGTTTTTGAACAGTTTTTTCTATTTACAGCCTCCAAAGCTTTGTGGTCACAGCAGCTGCTGAGGCTGAACTGGGCTGGGCAGTGCTGGGAGTGAGGGAGCAGAGCTTTGGAGGAGCTTTGGGAAACCAGTTTCAGGAATGCTGGTGAGAGGCTGGACCTGCCCCAGCACAGAACCTTCCCTGTGCCCTGGGCTGATCCCTCAGCAGGGCAGGGGGGGATTCTGCCCCTCTGCCCCCTCAGCTGAGACCCCCCTGCAGAGCTGCTCCAGCCCTGGGAACAGCAGCAGGAGGACGTGGAGCTGCTGGAGAGAGTCCAGAGGAGGCCCCGGAGCTGCTCCCAGGGCTGGAGCCCCTCTGCTCTGGAGCCAGGCTGGGAGAGCTGGGGGGGTTCCCCTGGAGAAGAGAAGGCTCCAGGGAGAGCTGAGAGCCCCTTGCAGGGCCTGAAGGGGCTCCAGGAGACTGGAGAGGGACTGGGGACAAGGGATGGAGGGACAGGACACAGGGAATGGCTTCCCACTGCCAGAGGGCAGGGATAGATGGCATATTGGGAAGGCTGTGAGGGTGGGGAGGGGCTGGAATGGATTTCCCAGAGAAGCTGTGGCTGCCCCTGGATCCCTGGAAGTGTCCCAGGCCAGGTTGGATGGGGCTGGGAGCAACCTGGGCCAGTGGAAGGTGTCCCTGCCCATGGCAGGGGGTGGCACTGGTTGAGCTTTAAGGTCCCTTCCCACTCAAACCATTCTGGAATTCTGACCCTGCTGTGGGCGTTGGGATCCCCACAGTTGGGCTGGGAATGGGATGAGGGCTGGGGTCGCTGCTGGAGCTCAGAGTGGGTTAGGGAGTGAATTCCTTCCTGTTCACAGCTTTTTGGCATGGATACATCGACTTGAAGGTGGGTTTAGGACAGGGCTCCAAAGTGGCTCAGTGTCTGCTCCAGAACTGCAGTGGGGTCATTTGAATCCAAGGTGTCATCAGGATAAAGGGAATTACCTGCCTGGGATGAGCCCTTCTGCCTGCTCCAGAAAATTCCCTGTCCCTCCCACTAACACACACGGCTGGGAAGGGTTTGCATCTTCATCCCAGTGATCAGACACTGCTGGATATGGAGAATGATCCGTGGGGGTTTCTTTCCTCAGCTCCGCAGGGATGAGGCAGCAGGGTGGGAATGGGAACCAGCAGGAACAGGAACCAGCACTGGCACCTCTGCTTCCCACATCCCAATAACTCACCAACCCTCCTGCAGTCCCGGGGGGCCCAGAAAGCTGCGGGTTGTGCTTTTCTGGCTGATTTAAAGCCACAAATGCCCCTCGGGTCACACAGAGGGTGGGGGGTGTCCCAGTGTGTGCAGGCACGTTGTCCCCCTGCGCTGTCCTTTCCTCCCTGTGCCTTTCTCACGAGAAAATTCCAAAGGATTTGGAAGGCTGGAAGCTCCTTTTCTCCCTTGGGAGGTTTTATAGGACCGAGTACGAGGCTGACCCCGGCGCCCATCCCCTGGATAATCCCCCCAAATCCCGTAGGAAGGGACGTGCCCCAGACAGGAGGTGACAGGGTGGCTCTGGGTGACCTGCCAAGGGCTGGGCCGTGCCGGGGCCGTCCCTTCCAGGCCCTTCCCGGCCCTTCCCGGCTCCCTCCAGGAACAGTCGCTCTTTGTCTGCTCCGGCTCCTGCCCGGCCGCCTGTGCTGCCCTGCTGGGAATCTCCCCTTTCAGTGGCACCCCGGGACGCTGCCGGGGTCAGGGCACAGCGACCCCTTCCAGCAGCCCCGGGAGCCCTCGGGACGTCTCCCGGAGGCTGCGACGGGAAACCAACAGGTGATCGTTGGGAATTTTTTTCCCCCCAAATCCCTCATTTTCTGTCCTTCCAGGTTGCGGTGGGATAAAAACAACCTGGTGTCCCTCAAAGCCAGGAGCCTTCCAGGCGTGTTCCCGGGAGTCCAGCACTGGGATGGGACCGGTGGTCCCCACGTGCCAGGACTGACGTTGCCCATCCGGCTCCGTGTGGCTGATCCGGCCGACAAAGACCTGGAGCGGCCACTTCCCCGGGGCAGGATCAGCCCAGTGGGACCTGAGGGACAGCTCCTGGCTGAGCACTCGTCCCTGTGCTGCTGGGAGAGCCACCAGATCCCTCCAGGATCCGTTCCACCGCTCCCTCCCAGCACTGGGCACAGGACGTTGTGCTCCCGCTGATCCGGAGCCGGCGCAGCCCTCGGAGGATACTTGGAGTGGATTTGGGTGACCTGCAGGTCTGGTTCTCTCTGCTGCTCCAGTTTTGGGTTCCCTCCTCCAGATATCCCAGAGCCAGAGCCTTGGGGGTGATTGAGCACCCCTGACCCGTGGTGGGAGGGATGAGGGGTGTGTTCCCTGCTCCGGGCACGCCGGGGCTCAGCTCCTCCACCCTTCCCGAGCCCTTCTCCTTCATTTCAGTGGGATAACGCGGTGTCTTCGCTCCTTGTCCTGACTGTGAAACAGCTGCTTTGATTCACCCGGATTTCCAGCAGTAATGAAAGCAAAACCCCAAAGATAAAAAGCTTTTCTGAAGGGCCTTTAGTGCCCTCTTGGCAAAATCACAAGTACTAAACCAGCTTCTCCAGCTGGGAAGGAGGAAGGTGTGGGAATGGTGCTGGTGCTCAGGGTGACTTATCCCGGTCTGTGACAGTTTTATTTGTCACCCCTGTGCAGGCTGGGCACATTCACAGACACGAAAGGTGTTGGATGCAGCTGGCAGGTGCTGTGGTGTGTCCTTGGATGCAGTGCTCCGTCCTTGGGACACAGTGCTCTGCCCTCGGGATGCAGCTGTTGGTCCTGGGGACACAGTGCTCCACCCTTGGGATGCAGTGCTTCATTCCTGGGACACCCTTGGGATGCA
>NW_020897905.1:508579-511300 GCF_003984885.1 Neopelma chrysocephalum
TGGGATGCAGTGCTTCATTCCTGGGACACCCTTGGGATGCAGTGCTTGCTTCTTGGGACACCCTTGGGGTTCAGTGCTTCATTCTTGGGACACCCCTGGGATGCAGCTCCCGCCGTCTCTTCCCCCTGAAGCCTCTCGGTCCCGCTTTCCTCAGGGTTTTCCTCGCTCTTTGCAGCTCAGAGCCGTGACAGGTGATTATTAAACCTCTCCCACCTTTTCCCTGTGCAGCCTCAGGGCTCCGTGGCTCGGGAATGGCCGTGTGTGGGAGAGCAGGAGCCAGGGCACAGCCAGGGACCCCTCGGACACCGGGACTCTGCCCCCTCCCCGAGGCAGCTCTGCCTCTGCAGAGCCAAAGGCACCGCTCCCTGGGCGGGCCGGGAGGGTTTTTTGGGAAGATCCCGGCTCCAGCAGCACAGGGCATCCCTGTGGATCCGGGTCTTTGTGCCTCCAGCGTCCCCACCCCGAGCTGCTCGTGCCATCCCAAACGCGGCTCCTGTTTGGAGGACTTGGAATTCCGGCGGTTTTGGGCTCAGCCAGGTGTCGGGAGCGGTTCGGCGTGTGACGGATCCGTGGGGGGAGGAATTCGCTCCCTGCGGGAAGGGGTGGGATGTTCTCGGGCTGAGCAGGGGGAGGCTGAAGGTCGACGCCGAGTCTCGCGGCTGCGGCTCCTCCAGCGCTCGGTGTCACATCAGGGCTCGTCACCTCGGAGCCGGCCCGGGCGGTGCCAGCCCGGATCAAGGGCAAAGCCAAGCCCTAAAACCCCGCCCGGCTGAGCTGGGCTCGGCCCTGGGCTCGGGCTCAGCATCCAGGGTGCTGTGGGAGAGGGAAGAGCTCTGAGGGGAGCGGTGCCTGAGCCAGGGCAGGAAACATCCACCTCAGCCCCGGCTCTTTGATTCAATTCTCCATTTTCTTTGCACTTTTCCAATAGTTGTTTATTTTTTAAAAATAGGAAAAGGGTGGTTTGAGGTACCTGGGTGAGGAGGGAGGCAAAGGCAGCCCAGGGAGAGGCGATGGGAGGAACAGAAGCTGGTGGGGAAGTGCTGGCCCGGCTCATCCTGCCCCTGCCATGGCCTCCCCCCATTACCCAGGGGTGGTGTCCGTGGGGATCATCACTGGGTGTGGGATGAGGTGATTCCCAGAGCTCAGCTGATGGGAAGGAACTGGGAAGGTGGGAATCAGAGCCCACCTGTGCCTCCCCTCAGCCTCTGTCTGTCCGTCCATCCCCGTGGGGTCCAGGGCCACAGCCCAGCCTGGCACCTGCTCCCGGGGTGCCCCTGTGGGTGCAGGATGGGAGGAGGAAGGTGCTGGCGTGGGGCTGCTCCACGGCCTCCGGGAGGCTCCAGGACCTGCCAGCTGGATGAGCTGGGATGTGGGACTGAGCTGGGATGTGGGACTGAGCTGGGATGTGGGACTGAGCTGAGGGCTCCCCATGGCATGGGTAGCCAAAGCCCGGTGCTGGCAGGAGCATGGGGCAGGAATGGGGGAGCAAATCCCCTCCCGTGGGTTTTTGGGGGCCCCACAGTAGGGGGGATCCATAAGCAAAGCTCCACTCCCATCGCTGAACAGGGCAGGGAAGGGATTTGGGATGAGATCCCTCCCCAGCTCACAGGATGGACAGACAGAGCTCACACCGATTTGCTCTGGAAATGCCCCAAACGGTGGCTGCAATTCCAGGTCTTTTAATTTACCTTTAATATTTTGAGTAACTCTCCCAGGAAAACACGGACTCGGCAGCAGCCGCCGGTTCTTCTGGAGCAGAGGGAGTTGGTGCCGGATTTCTCCTCGGAGGCCAAGGAGCCATCACTGTCTGCCTGTCTGTCTGCCTGTCTGTCAGTCCCTGCTGCCCCTCATCCAACCCTCTGCTGCTGCTGAAGCCAAATCCAAGGCAGGTTTGTGGGAATGTGGTGGGATGTGGCTCTGCCCCCCCCGCTGGGCTCGGCTGCTCCTGGATTTGGGCAGTGACAAGGATGGGGAGGCTCCGGAATCGCTCCCTGCCGGGGTGTCCCTGCCCAGGGCACAGCACCCCCGCCCTCCCTGTGAGCTCTGCCCATCAAGGGGGGGCCAGACCCTCAGTCCCCTCTTGCCCACCCCCATGGATGTCTGGGGGTCCCTGATCCGGAGCTGCCGGCACAGGGATGGGAGTGGAGCCTCTGCGGGAGGTGGGGGCTCTTCCCATGGAAGGGGATCTGTGGAGGGCACCATCCCCTGGGACTGGGGGGGAGCAGCCTCCAGTGGGGTGGGGGGTGCCAACGCCCCCTTTTCCCCCGTGGATCCCGTGGGATCCAGCACAAGGTCCCTCCTCCCACGGCTCAGCACCCCGGGGTGACGCTGGCTGGAGCCTCGGGGGGTCGGTACCTGAGGGGACACCGTGGGAGGGGGTCCCTTGGGATGGGAGGTGTCCCTGGGTGGGGTGTCCCGGGGCTGGGGTGGGACATGGGCCCCACGGAGAGGAGGAGCCGGTGCTCCAGGGCACAGCAGGGGTGGTCCCGAGGCTGGGTGGGATCCCGGGCAGCTCCAGGCTTGGCCCCGGTGGGCCCGGGGGTCCCTGCCAGCCCCCCCAGCTTCCCACCCCCAGGAGTTACTGCAGAGGCTGGAAGTTTCCATGGGCTGCTGCCCTGCCCGGGCTCCATCCCATCCCCATCCCAGATCCCACCTGCCTCCATCCCATCCCCATCCCAGATCCCACCCGCCTCCATCCCATCCCCATCCCGGATCCCACCC
>NW_020897905.1:511310-527899 GCF_003984885.1 Neopelma chrysocephalum
CCTCCATCCCATCCCCATCCCGGATCCCACCCTCCTTCCCTTGGCCTCTTGCTGCCCCGGTGGGGGCCTGGCCCAGGGACCCCCCAGCCCGTGGGACCCCGACGCCTCTTCCCAACCCTTTCCCGGCCATCAGAGCCGTGTCCCCCCTCCATCCCGGCGGCCCCTCGGCCCGTCCCCTTGGAAACGCATCCAGGGGCGGAAGCCTGGGGAATACTAAGCAGGTGCAGCCCCTTCAATCCCCCTTTGAGAGGGACAGAGCGGGGCTTGTTCCTGGCTCACGGAGCCCAGCCAGGAATTGGGGGGGAGAGGGGACCCCCATCCCTGGCAGTGCCCCCAGCCCAGGCCCCAAGCCCTGCACACACAGGGGCCCCTCGGAGCAGGACGGGGGGTCAGGGAGGGACCAGAGGGGGTCACAGCCCAGCTGATGTGGGACCCACATGGGGGGCACCGAAATGGGACCCCCAGGGAGCCCCTGCTGCCCCCCAGGGCCCCTGGCCCTGCCCCGAGCATCCCTCACTGGGGTGGGATTTGGGATGTGGGTGTGGGATGGCTGATGCGGGATGCAGGATTTGGGATGTGGGATGGGATGGCTGATGCAGGATGCAAGATTTGGGATGTGGGTGTGGGATGGCTGATGCGGGATGCGGGATTTGGGATGTGGAATGCCTGATGTGGAATACAGGATGTGGGATACTTGCCACGGGTTATGGACTGCCTGATGTGGGACGTGGGATGCAGGATGCCCAATGTGGGGTGCAGGTTGTGGGATGCCCAGTGCAGGATGCAGGATGTGGAATGCCTGATGTGGGATGTCCGATGTGGGATGTCCAGTGCAGGATTTGGGATGCTCGGTGCAGGATGCCTGATGCAGGATGTGGAATGCCTGACGTGGGATGCAGGATGGGGGAGCAGCCGTGACGGGCACATTCCTGTGCTGCAGGTGGAGGTATCCAAGGACACACGGTGACCTTGGGGAGCCTCAGCCAGCCGAGAGCTCGGCCGTGGGGGATGAGGTGGCCGTGGGGGACGGGGTATCCATGGGGGATGGGGTATCCATGGGGGATGGGGTATCCATGGAGCCTGGGGTGCTGGGACAGCCAAGGAGCCGCCGCTCTCCCGCACACACGTCCTGCCTGAGCCACTGGTGGGAGCAGCCCCCTGCCCACATCCCCTGCCTGTACCCCTGCCCTCATCCCCAGCCCCTCATGGATGGGTCACAGATGACACAAGCCCTGGTGGCACCCGGACCACTCTGGGACCGGGAAGTGGCACCGTGGCTGTGGGGAGCCCACAGGGGGGTCAAGGAGGGTGTGACCCGACACTGGGGTCTCTGCTGGGGGGTGTGAGTGGTCACAGCCCCCGCTCTGGGCCAGAGCCCCACGGTGCCCCCGGGCAGTGGCTTTGCCCCCAGGGCCGTGCAGGAGTGGGGGGCTCGGGGGTGCATTGGGGGTCCCCCCCTATTAGCTGAGGATGCTGGGAGGGGCCCCCGGAGCTGGTGCAGGGACGTGTCCCCGCCCCGTGCAGGAGCACTCTGGGGGGATAGAGGGGGGCGCCGGTGCCGGGGGATTCCGGGAGGTGTCCCGTGGTGCTGGAGGGTCCCGGGGTGGGTGCTCTGGTGCCCCCCAGAGATGCCGGTGCCAAGATGTGCCCCCCGGGGATGCCGATGCTGGGGGGTGCAGGGGGGTCCCGGTGCGGGGACGCCGCCCCATAGAGCAGCACTTTGGGGGTGGGTGATGTGACGGCGGATGCCGACGCTGGGGGATGCCGGGATGGGTTCCCCGGTATCCCCCCCCAGGGAACGCTGGTGCCGGGGGGGAGCTGGGATGTGCCCCCCGGTCCTTCCCCCGGGGATACCGATGCGGGGAAGAGGCGGAACGTGCCCCTCGGCGTCCCCCTCCTGGGATGCCGATGTTGGGGGGGGGCGGGGGGGGGGGGTGCGGTGCCCGTGCCCGTTCCCGGTGCCGCCGCCGCGTCCCCGGTCCCGCCCCCGCCGCCCGGCCCGGCCCCCCGGCTCGGCTCGGCGCGGCTCCGCTCGGCTCGGCGCGGCTCGCTCGGAGCGGGGCGGGCGGAGCCGCTGCCGGTGCCGGCCCCTGGCCCAGCCGGGGTCCCTCCATGCCGCCATGGCCCCCCGCGCCCCCCGCGCCCTGGCCCTGCTGCTCGTGATCGGCGCCCTCGGTGCGTTCCGGGACCGCGGGGATCGGGCGCGGGGGGGACGCGGGATGGGGACGGGGGGTGGGGGGGCGGATCCCGGCGCGGGGGGATCCCCAGCCCGGGTGGGGAGCGGGGGGGATGCTGCGGGCCGGGCGGGGGCTGCGGGGCGGGGGGGGATCCCCAGCCCGGGGCTGGATCCCATTGCCGGGGGCTGCATCCCCGGGGGGGGGTGGATCCCCCGGGGGGGGGGGGGGGGGGCCCCGGTGGGGGGGGGGGGTTGGTGGTGTCGATCCTGTTGCCGGGGCTGGATCCCCTTTATGCGTGGTGGAATCTGCAGGAGACGGGGAAGGGCTGGATCCCCTTGCGGGGCGGGCGGGATCCGCTTGCCGGGGGCCGGATGCCTTGCGGTGGGGTCTGGATCCTTTGCGTGGGGCCGGATCCCTGGCGTGGGGCTGGATTCCCCTGTAGGGCGGCCGGAATCCCCCCGCCGGGGGCCGGATCCCCTGCGGCAGGGGCTGGATCCCCGCGTGTGTAGGGGGGGCATCTGCAGGAGGCAGGGAAGGGCTGGAGCCCCTTGCAGGAGGGACGAGATTCTCTTGCAGGGGCTGGATTCTCTTGGGGTTATGGGGCACACTTGCAGGAACCAGAGAGGGTTGTATCCCCTTGAAAGGGAGCTGGATTCCATTGCAGGAGGGGCTGGATACCCTTGGAAGGGGGCTGGATACCCTTGCAGGGAGCTGGGTCCTGTTGCAGCGGCTGGATCTGGTTGTGCATATGGAGTGCACTTGAAAGAACCGGAGGAGGGCTGGATCCCCTCGGAAGGGGGTTGGATCCCCTCGGAAGGGGGTTGGATCCCCTTGGAAGGGGGCTGGATCCCCCTGTAGGGGCTGGATCCCCTTGCAGGGGGCTGGATCCCCCTGTAGGGGCTGGATCCCGTTGTGGGAAGGGCTGAATCCTGTTTTGTATGTGAGATGCATATACAGGAGCCAGAGGGGCTGATCCCCTTGGAAGGGGGCTGGATTCCATTGCAGGGGGCTGGATTCCATTGCAGGGGGCTGGATCCCCTGGCAGAGGGGGCCGGATCTGCTGGGCGAGGGGGAGTCTGGATCCCATTCCAGGGAGCTGAATCCCCCTGTGTGTGGGGGGTGCATTTACAGGAAGCAGAGGAGGGCTGGGTCCCCTTGCAGGGCAGCTGAGGGGGCTGGGCCAGGGGCATCTGGGTTTGGGAGGGGCCGTGTTGGAGGGGTGTCTCTATTGCTGGGGGGGTCACAGAGTTGTGGGGGTGACTGGGCGCAGGGGCTCCATCAGAGCTGGGGGTTTCTGCGGGGTTCATCCCTTTGGTCCTTGGGAGAGGCTCAAGGATTCAGGGTGCAACCCCCCCCCCCAAATAGCTTGTTGAGGTGCTGGTGTGTGCAAGGTCAAGCAGGTGGGGGCCTGTCGGGACCCCCTCGGGTTGCCACGTCCTCCCAGAGGTGCGGGGGCACCTCTGACACGCCTTTCTCTCCTTGTCCCCCTCCAGCATCTGAGCGGCCCCCCCAAAACACCAGCGATGCCGAGGGGAGAGCCTGGGTGGGCTCATTGGAGAGCAGCCCCCCGAAATGGGACCTGGCGAACGGAGACCCCCCGGGGGGACCCAGCAACAGCACCAGCCCCGAGGGGGCCGCGGCAGGACCCCAGCTAGAGCCCCCCGGGGGGGGCACGGCCACCACGGACCCGTCGGCGACGCCGGAGGGGTGCCCGGGGTGCTCCGGGGAGGGCGATGCCAGCGCCGTTCCCCCCGGGGCCGTGACCTGGCCCGGGGCCGGGGGGACGGTGCCCGTGGCCCTGGGCAGCCCCGAGGAGCCGGGGAGCGGCGAGCGGCCCACGGCGGCCTCCCTGCCCAGCCCAGGGGGCGTCGGGGGTCTCCCGGCCGCCCCGCCCAGCCCCCCCGGCCCCCAGCTCGCCACCGACTCGGCCGAATCTGAGCTGCTGCCGGCGGCCGGGGGCTCGGCCGCGCCCCCGAGCCCCGCGCCGGGCGAGCCCAGCCCCGTGCCCGCCGCCGCGGGGGACTCGGGGGGTCCCCCGGAGCTCTGGGCGGCCCCGTCCAGCCCGGCCCCGGCGCAGGGGGCTCGCGGCTGGACGGACCTGACGTGGCTGCAGGAGCCCATCACGGCGGCCACGGGCCCGGCCAAGCCGCCGCCCGGCCGGGCGGGCTCCGACATCATCGACGTCGACTACTACGACCTGTTCGAGGGGGGCGACGGACTGGGGGGCTTCCCCGGGGCCGGCCGGGAGGCGGCCGGGTCGGCGCGGCGGAGGGAGCCCGAGGGGGCGGCCACGCCCTGGGCCCTCCACGAGCTCTACGACGACTTCACGCCCTTCGACGACGCCGATTTCTACCCCACCACCTCCTTCTACGCCGACGGGGACGACGAGGACGAGCTGGAGGACGAGGAGGAAGAGGAGGAGGAGGAAGACAGGGAGCTGGAGGATGAGAACGGCTACCGGCCGCCCGCCTCGGCCGTGCCCGGCGCCGCCCCGGCCCCGCAGGACCCCCGGCCCACCGGGCGCCGGGACGCGGCCCCGCTGCCGTCGGGCGTGGCCGGGGGCAGCCCCACGGCCTGGCCACGGCCCGGGGAGCGGGGCCAGCCCGACAACGGCTCCGAGTGCCGGAGCGGGTACGTGCGGCACAACAGCTCCTGCCGCTCCCTCTGCGACCTCGTGCCCAGCTACTGCCACAACGGCGGCCAGTGCTACCTGGTGGAGAGCCACGGGGCCTTCTGCCGGTAAGGACGGGGACCCCGGGGCCCTGGGGGGGGCTGGGGGACACGTGGGGGCTCGCCACCCCTGGGCACCCCATCCCTAGGCTCTCCATCCCTGGGCATCCCATCCCCGGGCTCTCTATCCCCTGTGCCCCATTCTCAGTCTTCCCATCCCCATGTAACCCTGGGTTCTCCATCCCTGTGCATCTCATTCCCAGTCTTTCCATCCTCAGTATCTCCATCCCTGACCTCTCCATCGCCCTGTACCCCATTCCCAGGCTCTCCACCCTCTGCCCCTCACCCAGGTCCCTCCGGCCCCGCATCCCGATCCCGCCGGGACGCGGAGGGGTTTCCCTGCCCCCCGAGCGGCGGCTGGGCAGGAATTAGGTCAGGGCTGTGCAGCCGCGGCTCCGGGGCGGCCGCGCTAATCGGCCCCGGCAGATGCGCCGGGGAGGCCGGTGCCGGCTGTGCCGCACGGATCGGGGCACGCCCCGCGCCTGGCACCGAGCCCGGCCCCGCGGGGGTCCCCCCAGCCCTGCTCCCACTGCTCCCGGCGCTGGGAACCCCCGGCGAGGGGGACCGGCATCAGTGGGGGACCCCGACCGCGCTGGCCCCCAGTGTCCCCATCTCACTCAGCCCCTGTTTTGCGGTGTGAAACCTCCATCCTTGGGAACACTTAGCCCCCAAATCTCCATCCCTGGGGACATTTAGCCCCCCCGAGCCCTCAGCTCCAAGGTCCCCCTCGGGGACCCGTTGATCTCCTCCCCCCCAGACACCCGTAATCCCCCCGATTGCAGACGCCACATCCCCCGAGGTCGCTCCGTGGGATGGGGGGGGACACGTTTTTGGGGCAGGGGTCGCTGACGGAGGTGCCCTGGCAGGTGCAACACGCAGGACTACACGTGGCACAAGGGCACGCGCTGCGAGTCCATCGTCACCGACTTCCAGGTGATGTGCGTGGCCGTGGGCTCGGCCGCGCTCGTGGTGCTGCTGCTCTTCATGCTCACCGTGTTCTTCGCCAAGAAGCTCTACCTGCTCAAGACGGAGAACAGCAAACTGCGCAAGACCAAGTGAGTGGCGCGGGGAGGGGACGGACGGCGCTGCCGCCCCCCGCGCTGCCCCCCGAGGTGCCCCCAAACAGCCGCGGCGGGGGGTGGGCTCGGATCCCGGCATCGCAACGGGGCCGGGCGCGATCCCGTCCCTGTGGGGACGGTGCTGGCACCCCTCAAAATGTCCCCAGACTGTCCCCAAACAGCCGCGGCGGGGGGTGGGCTCGGCTCCCGGCAGTAGCACCAGGGTTGGGTGTGATGCTCTGTCCCTGTGGGGACAGTGCTGCCACCCCTCAAACCGTCCCCAAACGCCCCGACGGCCGCGGCGGGGGGGGTGGTCAGCTCCCGGTGGGGTGTGGTCCCATCCTTTGGTGTCACCGGGACCCCCCAGTGCCGGTGGGGACACGGTGACGTGTGGGTGGGAAAGCTCCCGGAGGAGGCGGGAGCGCGGCGGGGCCGTGGATGTGGCTCCTGCTCCACGGTTAATCCTTTAAAGCTGCTGCTGACTGGCACCAGTTAATCTGCTGCCCTGGGAGCTGGGGACACCGGCCGGGCTCGCCGGGAAATGGCCCGGCTGGGGGGGACAGGGAATGGTTGGGGTCACCCCCCCGCCGCGGCCGCTGCTGCCCAGCTCCTGGAACGAGAGGAGGGAGCCCTCCCAGCCCGGTCCCTAATGAGCTGTTAATTAGTGTTTGGAAGTGCCAAGTGTAATTAGCAGGGAAGCTCCGTGCCAGCCCCTGGGTCTCCCTCTCCGGCCCTGGGAGCGGCGGCTCCCGCTGCCCCGGGCTGCCCTTCCCGCTCCCTGCCCAGGGCGGGGGTCACCCCAAACCCCCGGGGACGGGGGCTCAGAGCCCCCCAAAATGTCACACTGAGCTCATTTAGTCCCAAGTCTCCATCCCTGGGAGATGGAGATCCATCCAGGATCTCTATGGACAGCCCCCAGAACTGGGGACTTTTAGCCCCAAACCTCCAGAGCTGGGGACATTTAGCCCCCAAACCTTAGATCTGGATGCATTTGACCTCCACAAACCCCCTTGTTTTGGGGCGTTTAGCCCCCTGATCTCCATCTATGGGGACATTTAGCCCCTAAATTCACACACATGGAGACATTTAGCCCCCTAAAGCCCCCAGATCTGAGGGTATTTAGTTCCAAACCTCCATCCCTGGGGACATTTGCCCCCCAGACCTCCAGCACTTGGATCAGTTGCCCTCCCAACACCGGGGTCACCCTGAAACGTGGCCAGGGGTGCTGGGAGTGCTGGGGGGTCCCCACTCTCAGCCTGTGCCCTCCTGTCCCCCTGCAGATACCGCACCCCGTCCGAGCTGCACAACGACAACTTCTCCCTGTCCACCATCGCCGAGGGCTCCCACCCAAACGTAAGGAGCTGCGTGGCACCGGCCCCCGTCCCGCTTCCCATCCCGCTTCCCGTCCCACTTCCTGTCCCGCTTCCCATCCCACCCTCCGCCCTCTGCCCGGTAACGTCTCGTCCGCCCCCCCTCCCCGATCCCAGCACTGCCCCCCTGTCCCCATCCTGCCAAGGCCACTGCTCTGTCCCCTTGCTGTCGGGTCCCCAGTGACCACCCTCCAGAGTTCCCGGTGGCTCTGGCCCCGCGTGCGGGTGGCAGGGCTGGAATTTCCAGGGCGGGCCAGCCGGGGCGTTGTGGCTCTGGCAGCGGATGCTCCCCGGCTGTGGCATCGCCGGCAGGAGCAGCGCATGGCTCCGGTGGCAGCGGGTGATGCTGGAGGGTGACACGCTCCAGGGTGCTGCTGCTGTGGTCGGGATGCAGCACCAGCATCCCCCGGGATGCCCGTCCAACCTCCTGTCTCTCGACTCGGAACAGAGAGAAGCGAAGGGCTTTGCGGAGCCGGAGGAGGAGCGTAGGTCCCTCTAAGCCATTCCCTATCCACGGTGTTCCCATCTTCCAACGCCTTTAGCAGCCGTAGCTGCCCTGACAGGAGGCTCCCGGGGCCTGCTCCCACTGCTGAGAGGATGAACCTCGGGATGGATCCGGTGCCGCTCCCGGCGTCTCACCGGGGTCTGACTCGTCCCTCGTCCCTCCGGGATGTGGAGGGTTTGGCACATGGTGTAGCACACTGAGGATGCAGAGGGATCAGAAGGGGCAACACCCCTGGGAAAGGGGTTTTTGGGACCCCACGGGGGGCTGATGGCACCAGCCCCGGACTGGCCGGACGTCGCTGCCCAGGAGATGGAGGTTCCCGTCCTCGTGTGACACCACCCTCGGTGTCCGTGTCCATCCGTCACTCTCCGTGTGGCACCAGGAACACCGTAACCACCACGCCCATCCCGCCCTGGCAGCCCCCCATGCCAGGGCTCGTCCTGCCCCACCAGTGCCAACGGTGCCACCAGGACCCTCCGGGCACAGCCGTCACCTGGCACAGCCGGAGCTCAGCCCCGGTGCCGGAGGGGCCGCTCCCCCGGGGATGTGGGACAAACTCGGGGCACAGCCCAGCCCCGGGGAGGGGAAGATGCTCCTGGGGGGGTGCATTGGGAAGAGTGTCCCTGGCTTTGCCAGCGGCACGGCGGGACCAGCTGTACCCTGAGGATCCGCAATAAATCCAGCCCCTCTGGCCTCCTGCCAGGCCGGGAGTTGCTGATTGTCCGTGAGATGAGCCGGGCTGGGAACGGGACGAGGAACTGGGTAGGGATGGTGGCTGGGATGGCTGGGTGGGATGGTTCCCGTGGCTGGCACAGGCTCCCATTGCTGGCACGAGCTCCTGTGGCTGGCACAGCCTTTGGGGGCTGTTGGCGAGTGGCTTTGGGAGCTGGAGCATCCCAGGGTGGGGGAGCCGTGGCGGGGCACGGCCACGTGTCACCACGGGTGGGTCGGACCCTCTCTCCCACCGGGTCCCCCCTGCCGAGGTGTCCTCTGGGTGGGGGGACATTTGTCCCCCCCAGTGTCTCCCTGCAAGGGCAGCGCCCGCATTGGGGTCTGTGGGACATCGGTGCCCTCACCCAGTCCCTGCTGTGGGTCACCCCCATCGCCCCCTGACCCCCGTCTCTCCTGCAGGACGATCCCAGCGCTCCCCACAAGCTGCAGGACTCGCTGAAATCCTGCCTGAAGGACGAGGAGCCCTTTAACATCCACAACTCGACGTCGCCCAAGCACGACGGTGGCAAAGGGGAGCAGGACGGGGGGGAGCTCAACTGCCTCCAGAACAACCTGACGTGAGGGCGAGGAGGAGGAGGAGGAGGAGGAGGGAGGGGAGGGGAGCCAGGCTCCCCCCCTGCGCCCCCAGCTGCGTCCTCCCGCTGTCTCTTTTCCCGTGGCATGCTTTGGTGTGTTTTGTACAGAGGAAAACAAAAATCCCGGTACTAATTCGGCTGTGTCGTGGGGGGTGTTTGGTCCGTGCTCCGTGTTTCTCGCTTGGGTTCGTTCCGCGCTGTGATTTCTAAACCTTTGCCGTCCCCGCAACTGACTTTTTTTGTACTTTTGCCCCACTTTTTTTGAAATACAGGTAAAAACGACAAAAAAAGGGGAAAAAAAAAAAAGGAAGATCTTGAAATAATAATAAATAAACCATTTTTTTTTTAAAGTTAAGCCTCTTGCCGGTGCCTGCGATCTCCCGGCGCGGACACGGTGGGAATCGGTCACCCAGGGGGTGGCGGGTGCCTGGTCCCCCCTCTCCAGACACCTCCCCAGCTCTGCCAGGCCGGGAGTGCAACACATCCTGCTGCCATCCCAGGCACGCTCCGCAGCAGATGGGACACCCCGGGGTGTTTGGTGGAGGTGTCTGGGCCGCTCCAGGCTCTGCTCCATCCCCATCCCCATCCCTGTCCCCACCGTGGGTCCCCCCAGCCACGCGCGTGCACACGGGGTGACAGCTCCTGGCCACTCCTGCCCCAAGAGCTGCCCAGGATGTCAGTGGGGCTTTGGATGAGACCCCCCAGGGTTGTCGCCCCCCAGCTCCCTGTTTCCATCCCCTCAGAGAAGAACTGGCACCACTGTGGTTGGGCTGGTCCCATCACCATCCCGCTGGCGCTGGGCACGGAGCAGGGATCTCTCCCCACGGAACCCCAGCATTCCCACCACCCTCCCCTCTGGCCCTGGCTCCGTGTTGCTTCCCACAGGGACCCATTTCTTCTGGAGACGGATTCAGCCATGAGCCAACGCTCCCAGTTCCTCAGGGGAGAGCACAGGGAGCCATTAATCACCGGGCAATATTAAGTGTGTGGCACAGCAGGCATGCGGCCGCAGCTCTCCCGGTGCTCTCCCAGCCCTCTCCTGGCCCTCTCCCGCTGCTCTCCCGGGGCAGGTGGGAGCCAGAGCCGCAGCTCTGCACGGATTGGGTGTTCCAGATGTGTCCTGTGAGCTGCTAAATAATTAATTCTCAGCTCGCTCGGGGAGATTAAAAAATGAGGAGCAGTGCTGGGAGCCGGCAGTCGATCCCGGGAGTCACGGAAAGCGGAGCGGCCGCCCGGCACCGTCCGGGTTTGGTCTGTGCCATTCCTTTCCCAGCACGGAGCTGTGGGACAGGTAAAACCATGGATACAGCTCCGGGAAGGATGGACACGGCAGTAAAAGAGGGTGGGGTGGGGCAGAGCCATGTGCTGGTGGAGCAGGAGCCCAGCTGAGCGGAGGGGAGATGCTGATGTCCAAGGAAACGCCTGGAAAGGTGGGATATCCTGGCATGGGCACAGGCTGGGCACGAGCTTCCCGGGGGACTGGGAGGGAGGGAAAGGGAGCTGGGGAGGGATGAGCATCCCTGTGACAGCAGGGAGAGGATCTGTGCTGTGTACGAGGAGCGAGGGGAGAAGCAATGGTTATGGGTGTGTAAGGATGGGGACGTTGGAGGGGATCGGGAATCTGGGAATGACGTGGGGTTGTGGGTGAGGAACACCATGGGGATGCAGGGAAGAGGATGGAAGGGGAGGGCACCCCTCACCTCCAGCTGCCCTCAGAGGGGTTGGCAGGGTGGGGTGCAGGGAGAGGCGGGATGGGGCAGCCAGGGAACGAGCACAACCACGGAACACACAGCTGGATGGTGGGATCTGGAAACCGCCTGCTCCTCGCTGGGATCCTTCTCATGGTGCCTGTGGGTCCAGCTGGACACTGCCTGGAGAGAGATCCGTCATGGATGGTGTCACCTGGGAGGTGAGACTGGCACAGTGCAGCCCCTCCATCACGGGCGGTGTCACCTGGGAGGTGAGGGTGACACCTTGGAGGTGAGGGTGACACGGCACAGCCCCTCCATCCCAGCACAGCCCCTCCATCCCGGCACAGCCCCTCCATCCCGGCACAGCCCCTCCATCCCAGCACAGTCCCTCCATCCCAGCACAGTCCCTCCACCCCAGACCTTTCCTGGCCCCACACGGAGGTGCCCACCTTGGAGTGGTGCCCACCTTCCCCTGCCACCCGGTTTTGCCCCTCTGAGAAGCCCACGCACGGCCAGGGTGGGCAGTGGTGGGAGCAGCCCCTCTGCAGAGCCGGGTGGGGACTCCCTGCTGCAGCCCCTCGTTTTGGGATGACCAGTGGAGGAACCCAGGGACCAGAGCCATCCTCGGCTGCAGCCACTCACCCCACGGGCTGCAGGGACTCACTGGGGTTCAGGACAAAACTGGGTCACAAGGATTTAAGCAGGTCTAGGGATGCTCCCGTGTTGGGAGCACGGGGGGGATTTGTCCCCCTGTCCCCCCGCTCTGTCACCCCCACAATTCCCCCCCGGCTGTTCCTGCTCCGTCAGACCCCACTCACCTGCCCTGAGTGCTCCTGTTTCCCGTGGGAAGGCACAGCCTCCGTTCCCTGTGTCACCCCAGGAGGCCACGAGCCCTGGAGCCCCACGTGGCTCTGGGGTCAGTGTCCCTCGCCGTGCCTCAGTGTCCCCCGGGGGTGACGGCCCATTCCCAGCCTGTGGGCTCTCATCCCACTCTGGCTTTCCCAGGTGCAGGGAGGAGCGTGGTTTGGAGGGATTCCCCCAGGGACAGGGCTCCCCATCAGCAGGGAGAGCGGGGCACAGGGAGGAGCAGGGGCCGTGTGCTGTGCCGGGCACCGGAGCTGACTCCACGGGCCCTGGGGAGGAATTTGCCTCCCAGCCAGCAAAGCAACACATGGGCTTTAATCCCAGGCCTGATCCCGCCGGGCTGCCCGGGCCCGGCACTGCCATTAAATTTCAATGCTTGGTTGGTTTGCTGGAGGGGGGGGCCGGGCCCATTGTGGTCCAGAGGGCTGGCACGGGACGCGGGAAGGGAGTTGGCATCGGCCCCTCCTCGCCCTGCCGTCCTCTTTTCTCCTGCAGACACACAACAGGACCAGAGCCACGACCCCAGACAAGGAGCCTTTCTTCCCTTGATGAGCTCCGGCTGTCTGGAACAAAATAGCCGGAGTCAGGATTCATCGGCTGAGTCCCGATTCACCAACCGAGTCCTGATTCACAGCTGAGTCCTGATTCACAACCGAGTCCTGATTCACAACCGAGTCCTGATTCACCGAGTCCAGATTCACAACCGAGTCCCGATTCACAACCGAGTCCTGATTCACAACCGAGTCCTGATTCACAACTGAGTCCTGATTCACCGAGTCCTACTTTGCAACCGAGTCCCAATTCACCAGCTGATTCACCACCCAAGAGTCCCAGTGCACCAACTAAGAGTCCAGACTCACTGACCAACCATTCCAATTCATCGGCTGCGTCCTGATTCAGCACCCAAGAGTCCAATTCCCCAGCCAGGAAGGAGGGGAGAAGGGCTGGGAGCAGCAGTCCCGTGGTCCCTGTCAGCCTGTGCTCAGTGCCCTCGGTGCAGGACGCTGCTCCTGTGGGATCCTGGGTTTGTCCACCCCTCCCTGAGCTGCCTGGAGCTGGCAGTGCCACGTCTGTCCCTGGTGCCCTTCTGGACACCCTGACACCACGTCCTTTGGTCCCACACCCTTTCCTTAGAGGAGCATTTGGAGGATGGGGCTGGCTGTCTCCTTTCCCCTTGGCTGGTTCTCCTGTCCCGAGTCCTCCACAGTCGGGCTCCCTCTGCCTGTGGCTGCAGCCCAGACACCTCCAGTCACACACATCTACACGTGGGGGATGAATCCCACCTGCGCCGTCCCACCTCCAGCCTCCAGCCCACAGGGAAAGGAGGGGCCATTCCCAAACCCTTTTGGACCATCCCTGGGAGCTGCTCTGCCCACCCTCAGCACCGGAGCGTTACATGGGGAGCTCTGGGATGTTCCCAGTGACCCAAAGGCAGGTTTGGGAGGAGATGTGTCCTGTAGGTCACGGTGGGAGCATCTCTGGTGACATCCAGGTGTTCCCACCATCACTGAGCTGTAGGAGCCCTTCACTGGTATTTGTGCAGCCAGAAAGCACCAGGATCTCAGTATTCAGTGATGGGAAACACCAGTTACTCCATTACTTTCAGTCTGGCCAGAACTGGGAGTGATTCCAGTATTAAACTGACTCTGTGTTGGATTTGAAGGGAGGAGAAATGCAAAATCCTCTTAATCTTCATAAACTGTAAAATGCCCAGTGTGGGAACGACGAGCTGGGATGGCCTCAACCACGGCAGCTCCCCGGCGTCTCTGGCCAGCACAGCACTGGGGTAACTGGTTCTGCTGGGAGAGGAAGGCAGCGGGGCACTGGCAGCGACGGCAACCAGCCACCAGCCACCCGTTTGGAATGTAAAGGCAGGAGGAAAAACTGCCTGAGACCGAGCGTGGAGCGAGCGAGTTCACGCCCCTCGCAGAGGGATGTGGAAGAAAAGGGGAAAAACAAAGACGAGGGACGCCGGGACACTCGGAGAAGTGGGAAGTGGGATCTCATGGGAGGCACGTTTGAAAGTGAAAGGAGTTGAGGAAGCTGGCGGGGCTTCAAAGGAGCGCTGCAAACAGCACACACGGGGCCATCCCAATAGGAAACACGGCAGGAACCAGCTGGGCTGCGGAGAGAGCGCCTCGCTGACCCCGGGCTCGGGAAAAAAGGGCTCTGGGAAGTGGGAACTGCGTCAGATTACTAAGGACAGCTCCAAGGGGAGCGTAAGCATGTGGGGAGACATCAGAAAGGCCAAATTGAGATGGAAATAGGCAGGAGTCATTAAGAGGAAGAAGAAAAGGCTCCATCAGCAGGAGGAGAAGGAGAAGGGAGCGTTGGTCCGGACCCAGGGAAGGAGGAAGGCAGCTGGCAAAGGAGGCATTCAAGGGGTTCACTGGTTTGTTTTAAAAGCAGCCTTTAAAGATGCCAACTGCAAGCAGATGCCCAGCACAATAAATAAGGTGCTGTGCTGCCACCGAGAGCAGCAGCTGCAATAATGACAATTTGAACAGTGCCCTCAGACTGCCCTGAGCACTCCCAGCTTCATCCTGTGGGACTCAGAACACCAGCTAAAGCCACCTGAGACCTGCTAGGTGGAAAGCAGTTAAAGCCACTCCAGGCCTGTTGGGTAGCACAAGGGATGGATGGATAAGGGTTTATAGGAGCAGGCCCAGTTTCATGGAAGGAAAGATGGAATCCATGGGAGAAGGTTCAGGGGACCAAGGAGAAAGAGGAGAGATCCAGGAAAGCCCCCAGTGGGAAGTGTGGAGACCTTGGGACCGAAGGAGACAAAGGAACCATCTCTGAAAGACTCTGCAACTCCCTGACAGGAGGGTGGAGCCAGGTTGGGATCAAATTTTTCTCCCAGGTAACATGAGACAGGACAAGAGGAAACGGCCTCAAGTTGTGCCAGGGGAGGGTCAGGTTGGGTATTGGGGAAAATTTCTTCATGGAGATGGTTATCCAGCCCTGGCACAGCTGCCCAGGGCAGAGTGGAGTCCCCAACCCTGGAGGGATTTAAAAGCCCTGTGGATGTGGGCTGTCCCACCCCTAGAAGTGTCCAAGGGTTGGAACAATCTGGTCTAGCGGAAAAAAGTGTCCCTGCCCATGGCAGGGGGTGGAACTGGGTGATCCTCAAGGCCCTTTCCCACCCAACCCACTGCAGGACTCCACGATTTAATCTACGTGTGCAACTTGCATTTATTTGAGGAACCCAGAGCCCTCCTGCAGGAGGAGCTCCCGGGAGGCTCAGCAGCCACCTTTTCCCGGGAGCTGCAAAAACGCAGCGCGAAAAAATATGGTCCTTGTTCGGAGCTGAGAATTCCACACGGAGGGAAGAGACGGCAGATGGGCCAATCTGGTGGGTGGAGGACACAAAGCAGCAGTGAGACGACACTGGCTGCCATGGCAGACTGGGGGGTGAGCACCAGGCCAGTCAAACTTGGAGGGGTTTCGTGCAGGCATTGGAAAAGAGGAGATTTCAGAAAGGATTTGGGCTGGGTTAGGGTTATGTTATGTTAGGGTTAAATGTGGAGATTCTTTTGTAGGTTCAGAACTCCAGCTCTGCACCTACAGGTGGTCCAGGCCTGGAATACAGACCTGGGGTGGGGAAGGGGATCCCTGAAGTTGTCTGTGTCGTCCTCAGGCTGCGGAATGTTGTGCGTGGAATCAGTGGGAATAGGAGAGGGCAGGGAAGGAGGAACTGTGGGAGAGCTCTGTGAGCAGGAGCTGGGAGAAGGAGAAGGAAGTGCTGCAGCAGGAATGGTCAGAGGAGCGAGAGGAACAGCAGGATGGGGAAAAACGAGGAGGAGGAGAGGCTGAAGAGGGTGAGGAGGAGATGCCGGCACAGAGGATCTGGCGGAGATGCCTGGCACTAGGGAGCCAAACACCTGGATCTGGGAGAGGGGACAGTGCTTTCCTTGCCTGCTCTGACCCTACTTTGCTCCCAGCCACCCTCAGGACCTCACTGGTTCCCTGCTGAGCTGACTTTGCTGCCAGATCCCTGCTGGTTTCAGCACAATTCCTGGGTATTCTTCAGTCTCTACTGGAAAAGGCCTGGAGATCCCTCGTGGAGAGCCAGCAGCATTTTGCTTCAGTGGTAAAGTGAATTTTAAAGGTGAGCTGAGAACTGAATCCGAACTGTTTTGTTTCTCTCCCCACTTTCCGAAGGCAGGAAATCATCCCCCACAGCCACGACCAGCCAGCACAAACCCCCTGGATAAACCCAGTGAGACAAGGGTGTGGGGTGGGAACCCCGAGGTGCTGCAGAGCAGTGCCAGGAGAGGTTGTGAAGCCTCTGTCCCCGAGGGTTTCTGGGAGCAGGTTGGACAAACATCTGCCAGCAAAAGTTGAGCCGAGCGGATTTTTCCCAACGACCTCTCCGGGCCCCTCCGGCCTCGTGCTCAGTGATCCTGCTTTTCTTCCAGCAGAAATGCCAGCCTGGCTCTTCCACCCCTCTGCCAGCCTCTGCAGAGCAGCTCTGTGAGCTCTGTCCTCGCTCTGGGGGCTGACAATGGTAATTCTCAATCATTTTCTCCTGCATTTCACACTTGTTCCGTACACTGGGGATAAATTTATTTACATGAACACAGACAGGCAAAAATATTTGAAATGGGAAAGAATAAACATCATTGCTGTTTCTGTCAGTTTTCTCTATTTATCTTGTACTTTTCTGTTCCAGTCTTCCATGAAATATTCCAGGACAAGGAATAGCCTGAGGTGAGGATAACTGCAGCCTGGAGGTCTGGCTCCAGGCAATCAGTGGAAGGAGAAGGAGAAGGAGGAGAAGGAGAAGGAGGAGGAGAAGGAGAAAGAAGGAGAAGGAGAAGGAGAAGGAGAAGGAGAAAGAAGGAGAAGGAGAAGGAGAAGGAGAAGGAGAAGGAGAAGGAGAAG
>NW_020897905.1:527909-531342 GCF_003984885.1 Neopelma chrysocephalum
AGGAGAAGGAGAAGGAGAAGGAGAAGGAGAAGGAGAAGGAGAAGGAGGGAGATGCGCCGATGCTGTTCCATGTTTTTGTTGGAGTCTTTTAAAGGCAGCTCAGCCATTTCACCACATCCTCAGGATCTAAATCCATACACAGTTTCTCCACCTCCTCCCTGGTGCTCCCAAAGTATCCCATGATTTGCAGCCTCAGGGATTCCCAGCCCAGAGGGTTTGTAAACACCTGGGGGATGTGGATTCATCGGCAGCACTTCTCCCAACCCTGCCAAGCTAAAGGAGACAGGAACATCCAAAAGAGACCAGTTTTTCCCTGAGTTTTCCCAGAGAAAGGAGTGCTGTCCTGGCAGAGGGGTGACCCGGAGAACAGCCCTGCCTCTGGATCCGGGCTCCCTGTCCCCCTTCCTGTCGCAGGGACGGACCCTCTGCCTTGGGAATCCTTTTCAAACTCTGGCTCTTGCATTTCTTCAGAGAAATCCCGCACCTGGCTCAGCTCATCCATTATTCCCCCCAGCTGCTTTTGGCCGTGTCAGGGCCGGGTATTGAGGAGGTGGAATTTATCCCAATTTATCCTGGAGCTGAAGGGACCTGTCCCATTCTTTTCTTCCCCGGCCATTGACTGGGCCCAACATCTGCTCCCGTTAACCCTGGCTGGCCCCACGCACTGACGGCCCTTTATGACTCCAAAGCATTACTAAAGCACTTGGCATTGTATCAGCAAAGGGGAAGGGAATTGTATCATCCACGGGGAAGAAAACCCTCCTTTTTGCAGGGGTGGAATCGGATTTGTGCGTTAAAACCCACGGGGATGGGAATATCCTGGATAGTTCAGAAGTAAGTAACAACCAAAGGGGTTGAATCAAAGTTCCTCCTCCCTAAAAATCATTTCCCACACACTCACATCGTGAAACCTGGTGGTTTTAACCTGCCACGCTCCCGGGAATCACCTCAATCACTGCAAGATTAATTGCTTTTATTTGTTCTGTTGGGGTTTTTTTCTACTTTTGGGAATGAATTACTTTTCACCCCCCGGCCCTGACGCAGGAGCTTCATTGGAAGCACCGTGGATACCTATGGATCCCATATGGCTCCTCTGGGAAACAGCTCCGTGGTAAACACTGGAGATAAGCACGAGCAGATGGGAGGGGAAGGGGCAGCAGCTTTAACAGCAAAATCCTCGCTGCCTTCGCACGGTAACAAGTCCCGGGGTGTGGGAAGGAATATATTAGGAAGGACAAGAGGTGTTTCCAGAGACGCAGCTGTACTTTGCATGCGGTTCTGGTCCCCTTCCCACCGGGAAGAGGAAAAAAAGGGAGGATTTAACATGTCATTTACAAGGCATTCAGGGCTCTGCGGCTGCCGGAGGAGCCGGGAGGGAAGTTCCGCAGGGAAGGGATGTGGCAGCGCAGACAAAAGGTGTCAGGAGGCGGCGGCTCCGCTCGAATACCGATGGAGCCCAGGTAGGAGCACCCCCAGGAGCACCCCCAGGATCCACGGGCTCCCTTTGCTGCCAGAACGGGGCTCCACAGCCAGACCCTGTGATCCAGGAGCCAGCAAGGAGCCAGGCTCTCTCAAAGGAGAATTAGGAATTAAGGCTCTGGCTGCAAGGACTGAGCCGGTTCCTGGACTCCCTGGGATCAGCCCGGGGTTCCCAGCTCCCTGAAAGGGTGGGAAAACAAAAGCCGAGCGATTCGGACTTTTAAAGGCGCTTTCAGCTGCAGCTTTTTTCAGGATTGAAGCCATCAAAGGGAAAGCAGAGAGGAAGTTCCTTTCACAGCCGAGTCGCTGGTTCAAGCACAGGAAGGAAGGGGCACAAACAGTTTCTGAGGGATCTCGGGGGCTGGGGCTGCGACTGGCTTATCCTAAAAGCTCCCAGGAGGGGATGGAGAGCAGGATGATACGTTTTAAAGGTAATACACGCACAAACACAGGGAATAAGGGCAGAAGAACAGCTGCAGGGGTTCAGCCAAATCTTCACAGAGCCCCTCTTTCCTACAGCCATCACCCTAAGGGGAAGCTGAGGGAAAACCGAGGCTGAGCCAAACACTTCCTGTGTTCCCACAGCTCTTCTCCTGGGAATCCGCAGCTCAGGGACTGCCCGAGATGGTGGTGGCCCCTTCTTCCACAGGCTTGTCCCCTTCTGCCATCGATTCCCCCCCCTAAAGCCACACAATCCCTCAGCTGGGATCGTTTGTGGTTCCAAAGAGCTGCACCACGGAGGCATCTCCTCTCCCTTTCCTGGTGCTTGGTGTTTATCAGGATCGTGGGATGCCCCCTAATGCTCACAGCAGAGCATCCCGGGCTCCAGAATCATCTCTCCAACCTTCTTGGCACATCCTGGGCTCCAGAATCATCTCTCCAGACCCTGGCACATCCTGGGCTCTAGAATAATTTCTCCCAGCCTCTCAGCACATCCTGGGCTCTAGAATAATCTCTCCAACCCCCATGGCACATCCCGGGCTCCAGAATTGTCACTCCAGACCCTGGCACATCCTGGGCTCCAGAATAATTTCTCCCAGCCTCTCAGCACATCCTGGGCTCCAGAATCACCTCTCCAGACCCCCTGGCACATCCCGGGCTCCAGAATCATCTCTCCAGACCCCCTGGCACATCCTGGGCTCTGGCCCTTCTCCCCTCAGCCAGGCAATCCTCCCCTAAGCTATTGGTGTAATGGAAATATTGGGAGTTACAGACCCCTCCCAAATATCCCACTGTCCCAAAACGTCCCAGATATATTAAATGATATATTATGTTTCCCAGATACATTAAATGTGCCACATAAACCAGGGGAGATGACAAAGGGCTGTAGGGGGACACCCCTGGGCCAGGGATCAGGGCGGTGACAGTGACACCACGTCCAGCTGGAAGTGGGAACTGAGATCCAGTCCCATTTATTAGGGCTGTGATGAGGATCCAGTCCTATTTAACACATTTATTAATGATGGGATGAGGATCCAGCCCAATTAATTAACGGTGGGATAAGGTTCCAGTCCTATTTATTAATGACAGGGATGAGGCTCCAGTCCCATTTAACACTTTTATTAATGACGGGATGAAAATCCAGCCCCGTTAACTGATAATTGGATGAGGCTCCATTCCCACTTAGCACCTTTATTACCAATGGGGATACAGATCCAGACCCATTTAACACCATTATTGGTGATGGGATGAGGATCCAGCCCCACTTATTAACGATGGCATGAGTCCTATTTATTAAAGACAGGGATGAGGATCCAAACCCATTTAACACCTGTATTACAACGTGATGAAGATCCAGTCCCATTTATTAAAGACAGAGATGAGGATCCAAACCCATTTAACACCTTTATTACAACGTGACGAGGATCCAGTCCCATTTAGCACCTTTATTACCAATGAGGATACAGATCCAGACCCATTTAACACCATTATTGATGATGGGATGAGGATCCAG